>NC_135752.1:1360000-1701250 GCF_041903045.1 Epinephelus lanceolatus
GATTACTGGCTTAAAGGTAGGATCTGGAGGATTTTCAAACAAAATAAAATATAGACATATACAAATGAAATCGTGCTTAATCATCACCTATGGGCTTCTACTCATGTGTGGTGGTGACTCTGTTTGCAGAGCTCCTGCGCTTTAACTGTATTTTGATGTTTTTGTGAGCTCGGACCACTTCTGGGCGGAGATTTCCCCAGCCAATGAGAAAGCGCAGGTGCCGTGCCCGAGCGTGTTCGAGCGTGCACCAGCGCGAGCCTTGCCTGAACCTCTTCTGTGAAGCCTTCTTCCATACCTCCGGGCTCTGTACACCCGGGAGAGCTGAGCCTGATAGGAGGGGCCAAATTTGAATGTGTGTTTACAAACAGCAACTGCAAAATCCTCCAGACCCTACCTTTAAAATGTATTTGCGTAAAGATTAGAGATATATTTGGGAAAAAAAGGAAAGTAGTCGTTCCCTAGAAAAACAACCTTTTTACTTATGTGAGTTACTTGTAACGTGTTTCTACACACTCCTGCATTGTGATTACATAACAGGGGGTAGCTGAGGTGGTAGAGAAGGCCATCCCATAACTGTGGAGTGATCTCTGGCTCCTTTGCAATCCCCACAAGAATTTGAAAGTTCACAGAGATTGTGTTTGGCTGCACAGCATGAGTTTCCCATTAGCAGATCAACTGGTTTTCAGATAGTAAAACAAGTGTTAAGTTTGTCATTGTCATCTTATCTGACGTTGGTCCATTAACTATGAACTAATTTGATAGTTTCCAATCTATTTTCTTGGTTTGTTTTTAGTGTAATTCACAACTTTTGTTGTTTGGTAAATATCAGAAGATGTTAAATGTTCTTTCATAAATTTAACATGCAGATAATTGTGTTCATTTTTACCAAGGTCCAAGACTCACCTAGAAATCCAACTGAGCATGTACAGGTGTAGCCGTTGATCTTATCCTCACAAGTGCCTCCATTCTGGCATGGTTCAGACTCACATTCATTAATATTGACAGAGCAGTTCTCTCCTGTAACGTGAAAGACATGAAATGATTGTCAGATGATTGAAAAAGGTGTTAGAACTGAGATATTAACTAATTGCCTCTTCTACTGGCCTGCAAACCCTGGCTGACACTGGCAGATATATCCGGCTGCATCTGCAAAGCTGAGCTCCCAGTCCAGCTCCCAGTGAGACGGATCTGAACGCTCAAAACACTCCCCACCATTCTCACAGGGCTGCTCGGCACACTCATCTTTATCAATTTCACAGTTTGGTCCTTCATAACCTAGAGAAAAGAAAACAGAAAATGTAGTTTGATCTTGTATATTCAAACTGAAAGTACCACATGTGAAGTGTTCCACATATGTCTGCTTAGATCAGACACAGACTGTAAGAAAGAGTATTTTGCAAGCTGGGACACATTACCAATAAACTAAGTACCAAAATAAACCTTCAATTCCTCACTTACATTGGAAAGGCATATTAATGATATCACCAAAGTAGCTTTCTTCCATTCCAGCCACCAGTTCATCCATTTCTGACATTTGAAATAAAAAAAAGATGAATCTGAGAATTTTCATTCATTTGTTACTGAATTTATAACTCTGATCATATAGCTGTTACATTATGCTGTGTTTGTTTATAGCCATGCTAACATATTGGCAAGGTCAGTTAGTCCACCACTGTGGTCCAGACTGAAACATCTCACTAACTATTTGGTGGATTACCATGAATTTTGGTAGAGACATCTATGTCCCATTCAGGATGTGTTGTCAACTTTAATGTTAATCTGACTTTTCATTTAGCGCCATCATTAGGTCAAAATTTTAGTTTGTCCAATACTTCGGTTTATGACCAATTACCTGCAAAACTAATGAAAGCTATGAGCCATGAGTCTCAGCTGTACTTTCGGTTTAGTGCTAATTAGCAAATATTAGCATGCTAAAACACTAAATATCACCTGTTCAGTATTAACATTGTTGGGATTCACAGGACCACAGATGATTTGTCATTTGTTAAAATCTAAACTGGACATGTGAAGGCTTTTCTTCTCCGCATGCTCTGTGTTCTTCAAACAAAGAGAGCTATTTGACACCCATCTCCGGGATGTCCCACCTCACACCTCAGTGAGACACAAGTCTCAAAATTTGATTGGACAGGACTTTTACAGTGACATGTGACTCTGTGATGTCACAGGCATCTGTGAAGGTCTGCTCCCTTCAGACAGTCTTGTTCTTACACGGGAGCTGCCGAGCAGCTCACATCTGTTTTTGGCTGGGCCTGGACCAGCGCAGATGCTCAGACCCTTGCTCCTTGCCCTGAACCATCAAAGGTGGGGCAATTGATCACAGACTCTCTAAACCTGAACCAGAGAAGTTAGATTTGCAAGCACAAGGTTTGCAACTACTTTCTAGCAACAATGAGAACCAAATTGAGTAAGCACACAGCGTCTAACTCTGCAAAGATCCTGAGCGACCAGCTTCCTCGGAGTTTCACCTTTGGAACAAAGGACACAACAAAGACTGCATCTGGAACCACAGCTCTTTCCCGCCTTCCTCTGCCAGCTAACAAAGCAGCACACCACCAAAGCGACTCTTTCTTCCATCCACTCAAGGATCGGTAACGTAACAACTGGGCATAGTTTATCACAGCTTTACAGGCTAAGCAAGACTGTTTAACTTGTTGTATGTGATTTGCTGTCATTGAGTTATTGTTGTGATAGTTTGCAGTTAGGTCATTGGTTAGCTGGCTTCGCTTTTCTCTCTCTCTCTCTCTCTCTCACTCTATCTCTCTATCTCACACAGACACACATATACACACCAAGGTTGTATATAGTTTCTTAGTTAGAATTTGTGTGTTTGGTTTTGCTTTGCTACTTTATGAGTAAATGTAATTCTTTGGGTCTGCTGTCTGTTTAATGTTGCAGAAGGGTGAATGAATAGTCAACCTCTACTGCGTCAAGAACTCTGAAATCCTTCAGGCGTTACTGTTAATTTTGGTTGTGGTTATTATTTAATTATTAATTAAAATTCCAAATGAATAGTTTAGCGTATTTTATGAGACTGATATTTTTAACTGGCTATCATTTTTCCCTTTAGGGGAATGGTGCCCCACGAGGTGATTTATTGTTAATTAAGTCACATTATTTAACATAATTATTAATTATTATTAATAATTATTAATCATTTCTGATAGCCAACATCAATGATGTCCCCTTGGTGAGGCCTAATATTGTTGTTCCCAACATAACTGGTGCCTCCGTGTGATGTCTAATTTATGTTCCCAACAACATTCTTAACATTATAACTGTAAGTGTGTTAGCATGCATGAAGACAAACAGTACTGATAACATGATTCCAGACTCATATGTCTTGTTGATTCTTATAGACAACATATTACTGTAAATAATCAGTAAAAGTAAAAATATTGTTTTCTTGTAAGCGGTTTTGAGGGTTTTCGCTTTAAATAGACTCAGCAAATCACTAGTTTGTACTGTTAGAGTGAATAAATGCAGTTCCATGTGTCCCCATTGATTATCTCTCAGAGCATAACAGAACCAAGGCTGTAACTACCATTGAGGACACTGAGGTCATGACCTCGGTATTTTTTCCCGACCTAAATGAATGAATAAAATGAAAATAAAAATAAACCATTTCATTTGTGCGGTGAAAGTAAGTGGGAGGACCAATGGAAGGTGATTGAGTGACTCTCTCTTCTCTATAATAACAATTATTTAAAAAAGAAAATTCTGGTACTCTTATTTGATCGACGCAGCTTTCATACAGCTTTGCACACACATTACTCTTAGATGGATTACTCACGAATGCAGGGTCACACACAAATGCCACACATATCATATGAAAGTGCAGGACCAGAGCTTTCCGAGGATACCACACACATCATTGTGCTGTCATCCCATCACGCTATAAATCCAGATCAATTGTCTACAAAATAAAAACCTGATGAATTTCTTTACAATCCATGATACAGATCTTGTTATCAGTCACTTCATATAGTGAGGAATATCGTATCTTACCACGTCTTAGGCTTGTGTGTGTTTCTCCCTGTCTATCCACATTTGTAGTCCGGCTTTCAAGATGCAAATATCTCCATATTGTCCAGTTGACACTCCATCAAACTTTGTATGACAAGACCAGCGCACTTCACCTTTGTGCACCCAGACAACTGCAGCCTAATTATGCATGCATGACAGGGCTGTAGTCACCATATACATTGAGGGGGACACGTGCCCCCCCACCAATGCCCAAAATGTCTCCCCAATATATAACTGAAACTGAAAAACAAATATTATCTTGGAGGACATCATTGCACTTGGTTGACTATTTTTCTATGATCTTAGATGTAAATATTGCATGTTTCTTTCAGATAAAACACATTTTGGACTTGTGAATGAGTCAATGGAATTTCTTGCAATAATGAAAAAATGCTGGCAATCATGTCCACCTGGCACAAACCACATGTTTTGGACAGCTGTGAAGTGACAGAATGTCCCACCATCATGGTTCTTATATTGCCAGATTCCAAAGAGTCTCCCCTCTTTATATATGGCAGAATATGTCAACTTCCAACTTGCTATGGTGAGATACATGTAAAAATGTAAGAATTTAGTCACACAGATTTGTTTTTTTCATTGATATAAAAATTAATATAACTGACAACTGACAGATGAAGAGAAGTACTTCCTGCTAAAGAATAAGTGGTTCAAACATAATTATAAATACCCACAAACACACAAACAAAGTTTGGTGAAAGGCAATTACGCTATAGTATGAAGTCCAGCAGCACAGAAGATCTGTACAATCAGCACAGTTTCAAGGTGGGCTACCAAGATTAGAGTCAGCAATTGATTATCTGACCAAATTTCTCCCCTTCTGTTCCTGTGATATGACATTATGGCAAAAAAAGTGCTGTTGTAAACATTATAATGTCACAGTAAATTTGACCTTTGACCTTTTGGATTAAAAAGTGGTCACTTCATCATTATAGCTTATTAGACATTTATGTGAAATGTTGTCACAATTATCATATGAATTCCTGACTTACAGCCAAGGCCACAGTGACCTTGACCTTAACCACCAAAATCTAATCTTGTTCAAGTTCAGGTGATCATCTGTGCCAAATTTGAAGAGGTGCCCTCAAGGTGTTCTTAAGATATCATGTTCCCAAAAACGACCCAAAAAAGCTATGGCTATCGCCTACACAGAGGCATAATAAAAAGACTGTGTACACTTGTTATGTGTCTTAGTTGCAGGTCAGATGATTTTTTAGTATCTCAGTGGAAAGCCTGTGTATCTCATTGTGGTTTAGTAAAAAAGTACAGCTAGAATTGCTCTATTGACAGTGGGCTCTGTTCACAATCCTTGTGTGTCCTCGTGTTAGTACAAGAATGTTTGATGTGCATCATGTATTTTAGTACCTGGCCAGCAGAGACAACTGTATCCTTTGACTCCCTCTAAGCATGAGGCACCATGCTGACAGGGATCAGAAGCACACTCAGGGATGTCGATTTCACAGTAGTCACCCTGGAATCCTGTTTCACTGCAGTCGCATTCATAGCTGCAAGAGATACAAAACAAATTTCATACAGATTGAAAAATCCAGACAATGAGCAATAAAGGGACAAGAAACCGCCACTGGGATTTCTTGAAGCACTAGTGAGATGGTTGTTTCTTCTGTTTAAATGCTATGTCGCAGGAAACATTAATATGTCCCCGGCTTTTGTGTTTTAAGTAACAAATATTGCAACAAATGATAAACCCAAACTCAAGTCTTTTTAAACATCTACGATGGAATAGACACTACATCCATATTATCCTTTATGATATAAACAGCAAAACACCAAAAGCCTATGCATGATAGTAAATTTAAGCAAGAAATGAAAATCCAAGAGTGAATGACACACTTTGAGACAATTCATACCATGAACCCCCCATGCAGATGGTGGTGTGTCTTCCTCAAGCTCCAGTCCTCCCCTGGGATTTTGAGGGTTCTGTGCAGTATCTTAGCTGTTCCAGGGACTGCACTCTTCTGGACACAGACCTCAGATATTGTACCTGGAATCTGCTGGAGCCACTCTCCCAGTTTGGGGGTCACAGCCCCAAGTGCTCCGATTACCACTGTTGCCTTTACTCCCACATCTCTTCTAGCTCTTCTTTCAGCCTTTGGTATTTTTAGAGCTTCTCGTGTTCCTTGTTCCTGATGTTGCTGTCACTTGGGATTGCTACATCTGTTACCACTGCCTTCTTCTGTTGTTCGTTGTCGATCAACACACTCAGCACGTTTACATGCACAGCTTAATCGAGCTATGCTCAGAATTCGATTTTGGCGTCTAATCGGACTTCTGTCCTTGTCCCAGTTTACAAGCAACTGAGAAAATCGAATTACTGACGGGAACGTGTCCTCCTCCTCAACACTAGGTGGCGATATGCGTCGTTTCAGCGGGTTAATACGGCCCCCTTTCCGGTTGACCTATCACGTCACTTAATAATAAACAACTGGAGTCAGGTGGCAGACCGGCATTTTCGAACAACAGCAAGATGGATAATCGTACAGCTTTGTTCATCTCGTACGTAATGTACGTGTTACTGATTGTGCAGATAAGGTGCATGCTATCCCTCGTGGTCATGGTGATTTCGAGAGGCAGACAAGAACGCTGTATGCTGTTGGAGGGCTACAACAACAGCATGTCTTGTCTGTTCCGGGGTCATACGCCAGCACAGGGGGTGTGGAGCATGCGTACATGCATTGTCTAGTTTAACTCCGATTATGGCGTATACATGCCGGAGAAAATCTAATTCCAATCGCATTATCTGGGTGTCTTAATCGGAGTTGGAGAACTCCGATATTAGTCGGAGTAACACGTTTACATGCACTTCAGTTGTCCAGTTATAGTCGGATTAAGGCAATAATTTGTTTTTTTTCAAGTGTCATGTAAACGTATTGAATGTCAGGGTGGTTAGCCATCACCAGTTTGTCGGCTCCTGCAGAATCTGGTTTCTGCTGCCTGATGTATTCACTTATCTTTGGGGGCCATCTTCCTGGCGTATTCCTGGATCTTGGTTGTTTTGTCCTGGACAGTGGCTCTGATGCTCACCAGTCCTCTGCCCCCCTCGTTACGCTTGTGTTTACAGTCTCAGAGTGCTGGACTGGGGATGAAACCCTCCCTCCATTGTGAGAAGCTTCCTTGTCTTGATATCAGTGGTCTCTATCTCCTCATTTGGCCAGCTTATTATACCAGCAGGGAATCTGATGTGTATGTGTTGATGGCTCGGGCCTTGTACTTTACATTCAGATCACTTTTCAGGACCTGCCTTATTCTTTGTAGGTATTTGGCTGTGGCTGACTTTCTTGCGGCCTCCTCATGGTTCCCATTTGCCTGCATGACCCCAAGGTATTTTTAGCTGTCCTGAACAACTACAATGCTGCCCTCTGGTAGTTCAATCCTCTGGTTCTGATCGTCTTCTCTGTCTTGGACACCATTCGACACTTATCACACATTCCGATGTCATTGCTGTAGATAATGGTGAGGTAGATCAGTAAATTGATGTTCGCTCACTCCTGGCATACAGCTTGATGTCATCCATGTAGAGAAGGTGACGGACGGTTGCTCCACTTCGTAACCAGTATCCGTGGCCACTCTTTGTGATGAGTTGGCTGAGGGGATTCAGGCCTATGCAGAACAATAGCGGGGACAGGGCATTACCTTGGTAACTTGAGTTGAGTTAGTCTCCAGAGTCGTTTTTCACAGCCCCATTAAGTTCACAGCCCTATTGAGTTCTTGATGAAGGCTCTTAGTGTCCTGTTGATGTTGTACATTTACAAGCATTCCAGTATCCATGTGTGTGGCATTGAGTCGTAGGCTTTCTTGTAGTCAATCCAGGTGCTTCACAGGTTGGTCTGCCTGGTCTGGCAGTCTTGGGTGACTGTTCTATCAACCAGTAGCTGGTGCTTGGCTCCCCTGGTATTACTATAAATTCCTTTCTGGGCTTGCTCATGTATAGGGCCATGTGCCTATTCATCTTAGCTGCTATGATGCCTGACAGGAGCTTCCATGTTTTACAGAGGCAAGTCTGGATGGGACTGAGCCCTTCTGGGGATCTGTCATGATCAGGATTGTCCGTCCTTGGGTCAACCACTCTGGATGGGTCCCATCCATCAGCAGCTGGTTCATTTGTGCTGCTAGGCATTGCCAGGCATTCATGGAGTACAGGTAGTTAGTTATATACATATATAGACATATATATATATATATACATATATACATATATATATACATATACATATACATATACATATATATATCTATATATATGTATATATATATATATACATATACACAGTACAGGCCAAAAGTTTGGACACACCTTCTCATTCAATGCGTTTTCTTTATTTTCATGACTATTTACATTGTAGATTCTCACTGAAGGCATCAAAACTATGAATGAACACATGTGGAGTTATGTACTTAACAAAAAAAGGTGAAATAACTGAAAACATGTTTTATATTCTAGTTTCTTCAAAATAGCCACCCTTTGCTCTGATTACTGCTTTGCACAGTCTCGGCATTCTCTCCATGAGCTTCAAGAGGTAGTCACCTGAAATGGTTTTCCAACAGTCTTGAAGGAGTTCCCAGAGGTGTTTAGCACTTGTTGGCCCCTTTGCCTTCACTCTGCGGTCCAGCTCACCCCAAACCATCTGGATTGGGTTCAGGTCCGGTGACTGTGGAGGCCAGGTCATCTGCCGCAGCACTCCATCACTCTCCTTCTTGGTCAAATAGCCCTTACGCAGCCTGGAGGTGTGTTTGGGGTCATTGTCCTGTTGAAAAATAAATGATCGTTCAACTAAACGCAAACCGGATGGGATGGCATGACACTGCAGGATGCTGTGGTAGCCATGCTGGTTCAGTGTGCCTTCAATTTTGAATAAATCCCCAACAGTGTCACCAGCAAAACACCCCCACACCATCACACCTCCTCCTCCATGCTTCACAGTGGGAACCAGGCATGTGGAATCCATCCGTTCACCTTTTCTGCGTCTCACAAAGACACGGCGGTTGGAACCAAAGATCTCAAATTTGGACTCATCAGACCAAAGCACAGATTTCCACTGGTCTAATGTCCATTCCTTGTATTTCTTGGCCCAAACAAATCTCTTCTGCTTGTTCTCTCTCCTTAGCAGTGGTTTCCTAGCAGCTATTTGACCATGAAGGCCTGATTCGCGCAGTCTCCTCTTAACAGTTGTTCTAGAGATGGGTCTGCTGCTAGAACTCTGTGTGGCATTCATCTGGTCTCTGATCTGAGCTGCTGTTAACTTGCCATTTCTGAGGCTGGTGACTCGGATGAACTTATCCTCAGAAGCAGAGGTGACTCTTGGTCTTCCTTTCCTGGGTCGGTCCTCATGTGTGCCAGTTTTGTTGTAGCGCTTGATGGTTTTTGCGACTCCACTTGGGGACACATTTAAAGTTTTTGCAATTTTCCGGACTGACTGACCTTCATTTCTTAAAGTAATGATGGCCACTGGTTTTTCTTTAGTTAGCTGATTGGTTCTTGCCATAATATGAATTTTAACAGTTGTCCAATAGGGCTGTCGGCTGTGTATTAACCTGACTTCTGCACAACACAACTGATGGTCCCAACCCCATTGATAAAGCAAGAAATTCCACTAATTAACCCTGATAAGGCACACCTGTGAAGTGGAAACCATTTCAGGTGACTACCTCTTGAAGCTCATGGAGAGAATGCCAAGAGTGTGCAAAGCAGTAATCAGAGCAAAGGGTGGCTATTTTGAAGAAACTAGAATATAAAACATGTTTTCAGTTATTTCACCTTTTTTTGTTAAGTACATAACTCCACATGTGTTCATTCATAGTTTTGATGCCTTCAGTGAGAATCTACAATGTAAATAGTCATGAAAATAAAGAAAACGCATTGAATGAGAAGGTGTGTCCAAACTTTTGGCCTGTACTATATATATATATATATATATATATATATATATATATATATATATATATGCCTGGTGGTGTTAAGTCAGGCTGGAGTTGGTAATTGGTTGGGGCTATACAGCAAGTTAACATAAACTAGTCCATACCCATTGAGTGCACAGTTGCCCACGTACAGTTTCACATGGTGGGTACAAGTCATAGGAAATTGCAGATTAAATATTCAAGTGAACCCATTAAGAAGAGCAATGTATTCAGACAGAGTTTTTGTGAATTTGATAGTACAATTGCTTTATTGAAAGTACAGTAGTACCATTGCCAATACTGGGATACTTAGTGGGTGTCATAACCCGGCTCACAGGCAATGACAAAAATGGAGAGACACAGCACAAACTCAAATACAAAAGTATATTTATTTAAGTAATGCAACGTAAATAAACATAATGCAGGTATGGGGTGTGTTAGTCAGTGTGATCAGTAGTGTACATGTGGATGTGTGGAGCATGCGAGGTGTGGTGTTGTGGAGATAACCTAAAATAAATGAAAAGCCAAACAAAAGTACGGGCGCTGGCAAAGAGTCGGGAGAGAGAGAGAGAGAGCGCGGAGTCAGAGAGCACTGTTTATATCTGTCCACGTACCAGGCCCAGGTGCTCGTGATCCAGATAATTAATCAGCTGATGACCTCGGCAGAAAAACAACAGAACACATGTCACCAATTACATCATCACAAAAAAACGGTGTCCCACAGGGAACACCGGCACAGCAGTACCAGCAAAAATTTAACTGAACGAAAATCCCAGAAGAATACTCATACTGATACTTAATATTAATACTGTAAATACTAATACTGAAGGAAAATAAACAAAATTAACCAAGAATAACCTATTAATGCTAATGACACATAATGAGAAACACATAACCTCCATCCTGCCCATGTCCTGCTCCTTCCCCACCTGTCCTCCGCAACCCCGGTACCTGGGAATCGAATTAAGAAGACCTGCAGAGCAGCAACAGATCACAAACAGCCTGAAATAACAGCACAAACACAGAAATGGCACGTGGCAACGCAAGAGCTCACGGCAGAGGAGCACATGATAACGCGTCGGCAATAACATTATCGGTCCCCTTAATATGTCCAATATCCAGATCATAAGCCTGCAAAAACAGGGACCATCTCATTATGTTTGAGTTTTTCTGGTGACGTACGACAAAAATGCTGCTTTATCAACTGCTCGTCACCCACATCAATGTCATGCGCAACCCAGTCGGTGCGCGAAGGAATGTCACCAACCAGACAAGGAAACAAGTGAGACAGCTCAGCACGCTCAGAGTCAGGCAAACGAGCAAGCAGCCTGTCCAAGCTACGCAAAGACTCTGAATCTTTTAAGCAACCACACAGCACACTTTCATCAGGCTCAGGCACCCCATCCTCATGTGTACCAGCCACTGAACTGGCAAACAGAGCCAGATGCACAGAGGCTGGGCATGCCCTACCACCAGCCAGACAGGACTCACAATCACGGCCGCAACATGGCTCCAAAAGACCAACATGACACAGCTGTTTAGACTCTCTCCAACCCAGCGTCGCAACGAAACAACTCAAGTCCAAAAGCCTCTCGGCGACAGCACACGGACCAGTGCACTTGGCCTGAAAGAGCGACCCCACAACAGGCACCAATGCCAAAACCCAGTCTCCAGGACTGAACCCCCAGCGATCATGAAGTTTCTTCAACTTACTCTGAGACAACTGCAACTTATTGCGTGCCATACCACCGGCTAAAAACAAGCGATGCTGAAACCCGTTAAACCCAACCTGGTTTTTCGGCAGTTCAGCCTCCACCCAGTTATCTTTTAGCACAGCCAAAGGGCCTCTCACCACATGCCTGAAAACCAGCTCGTTTGGGCTGAAACCAGTGCTCTCTTGTACAGCTTTCCGCGCAGCCAGCATCAGCCAGGGGAGCCCCTCTTCAGATTTAGCAGGTGGCAACGGACTGACACAGTCCACAATCGAACACTCAAATGGTTCACTTACAGCAGGGATGAGTTGCAGAGGAGCAGACTTTACATGCTGATTCGGCTTGCCCATTCATTGGCACTCATGACAGGTTTTAATGTACTGTAGGTGAGACTAAGTGGTTCAGGTGTAATGTTTACTCCAACACACTCAGCCTGAATCTCATTTGGCCATTTGATCACTTTACAGTCCACTGTGTTCTTAACATATAACAAGGCCCCACCACCTTTCCCTTTTACTCAATTGTTTCTGAAAACATTATAGCCTAGCATGTTCACTAGAGCTTCAGGGGATAGTGGCTTAAGCCAGGTTTCAGTTAGACACAAACAGTCAATGTTAGAGTGCATGAGTAGATCTTCCAGCTGTTCACGCTTATTGACCATACTGCAAATATTTAAATGACCACAGAACAGTCCTTTTACTTTGCATCATGGATCCCAGACAGTTTTAGCTTGGTTGAGTGTCTGAAAGAGTTTTGTTGCTCGATGTTTTCTGTAAATGGGGTTTCTGAGTTTTACCTTGTTGAGCTGCTGGGCTGCTAGCCCTTGGCATGGCCCCACTGGTTGAGCCGTTACTGCCCTGACGGTGCCCAGGTGTAACAGGTGAGCCGCTGCTGAGGTGACGTTGTCTGGATGGTGGATGCCGCGGTCAACCCCCAGCTGCTGGGCCATTTGCCCTCGGCGCGGCTCCTCTGGGTTGGCCGCTGCTGAGGTGATGGTGCCTGGGTGTCGCAGGTGAGCCACTGCTGAGGTGATGGTGCCCGGGTGTTGCAGGTGAGCTGCTGCTGAGGTGATGGTGCCCGGGTGTTGCAGGTGAGCCGCTGCTGAGGTGACGGTGTCAGTGTCGGGATGGTGGGCACCGCCACCAGTCCCCAGCTGCTGGGTTGCTGGTGGTGTTAGCCCCCCGGTTAGCGCTGGTGGTGTTAGCGTGGACCTCTCAACTGCTAGGCTAATAGCCGTCAGCGCGATCCCGCTAAGGGCCACTGGTGGTGTTAGCCCCCCGGCTATCGCTGGTGGTGACGTGGGCCTCTCAGGTGCTAGGCTAGTAGCCGTTGGCGCGACCCCGCTGAGGGCCGCTGGTGGTGTTAGCCCCCCGGTTAGCGCTGGTGGTGTTAGCGTGGACCTCTCAGCTGCTGGGCTGATAGCCATCGGCGCGACCCCGCTGTGGGCCGCTGGTGGTGTTAGCCCCCCGTTTAGCGCTAGTGGTGTTAGTGTGTACCTCTCAGCTGCTGGGATAATAGCAGTCGGCGCGACCCTGCTGAGGGCCGCTGGTGGTGTTAGCCCCCCGGCTACCGCCGTTGTGATGCCGCATCGGGGTGACAGCCGGCTATGAGCTGCTAGGCGATGTGCTGTCAGCGCAGCACCGCTGATAGTCGGGGTCGGGTTGCCTTGCCTGGAGAAAGAGTTGTTTTTGCTGTTGGTTGTTAGTCGCTGCCGTGTTGATAATAGGAGCAAGCATATTGCAAAAACGACACTGGGTATCCAACTGTAAGACGGAGTTGACGTTTTTAGCACAAACGCAGTACCTGCCACCCAAATAATTACACAGTAAACTCAAAGGCAGGTAAACTTGCACTTACTTTTTTACATTCATGCACACAGGAAGTCCAAGGAGAATTGACTGCTTAATAACTGGTAATCTCAAACTACTAAACTATTCTTTGCTCCGAACCAGTGACACAAACCCACTCCTAATGAAAGGAGCATATGCCTCCAAAACATCCGTATCACAGACAGGAGAAACATCATCAGAAACCAGCTCAGAAACACCACCAGTAACCACAGGTGCAACAGCCGCTGCAGGCTTAACATTAGAGTTTCCTCAAAGAAAGGCACTCTAGCGCTTCAGCCAAAAAAAAAACAAAAAACCCTGGATCGGTGTTCACAGCACAGGACAAAATAGTAGACACTAAATCAAGTGGGCCACTTCAAAAATGACTGAACCCAAATGAAAGGAGGCTGAAGCACTCGATAAAATTGCAGAGCTTTTAATAAGGTGCAACCAAACTGATGTTTCGACGCTACTGTGTCTTCTTTAGGTTTTGACTCTGAAGAGTCATCTCAGACTTAATTTTATCATGTTCCATCTGTAGCAAGAGAAGCTTCTTTTGCTGTTCAAGAGCCAGCCCCTGTGCCTGGACAGGCATGGAAACAGCAGGTGGCGCCAAAGACACAGGAACAGATCTAAAAATTCCCAGCTCCACGAGCTTTACTTTCACATCCACTTTAATCTCCCCTTTAAGTTTCCTATCCCCCACGTCCACCAAATAATGATCAGCCAGTTTAATTAACTGCTCTTTTGTACATCTCTCCAAGGCCTCCTCTGATGGAGCCGCAACGAACGCATCGAATTCAGCCATTTCCACTTACCTCTAGGGCCAAACAAAAAAAAAACCAAAAAAAAAAAAAACCAAGACAACTTTACGCCCGGACAGGCTCAGGAAGACAGTGAAGTATCCCCGTGCGCACAAAGGTCCTCGTTTGGAGATTCCCCGCTATCTAATGATCAACCCACCTAACCAAGCTCCCCCCTAGTCTTCATGCAGCGAGCAGCAGTGGATATTTGCACACTAGAGACCGCTGGCTCGGGGGAGCGACTAGCAAGCTAGCAACCCTCTCAAAGCCACGGCCATGCTCCCAAGACAAAAGCTTCAGCCGCCACAACACTAACCCCACACAACGCATCCAAAGGGGAACGCCGCTAAGCCTACAAGGGGAACCCCGCACCGTCACTAACGCCCACACACGCTGAGGAACTACCCCTGCCACCTGGCCACCTGACACCAGCATAAACAAAGAGACTGGCCCTCGGATACAAACACTCCCTCGCCAAGCTCGATGTAAGCGCACACAAACTGCTGTGTCAACGCAAAAATACACAAAAAGCCTCCACATCAAACACCATACTCACCCCGATCAGTCAGCCAAACGCACTGTTAACTCTCCTCCAAGGTGTACAAACGCTCGTAACCGAGCAACAAATTTGTGCCACAGCCGGCAATGAGAGCCAAATTACAAAAACCTGAAGGGAAACTCCTTCAGCCCAGCCAAATCACATGCACGTTTACAAAATACTAGAGCACACCCAGATAGCACACATACATCTGGCCGATGTCGGCCTGAGGACAACACATCGGCCTTGAATTTATAACGTCTGACAAGCGTCGGCCGCATTGGCGGATATCTTTAAATTTAATACTCTTTTGTCCCAGCTCATCAAACGTCTCTGTTACGTTGGCTTTGGGTCGGCCCAGTGCCGTAGAATATCCACCTTATTTTCAAACACGGAAGCAAATAGTGATCAACTTCCATTTTTTTGTGCGTGACTTCCGGTCAGCCGCTTTCCCTCATGCTTTCCCTTACTGGAGCTAACGGTGCAAGCTAATTTTTTTTCAATTTTCTGTTGTTTATGTTAGTCAATCAGTTAGTTAGTTAGTTATTTCGTCTGTGTATTTTGTATAACGTTAGATAACTGTGCCCACGTTTCCGTTATAATGGAAATTTATTCCCTCTAAACGTGAATAAATTGCACGTCAATCATAAACTATGAACCAAAAAAGCACAATCTATCCCGAGTGAGACAAACTGCTTGATCCCCGTCTCCAGTGTACCAGCAGAGAACCTGCAGAACCGAATCAGTGAAAAAACACAGCGGGCTACACAGCCTCTCTACCTGAGCAGCTGAAGCTGCGGCTCACACCCTCGACACACAGACACACAGACGGTGCTTCTGCATGCCAGCCACACGTGTGCGCAACTGTGAGAAATAAATATGCGAGGTGTACGCTGCTTTTCTATCTTTTTTCCCTTTTCTTTCTTTCTTTCTGTCAGCGACATACACTCCTAACACAGGACGGGTTGTTTTAATTGACTGAGTTGATCATTAAGCCATAGTGATGCGCGGATCGGCTCTGATAGCACCTGAATCAGCATGTACGCATCAACCATCCAGCCGTTACAACATGATTGAGCTAGCAAAGCAGTTTTGTGTTGCTATGTGTGGTATTTATTCAGTTTTGGGAAATCACGATGTCTAGAAAGCATCAGTGGCTGCAGCTGACAGGGACAGCTAACGTTAACATTAGCAGCAAAGCTAACATCAGGACGTCATCTGTTAAAAGCCTCCCGTTGTCGGATACGACATGAAACTACTCCAGTTAGCTCAATCATGTTGTAACTAAGACATCCGCTGGAGAAAATATTTTTTTCACGGGCCACTTTGTGAGTTTAGTGAGTTATTACAGACACGGCTAACGGCTAACAGCTAACGGTTAGCCCAGCTAATCTACGATAACCATGTTATTAATTACACACAGAGAAAATACTAATGTTTGTTCAGTCATTGTGTTTATAGACTTTACAAACATCAGATTAGTCTAAACGGTGATATAGTGACGTGAAAAATGTGATATATATATATATATATATATACACACACATATATATAGCTAAACTCAGCAAGGTAAACAACAAGGCGATTCCCATTTACACAGTGGTAAGAGTGCTGGACCGGAAGTGTCGCACAAAAAAACAGAAGCTGGCTGCGTTCTGTTTTGCCTCCGTGTTTCCGTGAAAAATAAGGTGGATACCCGCCCACATACGGAAGTCGCCACTGAAGAGGGAATTTCATCTCCGCGGTCTTTGTTTGGAACTGAGCTCGCAGCACACAGCATCTCATCAGTTGGTTTCAGGTAAGCTAACTGGAATAAATTGGCAGACAATAACTATGTTGTTTATTATGTGACCGTTAAAAGAGGTTCCTGGTGAGTGGCGAGGCACGACTGAGTGTATATAGCACACGTCCCCACCAGCTAAAGCTGATAGCTAGTTTAGCTCATGTTATGCTAACAGTCTAAAACTGTGGTGTTTTCATTTTATTTTCCCTAGTTGATGTTATCTGCGTATCTGGTTATCGTGAGCACTCCTTTTGGGTTAAAAGTGGAAGTGCCCGGAGCTGCCACCCGTGGTCCCGGGCAGGGCTCGAGACTTGGGATCCATTCACCTATGGTCTCGCCCGGGCCTGACCTCCGCAGCCCCCCGGCCTGACCTCCGCAGCCTGGACGGATGCCCAAGTGTGGGTGAGAGGAGCGGAGAGGAGCGCGGAGGTCAGGCTGGGCGGGCCGACACTGTGTATCCCAGGACAGGTGCTCAACTGTGGGTGAGAGGAGCGGAGAGGAGCGGAGAGGAGCGCAGAGGTCAAATAGTGAAGTTTAAAGATGTCTTCAGTATGTTGTTAATGTGATTTTATGGGCAATTTATCAGTCGAGCTCTCCTCCTCTGCAAAGCAAAGTGACCTGGTGGCTACAGGTAATAGCACAGCTTTGAAACCACAGTTTTTCTGAGATGAAGGACTGATTGTTGAGCTGCTGTTAACAGTTAACAGAGTTAACGCCAGATCCTGTTTCAACACTAAATGAAGCAGAGTGACGGACCCAAAGCCTTCAATCTGGCTAAAAGACAGCTGAAATGCTAAAAAAAATACAGTGGTGAAGTTGGGATTTGTTTCTTGAAGTTATGTGCTCATCGTCTTTTCTGTCTCTTGCAGGCTGCCAGGAGAAGCGGACTGGCCGTCAGATATTGTTTGTGGAAATTTGAAAATAAAGTTTGTCAAATTGACTTTTGTCTCTTCATTGTGCACACTTACACACGAAATAGGGTAACAGTCAGCTATTTTTGAATGTTAGCACTGATTTCTCACATTGGATGGTGAAATATTTGTAGTTTGAAAGGTCCGACCTAAATGAATAAAGGTCGTAGTTAACGAAGCATATGAATATTAATGAAGGAGCGCCCACTGAGCGCAGCTTATTTTATTGATCGTTTGACGTCTTGGCAATGAGCAAACGCTCTACCTGCTACGTCTTAACGATCTAAACTTGATACATCGGGCGAACGTCAGCCAGATATATGTGTGCTATCTGGGCAGTTTACTAACACAATCCTAACCCTAAACCCAAACCAAAACCAAACGCGCAACTAGAAACCAAACATTAGAAAACTACAAATGTATCTAAACCAAATCTACTCACACGTAACCAAACTGCGCGTAACTGAGATGAGCCCCCATTTTGTCATAACCCGGCTCACAGGCAATGACAAAAATGGAGAGACACAGCGCGAACTCAAATACAAAAGTATATTTATTTAAGTAATGCAACGTAAATAAACATAATGCAGGTATGGGGTGTGTTAGTCAGTGTGATCAGTAGTGTACATGTGGATGTGTGGAGCATGCGAGGTGTGGTGTTGTGGAGATAACCTAAAATAAATGAAAAGCCAAACAAAAGTACGGGCGCTGGTGAAGAGTCGGGAGAGAGAGAGAGAGAGAGAGAGAGAGAGAGAGAGCGGAGTCAGAGAGCACTGTTTATATCTGTCCACGCCAGGTGCTCGTGATCCAGATAATTAATCAGCTGATGACCTCGGTAGAAAGACAACAGAACACATGTCACCAATTACATCATCACAACAGCATGCCAACCCGCTGAACCAACCCACGCAGGCAAGCAGGGGCCGTCACATTGGGCTAAAACTGTACATTAGTAGTTGAGGTAGTACATTGAAAGTCAGATAGTTAAAGTGTTTATATGTTGAATTGACTTAAAAGTGAGGCGCACTGGTAGAATGACTGACTGACTGACAGAATGACACACTGACAGTTTCCGTGATTATATACAGCATACCATACCATGACTTAGTCATACCAAAAATTAGATTATTAGATTAATTAGAAAATTATTTTAGCATTTTTTAAGCATTTTTCTGTTGTTATAGCGCCACCCAGTTGCCAAGTAGAGTTAAATTTCTCCAGTCACCTTGAGGCGTCCTGTTCTACATATCTACAAAGTTTAGTAAAAATTGATATGGCGTGTAGCTGCCCTTGGCTTCATGAAACACGCAGAGAGTCTCCTTTACGGGTGCAACAATGGATTTTTATTCTCCGTCCTCACCATTTACACCGCGAAACTAAAAAGACGAATACAGTCAATTAAATCCTGTTCATCATGCATCAATTCATCATGCAGCTCAACAAATCGGTCACTTTACAAACATTATTTAATTATTTTAATAATACATTTATCAAGAGTTAAAATCATGAACGCACCTCGCTCTGCTCACCAAGTGTGCAAACTTTATCTAGCATCCTCTTTTCCTCCTGTCAATCCGCCATTTCGGGCACTATCGCTACCCGACACAAAATTAAACACCAATTAACCAGGAGATTTAACAAACAATAAAACAACAAAGACAAATTTTAACAAAGGCACAAATAAATGTCAACACGCTTTTCTGGAGGATCACCATTACTGTGTGGAGCCGAAAGAGGAAAAGAGGTAAGGAGGTACATAAAGCTTCCGGGTACTTCGCCTAGGTATTATGACACAGGTTACAGCGCCCGCATCTGGCAACCTCCGCACACTGTGGGTCACTTACATGGCGGTTAGGCCTAGATAAGAAATGAGCTCTCTAGCACCCCCATTTTGTTTGATGGGGTCAATAATGGAGGGGTCCCCTCAGATTATGTGTGGTCATATGCCTACAAAGTTGCGTGGTGATGGGTGAAACCCTTGAGATGTTATACACCTTTATGTGATGAGCCACGCCCTCCGCAATATTCATTGCCTTATAGAAGCTCAGTTTTAGTAAGTTTTCCAACTTTTGCCAAGAGGGAACTTTAGATATTGGTCCCTAGATTATGTTCACCCAGTTTCATGCAGATCGCTCAAACTTCCTAGGAAGAGATCCATTTGAAGTGTTTTTCAAAACATTCAAAATGGCGGAAAATCTATATAACTGGAAGTTATGGGTTCTTGAGGCAAATGTGTTCCTCATGAGGAGAGGCATCTCTGTGCAAAGTTTCATGTCTCTACCACATACGGGGCATGAGATATGCCCATTCAAAGTTTGACATTTCAATCGGTTGCTATAGCGCCCCCCTTTGGCCAATTGATGTAATATTGCTTCTACCACTGTGCCAAATTTCACATGGATTGACCAAGTCAGCGAGGAAAAAAACGTGGAACAGACACACACACCCACAGACAGAGTTTTCATCATTATATAGAAAGATCTGAAGGTCCACAACACCAAACTTTGTTATTTTTATTAATATAATTGCTAAAATGGGGCAGCAGTAGCTCAGTCCATAGGGACCTGGGTTGGGAACCAGAGGGTCGCCTGTTCAAGTCCCCTCCTGGACCAAATATGGAGCTGGTGGCTGGAGAGGTGCCAATTCACCTCCTGGGCACTGCCAAGGTGCCCCTGAGCAAGGCACCGAACCCCCCAACTGCTCGGGGCGCCTGACCAAGGCAGCCCCCTCACTCTGACATCTCTCCACTTTGTGCATGTATAGATCCTGTTTGTGCATGTGTGTGTCTTTCGGACCTGTGTGTAATTGACAAAAAAAATGTGAAAAAATTGAATTTCCCCTCAGGGGGATTAATAAAGTATAAACAAAACAAGAAAAAACAGGCAACTGATTGTGATCAGCGGTAGGCTGAGATGTCAACATGTAATGTTTGAAGCTTGTCCGCTGTACTCAGTGTTTTTACATCATCTTTGACACTTACTAAAAATTACTATGAAATCATCAGAGCAGAAAGAAAATGCAGTTCCAAGAAGAAAGGAAATGTTGCCACAAACGCATTTCCATTTTGCATGCATCATCCAAAACAACTTTATCATGGAGAGAGGGGATGGCTGCGGCTTTAGTTAAAAGATTTAACAGGAATGATGTGGCTTGTGGAATTATGTGAATGGCACAACTGAGGTGGCCGAGAATCGCCAGTAAGAAATTGGATGGGGCTCTTGTGCTGCGGTGTTGGCTATGATGGAAAAGGAAGGAGCAAGAGCCGTGTTACTGTATGCGGCTGAAGAAAGGGTGAAGGAAAGGAATGATGGGATGAAAGGATGTATGTGCACAGGGATTTTGTGAAGCCTGCGAACACAGGGGATGAGAAGAAAGCTGAGATTATTTGAGAAATGTCAGACACAGAGGGAGCAAGCACAGAAGGTAATACAACCTGGCCCCCACTACGGGAAGGCTAATGATGCAGGTTGTAGCCCTGGAGGCAGCAGAAGCCTGGTGACGTCATTCGAGATGACATTGGCGGTGATTAGCTCTGGTGTGGTGGCCGGAAGTGCGGGTGGCTCGGAGATTGATGCTGCTGGAGTTCTAATGGAAGCTGTGTATAGCTTGAACAAAGTTGCTTTGTTGTTGTTGCGGTGGAAGGTAATGCCTTTTTCCTTCAGAAATCATTGAAGGCGAGCGACGGTCCATTCTCTGATGCCGGGCTCTGTTTGTGGATGGGGAGACGGCTGCATTAAAGAGGAGTGCGTATCACAAGTGCGCCAGGGTGGATAGCCAGGGGCTGTACTGGAGTTAGATTGCTGGTGTTGCCAGCGTTGGTGCTGGCTCCTTCGTCTCTGTGGGTCACCATGTTTGGCCCTCATGGAGGACAGGAGCCCGGAGATCGATCGGGAGTTGGAGAGATCTCGTTTGGCGACACTGGCTGGAGATGCTGGTTTGACCTCGGCACGGTTATCACTGAGCATGGGCAGCTCCGCTGAGAGGCTTGGCTGTGGTCTGCTTGTTCTGTCATGGCTGGAGGATAATCTATTTCGAACAGATCATCATACAAGTCGTCTTCTGAATCAGGTGGGTTGATTTGTAATTCAGGATCCATCTTTCTTTTGAACCTAAGTTTCAGTGTTGTCGAAGTTTGATAATGCATTCAGATGTGAAGTGCGGTCTGTTCTCGAGAAATCTAAGACAAACAGAGCAGGATGGGTTGACCAGGTATAAGTAGGCTTGACAGGTAATCAGGGGTGTGGTTGAGGCATGGCCCTGCTCCCTAACCTAAGTTAACAAATTAACTTAATTTAAAGGACAACTTCGGTATTTTTCAACCTGGGCTCTATTTCCCCATGTGTATATGTGCATATGATTCATAGGTACCACTCATTCTAAAATTGGTTCAGTATTGAGGCGCAAAACGAGCTAAAACGGTAATGGGGGCAAATGCGTCCCGTATAAAAGTGCTTTTTTTCACCACTGACCGGTTCAGATCGCCAGTGCTATCTCTGTAGATAGCATATGGTAGCGGCCCTGGGGCAGTGGTGACTGTGAATGAGTGGAACACTGTCAGTCAGTGTTGGAGCAGAGAGGGGGAGGGCGGCATATTCGTGCTGACGTATTGCGGTAAGCGAGTTGTGTCATTTCCGGTGTTTCTGTGACAGCGTCTCTGTACTGCCCTGGTGAATTCTAGTAGCCTGCTTTCTCACTTCAGTTGCTTTAACATGTACTTCAAGTCTTAACCCACACTGGTTCTGTTTAAGCACTTATAGCTCTCCTCCTTTCTATGACTTTCTCGCTAATCTCTTAGCTGTTGTTTGCACGTTACTAGCCTTGGTAGCTACATTAGCTTTACAGTTAGCGATGGCTTCTCCCTCTGCTCTCTCTTGCTCGGTGTGCCAAATGTTCAGTTATGCCTCTGCCTCCTTTAGCGACAGTGGTAATTGTAATAGGTGTAGCTTATTTGCTGCGTTGGAGGCGAGGTTTAGTGAATTAGAAGCGCGGCTCCGCACCATGGAAAACCATTCAGTAGCTGCGGTAGTTAGCCAGCCCCCTGTAGCCGGTGCGGAGCCACATAGCATAGCCTTAGCCTCTGCTAGCTGTCCTCCGGTAACTCCCGTTCAGCCGGGAGGTTGGGTTACAGTTCACCAGAAGCACAGCTCCAAGCAGAAGCCCACGGCTCACCACCAGCCTGTTCACGTTTCCAACCGCTTTTCCCCACTCAGCGACACACCCGCTGAGGATAAAACTCTGGTTATTGGCAGCTCTATTCTGAGGAACGTGAAGTTAGCAACACCAGCGGCCATAGTCAAATGTATCCCTGGGGCCAGAGCGGGCGACATTGAATCAAATTTAAAACTGCTGGCTAAAGCTAAACGTAGATTCAGTAAGATTGTTATTCACGTCGGCGGCAATGACACCCGGTTACACCAATCGGAGGTCACTAAAATTAATATTGCCTCGGTGTGTGAATATGCAAAAACAATGTCGGACTCCATAGTTTTCTTTGGGACCCCTCCCAAATCTGACCAGTGATGACATGTTTAGCCACATGTCATCATTTAATCGCTGGCTGTCCAGGTGGTGTCCAGTAAACGATGTGGGTTTTGTTAATAATTGACAAACTTTCTGGGGAAAACCTGGTCTTATTAGGAGAGACGGCATTCATCCCACTTTGGATGGAGCTGCTCTCATTTCTAGGAACCTGGCAAACTTTATTAGTAAATCAAATCCCTGACAACCCAGAGTTGAGACCAAGACTCGGAGATGCAGTCCTATACGCCTCTCTGAGCTTCTAGTTCAGTTACCCAGCCATAGTTTTCATAGTTTTATACAAACGGTGTCTGTCCCCCGACCACCTAAATTATCTAAATCTAAAATTAAACAAAGAGGAGTTGTGCATAACAACCTCATAAAAATTAAAACCTCTTCTGTGACAGAAAGACAAAACAGGAGAATTAAATGCGGACTGTTAAATATCAGGTCTCTATCGTCTAAAGCAGTGTTGGTAAACAAATCAAAATCAGATAATCATATTGATTTACTCAGTCTCACTGAAACCTGGCTGTGTCAAGATGGATATGTTAGTCTAAATGAATCCACTCCTCCAAGTCATAATAATACCCACATTCCTCGAGGCAGCGGCCGAGGAGGGGAAGTTGCAGCCATTTTTAACTCGAGCCTGTTAATCAGCCGTAAACCTAAACTAGATTATAATTCATTTGGAAGCCTCGTTCTTAGTCTTTTACATCCGACCTGGAAAACCTCGCAGCCACTTTTATTTGTTATAGTGTACCGTGCTCCTGGCCCGTATTCTGAATTTATATCTGAATTCTCAGAGTTTTTATCCAGTTTAGTTCTTAAATCAGATAAAGTTATTATTGTAGGCGATTTTAACATTCATGTTGACGTTGATAATGACTCCCTGGCTACCGCGTTTATCTCATTATTAGACTCCATTGGCTTCAGTCAGGGTGTACATGAACCCACTCACTGTTTTAACCATACCCTCGATCTAGTTCTGACGTATGGAATTGAAATTGATAACCTAAAAGTCTTTCCACAGAATCCCTCGCTATCAGATCATTATCTGATTACTTTTGATTTCTTTTTACTCGATTACACACCACTCAGCAACAGTTACTATACTAGATGTTTATCAGATAGTGCTGTCGCAAAATTTAAGGAAATGATTCCTCCGTCATTAAATTCAATACCAAGTCCCTCAGTAACAGAGGTTTCCCGTACCGACTTTGATCATTTTGTCAATAGCGCCGTAGGCTCGCTGTGAACAACACTTGACTCTGTAGCTCCTCTTAAAAAGAAGTTAACAAAGCAAAGACAGTTCGCTCCTTGGTATAACTCTCAAACCCGTAAGTTAAAACAAATATCGCGAAAATCAGGAATTGGCGATTAACCAAACTGGAAGAATCTCGTTTAATCTGGACAGACAGTCTCAAAACGTATAAGAGGGGCCTCCGCAATGCCAGAGCAAACTATTACTCAGCATTAATAGAAGAAAACAAGAATAACCCCAGGTTTCTTTTCAGCACTGTAGCCAGGCTGACTGAGAGTCAAAGCTCTATTGAGCCTTGTATTCCTTTAGCCCTTAGCAATAATGATTTTATGAGCTTTTTTAATGACAAAATTCTAACTATTAGAGGCAAAATTCATGACCTCCTGTCCTCAGATAGTACCTATCTAACCTCAAACACAGCTGTAAGACCTAATATATATTTAGATTGCTTCTCCCCAATTTCTCTTCAAGAATTGACCGCAGTGATTTCTTCATCTAAATCATCAACGTGTCTCTTAGACCCCATCCCAACTAGGCTACTTAAGCAGGTCTTACCTTTAGTTAACACTCATATATTAGATATGATCAATATATCCTTATTAACAGGGTATGTACCACAGTCTTTTAAGGTAGCTGTAATTAAACCTCTACTAAAAAAGCCCACCCTGGATCCAGAGGTGTTAGCCAACTATAGACCAATATCTAATCTTCCCTTTCTTTCAAAGATCCTTGAGAAAGTAGTCGCAGACCAGCTGTGTGATTTTCTCCATGATAATAATTTATTTGAGGAATTTCAGTCAGGATTTAGAGTGCATCATGGCACTGAGACAGCACTAGTTAAAATTACAAATGACCTTCTGATTGCTTCAGACAAAGGACTCATCTCTGTACTTGTTTTATTAGATCTTAGTGCGGCGTTTGACACAATTGACCATCAAATTCTACTGCAGAGACTGGATCACTTAATTGGCCTAAAATGTTCTGCACTAAGCTGGTTTAAATCTTATTTATCTGATCGTTTTCAGTTTGTTGACGTTCATAATGAATCATCCTTACGTACCAAAGTTTGTTTTGGAGTTCCGCAATGTTCTGTGCTCGGACCAATCCTATTTACTGTATATATGCTTCCTTTAGGTAACATCATTAGAAATCACTCTATAAATTTCCATTGTTATGCGGATGATACACAGTTGTATTTATCGATGAAGCCAGAAGAAAGTAATCAATTAACTAAACTCCATAACTGCCTTAAAGACATAAAAACCTGGATGAGCACCAATTTCCTGATGTTAAATTCAGACAAAACTGAAGTTATTGTTCTTGGCCCCAAACAACTCAGAGACTCTTTATCTGATGACATAGTTTCTCTAGATGGCATTGCTCTGGCCTCTAGCACTACCGTAAGAAACCTCGGAGTAACATTTGATCAAGATTTGTCTTTTAATTCTCATTTAAAACAAACCTCACGGACTGCATTTTTTCATCTGCGTAATATTGCGAAAATTAGACCTATCCTGACCCGAAAAGATGCAGAAAAATTGGTCCACGCTTTTGTTACCTCAAGGCTGGATTACTGTAACTCTCTATTATCAGGTAGCTCTAGTAAGTCCTTAAAAACTCTCCAGCTAATTCAGAATGCAGCAGCACGTGTACTAACAGGAACTAAGAAACATGATCATATTTCTCCTGTTTTAGCTTTGCTGCACTGGCTCCCTGTAAAATCCAGAATTGAATTTAAAATCCTACTGTTAACTTATAAAGCTCTAAATGGTCAAGCTCCGTCATATCTTAGAGAGCTCATAGTGCCATATTATCCCACCAGCACACTGCGCTCTGAGAACGCAGGGTTACTCGTGGTCCCTAAAGTCTCCAAAAGTAGATCAGGAGCCAGAGCCTTCAGCTGTCAGGCTCCTCTCCTGTGGAATCATCTTCCTGTTACGGTCCGGGAGGCAGACACCGTCTCCACATTTAAGACTAGACTTAAGACTTTCCTCTTTGATAAAGCTTATAGTTAGGGCTGGCTCAGGCTTGCCTTGTACCAGCCCCTAGTTAGGCTGACTTAGGCCTAGTCTGCCGGAGGACCCCCCTATAATACACCGGGCACCTTCTCTCCTTCCCTCTCTCTCTCTCTCTCTCTCTCTCTCTCTCTCTCTCTCTCTCGTATTCTATTACTGCATCTTGCTAACTCGGCCATTCTGGATGTCACTAACTCGGCTTCTTCTCCGGAGCCTTTGTGCTCCACTGTCTCTCAGGTTAACTCATATCACAGCGGTGCCTGGACAGCGTGACGTGTGTGGTTGTGCTGCTGCCGTGGTCCTGCCAGATGCCTCCTGCTGCTGCTGCCATCATTAATCATTAGTCATACTTCTACTGTTATTATACACATATGACTATTGTCACACATGTATACTGCCAGATATTAATACATACTTTCAACATATTGTACCACAGTAGCCAGAACTATAACTATAATATTATTACTTTCAATAATGTTGTTGTAAGCTACTGTCATTACCTGCATCTCTCTCTCTCTCTCTCTCTCTCTCTCTCTCTCTCTCTCTCTCTCTCTGTCTCATTGTGTCATATGGATTACTGTTAATTTATTATGCTGATCTGTTCTGTACGACATCTATTGCACGTCTGTCCGTCCTGGAAGAGGGATCCCTCCTCAGTTGCTCTTCCTGAGGTTTCTACCGTTTTTTCCCCCCGTTAAAGGGTTTTTTGGGGAGTTTTTCCTGATCAGCTGTGAGGGTCATAAGGACAGAGGGATGTCGTAAGCTGTAAAGCCCTGTGAGGCAAATTGTGATTTGTGATATTGGGCTTTATAAATAAAATTGATTGATTGATTGATAAAGAATCAAGCAACTTACTGGTTTAAATTGATGAAGTACTGATCATTACTGTGTACAATACAATGTTTAGAAGACTATTTATTTATTTAGGAGTTTTGTTCATCTAATACTGTAAGTCCATACAAGGTAGTTAGTCTTCAAGTGAAGCAGGTATTCATGCACCTATCCTGTCAAGCTGGTACATGTGTATGATTCATTGTGATCCACCATGTCTTAACAAAAATGTTTGTCTTTTACTGTAATTCAAAAGGTATCCACTCTGTGACACCTGAATGACCAATGCCAACAGAGGAAAGACCTCATGTATGGAGCAATGTATTTGGTGCCATTCATCTGGACTGTGGAGAAGGAAGACAGCATGGACAACAGTTCTCAAAGGTGTTGTGATTATGATGCCAGAAAACCACTTAAAGTTCAGCCTCCTCTGATAAAAGGACAGACCAAGTTTTCCCAGTTTTTTTTTGTTATTTTTTTGTCCATAGTATTCATAGATTCAGTTTCTTACCTTTGACTTAATTTCTGTTGTTTTTTTTTTATAGCTGATGGAAGTACAGTATTAACATATGAAAAAACATAATTCACTTGGATCACTACGGACGAGCAGTATGGAGATATTTTGTGATTTCAATTCTGTGCTCTTGGACGTTTTAATCTGGGGCGCCGTCAGCCATTAGGTGGAGTTGTGTTGCCACCCACTTCCCCCTCGATCTCCGCTAGTGTTGTGAGGACTCTAAAACTTCACCAGAGCCTCCCTTGGCATATGGGTGAGTAGATAATGGCTGAATTTTCATTTTTGGATGCACTATCCCTTTAACTAAAGCACAGTCATCACCTGCACAGGTGAAGGTATTTCCTAATTTGACATCAAAAGGATCTTCATTAGGAAACAGCAGGAAATGGCCAAACCAGAATTGCGCCCAGGAGCAAAATGTGACTCCTGTAATAGATGTGTATGGAGTATTCATTAGGCATACAAACTCAAACTTTAATTTCAAAGCAGTTGGGCTTCGTAATTCATCTCATGTGTTCTTGTATGTTTTTTCATTTGATTGGGACCTGTCAGCATGGTGCAGCTTATGTACAGTAGTTTTATTCAAAGCTATAACTGAAAATGTTTATTGCCTTTGTAATTTGTGATGATATTTTTCTTTTACATTGAATTTTAAATATACTATATACGATACTACTATAAAATACTGTAGCTGTGGGTCACAGAAAAGGTAAACTTAACTGTTATAAGTGTAGTGTAATGTACTCGTTTGATCTTATGCTTTGTCCTCAAGTGACCTTTAAAATACATGTCGAGGCAGTGTACTCTGCTCACTTACACCCAGTCACACATTGGTTTACTATTTCATGTATCCACATATTACGCACACATACACACACACACACACACACACACACACACTCATCTGTCTATGTATAGCATGCAAGCACTTAAGACTGTGATGGAAAGTACCTAGGATTCAATGTGCATTATTTTTAAAAAATAGTGTGAGACTGGGCTCGAACATAATGGTGGGAAGGTTTGGGAAATTCCAGCCCGGACCAATATGGCCTGGAAATATGAATCATTCTGAGGCTGCTCAGAAAAGACTACACAGTTAGAATACAGGGAAAAACCGTGACACCATTATGTTCGGGCTCAGGTGGGCAGGATTAAAGAAAAAAGGTGGAGATTCGACAGAATCTTCACCAGCATAAAAGAGAGCGCACAGAAAGTGAAACTTCAGTCCTGCTCCGGAGCTTGACTCATTGAGTTGTATGTGTTGTTGCCTGCTAGCACATTAAACTCAGTTGCACTTGATTCTACGTGTCTCCAGTGATTCCTTGACTACAGAGTACTTGAGTTTAAGGTATTTAATAGAAAAGAAAGTAAGTTCAATCTGAAAGTTGAAGACGAGGTCGGGAGCCATCAGGCCCAACTCCAGGCCCCGAATTCTGCTTTATCACAAGACAAGTTTGCAAAATGAAAAAAGGTAGTTTTTTCAAGCGTAACATACGGTAAGTTTAGTAACAAGTAAAAATTATAGTAGAAATGGTTGACATGAAAAAAAAAACACAATATAAAATTATACTTCATGTATAGCTTACAGCGCTTGGAACAGCAGTGAGTAAATACCAAATTCTGGTATCGGTGAAGGAATAAAAGCTGCCTTTACAATTAAAGTGAGGATAGTGCAACAGTCGGTGAAAAAAATATTGCAGCAGTCCCTTCGTAACAGAGGTAAGGTGTAAAATGCTATATATACTGGCTGTGAGTAATCAGGAACAGGTGAATAAAGTAGTAGCTGGAATAGGAGCTGGGTGGCTGAGCATGCAGAAATGAGCAGGTGTACAGCAATGCAGAACTGTGACACAGCCTCCCTCCCAGATGAAAAGAGCAGTGTACCCACCTCTACCACTTTGTTTTTTTGTTAGGTTTTGTTGCTATTCTGTGGCAATGAAACCTTTGACGCCACTCTGGCCATTGTTTTTTCATTTCATTTTTTCAGTAGAGCTTTGCCATCTTCTGATACTATGTAGTGTTATGTGGAAAGATAACTAGGAGATAACTATAAATAGGTGATGGTATCTTTAGCTAACTTTATTAGCTCAACATTAGCATAACACTGGATCCACGAGACTCTGCACATACCAGGTGACATTACACAAAAGGTCACCACTCTCTGCACTACAATAAAACAGTACCATTACAGATACAACACAACATGCTTTATATGTTCAACCAGAGAGGGCAGCAATAATTAACATTAATATAGCCCCAATGTGTCCTTCTCATGTATAAGCAGTATATTCCAGTCACATAGATAAGCATACATACATACATAAGCATACATATTTCTGAAAAACAAACAAAACAAAACAAACCCCATGATTTTTGACAAGCCCAGAAGGTAGTGTAACAGCTATGACTGTGTTTTTTGACAAATTCCTTTAGCCCTCTGGATTAAGAGATATCCTGTCCACTGTATAATAAAATAATACCAACTCTATTTCCAAATCCAAACAAAGATGCCAGCTAGAAATGGCATATGTCCCAAAACTTGTAAGTATCAGCAATATTTATCTATATTGATTTGATTTGATTGTTTCTTTTTTCACCTTTAAATTTTCATACAAAATGACGTGTTTATTTCTTTCTTTTGTCATAAAAAGACCAAGACCAAGGACTGTCTTTTCTGGCTACATGGCATAGGAAACAAGTCGGAACAGGAAGTCAGCCTGCTTAATTGTGCAGCAGACACTGAAGATTCTAAAAATACCTTCAGAACATACAATTATAAATGTTGTCAAATCACTTTCTGGGTTTTTTTTTAAAGATTTCTGGGAATTTATCTTTCAGAAAAAATTAATGTTTAGCTCTGTGACTTGGAAGAAATGATAATAAAGGAGAGGCATACACAAGGGCTAGACACAACAATAATAGGGGGCACATCTGATGGAGCAGCACATGGCTACCCCTCACTGTTGTAGCTCCTACAGAAATCAAATCCAGCTTGCTGATTGGCTTACCTGTTCACCATGTCATGGCAGACACCTCCATTCTGACAGGGCTCACTGGCACACTCATCAACATCAACCTCACAGTTGATGCCGTGAAACCCAGGCAGACACACACAGGAGTACATGCCAATCAGGTCTTGGCAGGTGGCTCCGTTGTGACAGGGGCTGGACTCACACTCATCTATTTCAATTTCACAGTTGACTCCTGTTGGAGAGGGAACATGTAAGTAATGATGATGATGAGGAGGAGGATAATGATGATAATAGTGATGATAAAATGAAGATGTCATATCTGGTGAATGTGGTTATTGTTTACAGTCAAATGATCACTCACTTTTTTTGTAAATCAACACATCAACCACACTGATCTGCCCTAATGGCTACATCAGTCTGTCTATTCTGGTCGTCAGATACCCAGGATGATAAAATCCTTTCTTTAGGTACTCCAAACAAAATGATAGGGTGACAGGGGAATGCAGCGGTGCTGATCTAACCCGACCACTCACAGATAACACGAAGCTCCTCTAACACAGAGCAGGCTTGTGGAGAAAGAAAGGAGTGTGAGAGAACCAAGATGGTGTGTTTTCTCTCACTCTGCATGGAGACTTTATCTGGGCTGCAGATAAGATGCTCAACAATATCTTACTGTGCTCTTAAAATACTCCTCATGCCCAGTTTATCAGGAACAAACAAAACCCTTTGGAATTAACAAATGATGGTGAGGAACAAGAAGCAGAAAAACTTCCACAGCGAGCAGAAGGTCCTTGTGTCACTGCATGCACTGTGTTCTTTGATTAATTATGACATAATATTAAACAACTTACAGCTTTAGGCAAACGCAAACACACATCTAGGAGGCTTCTATCTCTGAAGCAAATATAAAGTAATATTACTGTATTCAATAATTTGTTGATACAAACTTTTGATGTTTTGCTTTTTTTTCCCTATCAATTTCTCAAACCGATTAATCATTTATTAGATTGGTCGGCGATTGATTTAGTAGTCAATTATAAATCAACTGGTCGATTAATTGTTGCAGCTCTACCGTAATTAGTTTGGTTGTCTTCATCCCTGCTGTAACAACTTAACGATAAATAATTGATCAAAAAACAAACAAACAAAAAAAAAAAAATCAGTTTTCAAAAACCTCTTGGTTGAATGCAAATTAAAGTATTGAAGACTGGAAAAAAAGAAAAAAAAAAAACTAACCTCCTCATTATACACTGGCACCTTGTAATTCCTGTGGATCATTTGCGCAGAGGCCGTCCCACCCAGTGCCCAGCGCTAGTTTTCTGGATAACCTGCTGCTCGTACTCTGCGGCGTGTGCCTGGTGTGCCCGCCCTGCGTGAACCAGTGCTCGCTTTGGCTGGATCTTCTGTTCTGGTGCGCCTGCTTTGCAAGCTAGATGATGCCCATCTGCTGCTACTCTGCCTCCTCTCCCTGGGTACCAAGTCACTACTGTGGATTATCGCCAACACCGCTGCCACACCGTGGTGCAGGGCGCCTCTGTAGGGTACCCCTGCATGACTGCTACCAGCGCACTCTCTACTCCTCTGTTCCTGCAAGGCTAGTCTTTCAGCTTCCTCATATTCAACAGGATCATCAATTTGCTGGATTACATTGTTTCTATACCCTCTCCTCATTATGTGGATTATGAACCTTGGATCGCTCTGTGTCTCTCTCTCACAAGTGCGTCTGTCCCGCTGCACTATTCTGCAGTGGAGCTGCTGCGTCTCCGGTCCTATTCCAGGACCCCTCCAGATCTGCTCACCCATCTTGACGTTCTTAGGCAACCAAGATATGTCCATCATGGATCTGGTCGGAATTTTCATTGTACACAACACACCAACAAAGCCAGTATTTCCTCTTTCTGGTCCACTCAACCCCACCCCTCTCGCACCTGCACCTGCACCTGCACCCGGACCTGCACTGTCAATCAAAGTGTGTTATACCCCGTTCCCAAGGCATCCACCTATGTGCCATTTGTCTGTTTGAAACTGGCTCTCTTCAGCATACGATATCTCACTAGTAAGGCCCTGCTGGTTTCTGAACTCAACATGTACTAAAAGCTTGCCTTCTTATGCCTCATTGACCTGGCAACAGCCAAACGACTTCTCCCAGCTTAACGAAGCTGTTCCACCTGGTTTTGCTTACATTAGTAAACCCCAAGCTGCAGGGAAGGGGGGGGCATTGCTGAGCTATATCGTGCTAGCATTAAAGTCACTGCTGTCATTGCACCCCATCACACTTCTTTCAAATGCTTAGCAATAAAACTCACATGTCCCAAACCCATCATTATTGCTGCCATCTTCTGACCACCAAAGCCCTCCACTGTTTTTTTTCACTGAATCCTCCTCACTATTAAAATATAGGTGCCATATCCCCCACTGTCATCCTTCTGGATGACTTTAATTTCACATTGATGACCTATCCAATCCTTTTGCCAATGATTTCGTCTCACTCCTTGACTGTCTCAGTATTACACAATATGTCAACCTTTCAACACATAACAAGGGTCATACACTGGACTTAATCTGTTTCACTGGTATCATTCCCTGTGTAGCCAGATGGCCTCTCCCTTCTGGCCACTGCATGGCACTGTGCCAGGTTTACCTGTGCTTTGGTTATGGGGGGGCACCTGGCGCGTCTATATATAAAGGTGGGCGGCCTCACCTCGTTCTCTTTCCTTCAGCTTCAAGATCTCCTCGTGGAGGTGGCTTCTGCCCGGCATGGTGGATCTGTGTTGTGTGGCGTGGCAACATCAAGGCGCACGGTATATTCACATCTACAGCTAATGCGCTTTCTCGTTCTTATGTGCAATGTGCGCTTGGTGACATTGATCTCCACTCTGTTGTGCAGCTGGCTGCTGAGGCTCAGGGAGACGGGTCGCTCTCCTCAGGGTGCTGTGGGTTGCGTGTCATGCCTGCATGGTAAGCTGACGTTGTCTGCCTTTAACACCTTGTCTGTTATTCAGGTCCTGGTTGACTGTTTAATACTGTATGTTTACTGCAGTGTAATTGTGCCACAGATTTTTGTGGCTCTCCTCCATCTGCTTGCTGCCATGCTCTGCCTCTTATGTATTGCTCGTATTACATTAAGGGTAATTATCAAATCAAGAGCAACTAAGAATAATCATATTGTAAAAATGATTGATCAATTATGTGCATTTTTTAGGCTGCAGTTAAGTGTGTGGCCACATCATAGGCCACCACTTCCTGGGGTGAACTGCTCTATGCTCTACCACTCTGCCATAGATTATTGTGTTGCTCACACCATAAGCAACTGTTTTGGCTGTGTTGGGCTCGGCTCCATGGTGTGGCGTTGTCCTGTGGCTCTGGTGTTGATAGGAGCATTCTGACTTGGGCTGTCGTCGGGCCCCAGACAAGCATAACCCAAAGCCACCTGCAGACTCTTAAGTTTTACAGAGTGTGCATGGCCTTAATTGTGTTTTAATGTGTATTTTTGATTCTTTGCTTTGTTGAGTCAATTAATGAAATTTCTTTTGTATATTTGGGTTCAAATTTTAATTCATGGTCAATGGAGTGAATGTTGAGTGAGTGCAAGTTTTTTTTTACAGGTGATCATCATTTCAGTTGTGTGGTCACTTGGGACTGTTAGCCCTTTAAGGCAGGCATACTGGCTTTTGTTATATTTTCTTTGGACAGGCATGATGGGCTGCGGCAGCAGTCCAATCCCCTGGTGGTGGTGTTTCATGAGTCCCTTTTGTTGGTGTGCTTAGTCACAGGTGCTGGATTAGTTTAGGACATGTGAATTTCCCAAGTGTGGGATTAATAAAGTTTTATATTATCTTATCTCTTATCTTATCTTATCTGACCCTTTTGTTTTTTGTGTGTGTTTGCTCCCTGCCACCATGGTAAGCCCAGCTTGTTCTAACATTTGTTAGTTGGTTTCTTCTTCCTTTTGTCGTTAAATAAAATCATTTTTTTATTGGAACACGTCCCCTGCCCTGGTGATATGAAACCTCTGTGCCTTAACAATTGTTGATAATGTATAATACAATTTGTATCATATAAAATATAATTTCCTGGGGGTGAAATTCCCCTGGGTGGCGTTGTTGCAAAACATTCCGATACCCTGCTCCTGCCACACCTGTAATCTCTTTGCCACCAAGTTCCTCGTCTCTGATCATAAAGTTGTGCTGTTTGAGGTTCATGCCTCATTATCCAAAGTTAAAGAGCATTGGACTATCTCCTTCAGAAACATTAAAAACATCAGCATTACAGACCTCACTACCCTGATCACCTCCAACCCCAGGCTTTCCCCATCATCCTCCACTGCTGACTTGGTGAATCACTACAACTACTGTCCTTCCTCTTCCCTTGCTGTCCTGGTCCCCCTAAAAAGCCGTACAGTCTCCTTTACCCAGACCGCTCCCTGGTTTACCGCTGATCTCTGCCAGCCGAAAACTGCTGGTCATTGACTGGAGCGGCTGTGCAAAAAGACTGGACTTTCAGTACATACCCAAACGAATACTGAACACCTACATCACTATTAAAATGCTCTTTCCACTGCCAAATCCTCATACTACTACAACCTCATTAGTACTGCCAAAAATAACACAGGCCTGTTCACAACAGTCAGCCACCTACTCTAACCTCCTAAAACTCTGCCCCAAAACACATACTGATTAATGCTCTCTCCTTCTGGACTTCTTCATTAACAAAATGAACACCATCCACGCACAGTTGCAGTCTTCATTTACCTCCTCAAAGGACCCACCCTGGATGGTTACAACAGGCCAGCCATTCATTAGCCCCCTCTCCCACTCCCACAACAGAAGAAACCATCTCTGAGCTCATCTGCAAAGCAAAGCCAACCACCTATCAGCTGGATCCCCTACCCACTACTCTCCTCAAAGCATGCCTGCCATCCGTGTCCCCCATGATAACTGCAATAATCAACTGGTGGTGCTGACCCAGCTGACCTTAACCACTACAGGCCAGTCTCTAAACTCCCCTTCATTTCCAAAATCCTGGAAAAGGTGGTTGCCTATAAACTTCAGTCCCATCTTGACTCAAACAACCTCCATGAACCCTTCCAATCTGGTTTCTGCCAAAAACACAGTACTGAAACAGCCCTGGTTTAAATTACCAGTGACCTCCTCTGTGCAGCTGACTTTGGACTGCTTACCATCCTTATCATCCTTTTTCTCGATCTCAGTACTGCGTTCGACACCATCTCCCACCCACTACTCCTGGAACGCATGGCTGATATGAGGATCACTTGTGTTGCCTTTTCGTGGTTTACGTCCTATTTCACTGACAGAAAACAGTTTGTCCAGATGAGGAACCACAGGTCGAGGTGTTCTGCTGCTGGGTGTCCCCCAGGGGTCAGTATTGGGTCCATTTAATTTATCATCTACCTCATTCCCCTGGGCACAATCCTCCGTCACCATGGTGTTCATTTCCATTGCTACGCAGATGACACACAGTTCTACATCTTATCTAAACCCTTCACTGCCCTTCCTCCCATTATAATTGACTATTATAATACAGTACTCTCTGGCCTTCCCACCAAACTCATTAACAGGCTTCAAATCATTCAAAACTCTGCTGTCTGGATCATCACCCTCACCCTCATTCTCATCCAACTACACTGGCTTCCTGTTCAGTACCAGATTGATTACAAAAATCTTCTGCTCCCCTTTAAAGCCCTCCACAACCTAGCCCCCACCTATCTCTCTGACCTCCTCCAGGAGTGCACCCTCTTCCACTCCCAACGCTCTTCCTCTGCTGGTCTCCTGAGCATTCCCACCTCACGCCTCAGCACCATGAGCGCCAGGGCTTTCAGCTGCACCCACTCCTGACTGCCACACATTCAACAGTCCGACAGCATAACATCACATCTCAAAACCCACCTGTTCAAAATGGCTTATGAACTTTAACACTGACAACAATATTCACCTTCATTATGTGCTCTACAACTTTCACATGATGTCATTAAATTTTTTTCATTTCTTGTGTGATATTTTTCTCAACATCATGTGCAATATTACTTTTTAATATCATGATCACTTATCAATGTAGTGCAATATCATTTTCTCATCCTCTCTTCCGTCTCAGTTTTCGTCCCATATAGTCCATCCATTCCTTTGGTGTGATGCATGATGAGATATATTACTTAGTTGGTGACCGCTGCTTGTACAGTACTGTTCACAGTGCACTGTGGGATACTTTCAGTCCACTATATAGGGTATAATAATTCCCACTTTACATTCAGAAAGCACTTCAAAATGGCTCTATATCGTGGACTATATAGTTCACAATATAGTGAGTAATTTCAGACACAGCCCTTGTGAGAGTGCAGTCCTACTAGTGATCTATTGTACTGAGCATACCAACCAAAAGGGAATGCCTTCATGGCAACAGTATACTTTCTGTTTACATACCCTAAAGCCCCCAAGTTGTAGCAACCGCTATTCTAAAATTTCTCAGATTATTCCCCAAGTATGACAAAGAGCAATTGTGATATAATAATAGGAGTGACAGAAATTCATATCAAATAAAATGAAGGGAACTGAAGCACCTGTATTTAGACTTGGGTACTGATTCAAAAAGGTAACAGTTGGCTGATAACATGTTTGTAATTTGAATGGACACCAGCTAAGCAGTTGTACAGTATATCTCTGTGTGTGTACTTGTGCATGCTACATAGTGAGGACACATGTTTTTTAGCAACAGGGTTAGGGCATTTTTGCAAAGTGCGGACATTTTTGCTGATCCTCACTTCTTCAGAGGCCTGTTTGAGGGTTAAGACTTAGTTGTAGGGTTTGGGTTACAGTTAGGTTTAGATTAGGTTTAGGGTCAGGGTTGGGGTTAGGCATTTAGTTGTGACGGTTAAGGTTAGGGTTAGGGTCTAGGGAATGCATCCTGTAAATAAGGGTCCTCACAAAGATAGAAGTATGTGTGTGTGTGTCTTTTGGATGTACCTGCAAAGCCCACCAGGCACTCACACTCATAGTGGTCCTTCTCATTGATGCAAGTGGCGTTGTTCTCACAGGGTCGTGACGCACACTCATTAATGTCGATTTCACAGTTATAACCCTGAAAACCAGGCACACAGAAGCAGTGGAACTCTGCAACTCCATCTATACAGATAGCTCCATTCTGACAGGGTTTCGATAAGCACTCATTCACGTCTTCCTCACAGGTCTTCCCCTCGAACCCTGGTGCACAGCTGCATTCAAAGCCCTCTGGTCGTAAAACACAAGTCCCATTGTTCCTGCAGGGTTCATCAATGCAGTCAGTCACATGTGTCCTGCAGTCCCAACCTCCATACCCAGCAGGACATCTGCAGAAGTATCCGTTTTGCTGGTCAACACACAAAGAGCGAGGTTCGGAGCATGGGTTGCTCAGACACTCGTCTACCTCCTCTGTGCAGTTATCACCTGTTAGTCCATCTGGGCAGATGCAGTGGTACTCTGTGCTGCCAGGGGTGCTGGTGCAGTCATCACATGGAGCAAAGGAGCAGGCATCATAGAGTTTGTCACAGTTTTTTCCCATGTATCGAATCCCCTCCCTGGCACAGATACATGCATAATCATCCATGGTGTCCACACAGGTAGCTTCATTCTGGCAGGGTGCAGACAAACATTTGTCTGAAGTGGCTGTGCAGAGGATTCCTGAAAAACAAAGGAAACATTATGCTGAAGATTATTTAATGCAGGCCTATCTACCACAGACCAGTGTTTCACAGCTATAGGGACAGGACTCCTAGATGTGTCCCAAGGAAAAATAGAGGAAGTTTTCATTTTTACTGCAGTCCACAATTTCTGCGTAGGACTCAAAATTGAGTTTCACAGAAAACAATGCATGCATGTACTCTGTCATGACCGGTCATAATTCCATCTTATTTATCTATCATCTTCTACAGCTGTATCAGAACTGAATTTCCTGTCACACAACTCCTAATGTAATGTTAACATGTCCAATAAAAATGTACCTAGTGAACTACAGTAAGGCTTTCTGTTGTAATTTGAAATCCCCCCTGTGTCAGAGACACAGGAGAGGAGGGGAGTGAAAGCTGCAGCGGCACCTGTAGCTTACACAGACAAACTCGCTCTGCTCGGTCACAAAGCTTTTTCGGTAAATGTGCACGGTCAAAGTCAAGTGTGTTGTTTTTTTTTTTTAAATAAACTTCATGGAGATGTTAGTCAATAGCAGATTTGACATGAGACATAACATGAACATGAAATAAGATAATGCCAGGGGATCACAGAATGTAGATAAAAATGATACATTAGCTGCCTTGGAGAAATGTGGAGAAAGGTAACTCAGTGGTTTTGATGGCTTTTCTGTTTTTAGAATGTTGGATTGTTATAATGTATTGTTTGAACTCCTTTTCAAAAATTAAAAATTTGGATTTATGAATATGGTATTTTGCAAGTAACAAAATTAAATTGATGATGTAATATTGATCTGTTTTGTTAGGAGTATAAGAGAAGAAACCTTCCACAAATCTTCTAGTTGTAGAACCAGAAGGACTGAACAACTACTGCCCACTGACTCCATATATGGTGCATGGAAAACTTCTGGTCTCACCCAAGGCATTTTCACTTCACTGAGGTAAGCCTACTATTTGTTTTTAAAGTTAAGTATATTAATCATTTTTTCTCCTTAACAATTCTGCCAGAAATGGGGTGAATTTGGTTTGAATTCAATCACTCTGATTATACATACAGGGTTCCCACATGATATATTTCCTGGAAAAGTTATGAAATAATAAAAATTGAGAGAATGTTTTGAATATACACTGTTTTTGACTGCTTCTCTTCTCATCTTCTCTTCCTCTCCTACCCTCATCTCCTTCTCTTCTCTTCCTCTCCTCATCCACAGACATCTGTACTGACCAGAAGTGGGGAAGCAGTAATATGCCAAACGTGGAAGTGATTGAAAGTGATTGTGCAAGTAGCCTATTTACACAATTGTTGATGTGCAACTGTTAAATACTTTTAAAAACAAAGAAACGGTGCGACTGTTAAGCTTTTATTTTATTACATTTATATATATTCTTATCTATAGTTTAGTTTAGTTTTAATATAAAACTAAAAGTACTTCTGTTAAGCGCCTTAAGCACCTTTGGCTGGCATTTTTCATGTTCACTGTTCTATGCCTGAACTTGAGATTGAAAAGATGGTGAAAATAAATATTTTTTTAAAAAAGTAATTCGTTTTCCACTCAGTCATTTTAGAAAATAAGTGATTTAGTTGACTTGACATATAATGCTATTGAAAGTATTGATCAAACTTAAGATTGTTAATGAGGTCAACTTTTACAGAAAAAGTTACCTTGCTGCCTTGAAATTTTATGTTGATTCAACTAAGGGGCTATGTTGGAATAACTTATATTTCCTTGTTTCTGAAACAAATGTAGAAATACATGTTTGTTGGTTAGACTTGTAATGTAATGTCACCTCAACTAAGCAATAAGTTCATACAACTTAAATTTCCTTGTTAGTAATACTAAAAATGTTATTGACTAAACTTAAAATATCAAGTTGATCAAACTGTTTGTCACTTTCAGAATAGTCCCTTTAACTTAATATTGTAAGTAATAGGAACTTGCTTGGAAGTGTAAAGAACTAGGTATCTTTAGCTCACTTAATTCAAGATTTTAAGGCAGCAAGGTAACTTGTGTTTTTTTTTGTTGAGCCAACAAATTAATTTTTACAGTGTGGGAGGATGGTGGGCAGGGCCTGCTTATTAATTATTTTTTTAATTACAATATGTGTTTCCTTTAGCAGCAACACATAAGTAGATGACCTGAAATGACTAAGTGTAACTAAAGTAGGTCAGCTGTTACACTTATTCATTCTGACATTCCCTTTAATCTGCTCTCACTTCATTTGTAGAAGAGTCCTGGCACTGATGTTTAGATGCAGAAGGGTTAAGTCCTTACATATGCTCTATAGCTAAACTATCAAACATATGTCTCAGTGTCTGCTTTGTTTTAAGTATAAATCTTTTGACTTTCCAAAGCAGTTGTCAACGATTGCAAAAAACCCTCTGAACTAAAAAACTGCAACAGCTACTCTTTGCTGTTTGATTAGGATGTATATGCTGATACTGAAAACATATTCAAACAAAGAAAGAGTCATTGGAGCTTTCAGATCTTCAGGAGTGGTGAGGACCAACGATGTTCTATAGGTCAGGAGTGTTGAGAACCAATGAATGTATGTAGGTCGGGAATGGTGAGGACCAACGATGTTAGAGCTGAGGAGCAGTGATGTTGGCTGGATGCTGGCAGGTGGAAGAGCACTGTTGACAGCAGGGAGCTGACAGGTGGAGGAGCAGTGATGTTGGCTTGGTGCTGGAAGGTGGAGGAACACTGTTGTACGCTTGGTTCTGGTAGGTGGGAGAACATCGTTGTTGGCTGGGCGCTGGTAGGTGGAAGAACAGTGATGTTGGCTGGGTGGTGGATGCTGGCTGGATGCTGGCAGGTGGAGGAAAAGTGAGGTTATTTTGGTTATGGTAGGTGGAGAAGTGACTGGGTGCTGGAGTACTTGTGGGAGCAATGGTTAATCCAAATGTCTCCGTTGCAACAACCAGTGGGGTTGGTAGCACTTTTGAACTGTGTGGGGGTTTCTAGATGTTGACGCTTGGCTACTGTTGTTCCTTTCTACCTTTTTGGATTGGCTCTTGCTTCCAAGATGGCCATCTTGTAGATCCTGCTAGGATCTACATGCATCATCGTGCAGGAGATTCACTTGTTCACAGTGGCAGTATTGCACCAGAACCAAGAGTGCGGTTTCTTGATAATGAACAGAGACAATTTGTTTTTTTCTGTCATTTCGTTTTGTTTTTTTTTGCCTCAATTCTCAACCGTAGCCGTATGAATCTTTTAATGATTTTTTCTTTTACTCCACAGCATGATGGAAGCCTGCTGGAAAGTGCCTGAGCTTCTTGCTCCAAGACACCCACTGCGTCTGGGAGCTCCATGAAGAAGGAACCGGTCCTGGTCCTAAACAGTTCTTTGATTTTGTGGATGAAATCATAGGCCTCTTGGGAGGGATGACAAAGAGCACCTGCCTTAAACTCTTTAAGGTCCACCAGGACTGTCATCATTGTGCTCTGTTGCAATTTTGCATTTTTCACGGATGCTGGCAAACTTGATGACTTTGTGGATGATGTAGCCTGCGAGATGGAAGAGAATGCATTTCTCCGTTTTTGTGAGGTCAGGTGCTGTTCTGTACACTGCCATCAGCTGTTCCACCCTGACGGAGTGACATTTTGCTCCACTGTGTCCAGGAAGTCTGCCAAAAAGGTATTGTCATCTTCCTGGTAGCTCCCTGACCTGATGGTTGTGAGGAACTGCCCCACAGATATGATTCGCAGTGCATGGTGGAATTCCACTGGAGTTGGGACAGGACTTTGAGATCTCACACAGCTGTTTTCAAGGCAGTCTTGTGTGAACGTAGATGTCAACACAAACCTTTTCACCAGATGCGGGACATCAGACATGAAATGGAGCTGCCTGTCTGGTGTTGCTGGATGTGGCACTGATGTTGTCTTGTGGTCGACACCAAAGGATTTCCACATGGCCCGGTTAGGGCTACCCATGTCAGTGGTGACATTAAACACATGTAGCCCGATGGATGCTGCCTTCTTTATAATTTCAATAATTATTGGCCTGTACTCTGCTCCATCTGTCGAATTACTACTGTAATGATATGCCACTACTTGCTTCCTACCTTGTTGTGTTTCCAGCCAACATAAACACACAAGCATGTGTGGCTACTCCTGTGTGACCTGGTAACGTCACATCACCATACAGTTTGCCTGTAAGCATGTGGAGCTCCACACTGGGTGTAACTGCCATTTCATCCAGGGTCAACACACACTCCCTTTCAAGCTCGGTTAGTCCATCTACCTTCAGTTTTAGAAAATCAAAGACCTCTGTTAACACACCAGGCTCAAATTTAACACACTGCATCCTTCTTTGCAGTGTTTGGGTTCTTATTCCTGGTAGGGGAATCTGCAATTCCTGCAAGGTTTTGTAACATGTTGGACCAGCAGCAAAGCAGATTTTTAAGGCCTTTTTAATGGTCTCATTGCTCAATTTCATCCCTTTTGTGGTTAGTTTTCCTAATGCCTTCATTTGGTCTTTTGAAAAAGTTATTGTTATTATTATTGTTATTATTTTTTTGTCCCTAATTTCCATTGCCATCTTGAGAGCTGCATTTTCCTTCCTTAATTTTTGTGCCTTCTTAATCAGTGCTGCCGTTGCTTTTTTGGTGATATTTTCTTATTTCTTTAATTTTTTCCAATGGGTCCAACTGACTGGCTGCTGGCTTACTGGTAAGCTGACTGGTTACTGGCTCATTGGTAAGCTGACTGGTTGTTGGCTCACTGGGTAGTGTCAGCTCTCCCTCTGTAGTATGCATGCCAGGCCAATAGGTGGCAGTGTACATTTGCAAAGCATGACGCCATGCACCTGCGCTGAAGCGCCTTCCTCTACAACGCAGTGATTACAAACCAAAACAAAGAAGACACAATGGCGAAAGCATGCACAGATAACTTTGTCTGGATGGACGACGAGGTGCAGTTGCTACAGTAACAGATCTACATTTGACTTCAAATCAACAGGGTGAGCAGCACAAACAGAGCTCGGCATTGTTGTTGTGACGGTTGGCATGCCTAGTGACTGGAACGGAACCGTAATGCGCATGTGCGAAAAGTCTCCGTTTTCAGAGGAACTGCATATTGCAAGTTTACATGACAACAGAGACACTGCCATTTCCAAAAAGTTGCACTCTGGAACCCGTTTTTGAATAGTTGCCTTTTCAGGCACCCAAAACGCCACTGTCGTGTAAACGATTGGCCAAAACGCAACTAAAGTTTACCATTTTCAGTTGAAATCATTGTCGTATAAACGGGGCCTCAGTGATCACAGGACTACAGATGCAGCACTCCAGCGCTCTCATCCTGATCAGCGGGGACTTCAATCATGCCTCTCTGTCTCCTGTCCTGACCAACTTCACACAATATGTGGACTGTGCAACAAGAGGGAATAAAATCCTGGATCTTTTGTATGTCAACGTGAAGAAAGGATATAATTCTTCTTCTCTTCCTCCACTTGGAGACTCAGACCACAACCTGATACTCCTTGACACCACCTACAGGCCGATGGTGGAACAGCAGGCGGCTAGCACAAGAACTGTAAAGGTCTGGTCTGATGACATAGAGGAGGCACTGCAGGAGTGTTTTAATGTCACAGACTGGGGACTTTTTATAGAAGACTTCGGCGATGACATGGAGGGTCTCTCTCGTTGCATTACAGACTACATACAATTCTGTGAGGACAACATTGTCCCAACAAAAAAGGTTTGCTGTTTTTCAAACAACAAGCCACGGATCAATAAAGACATTAAAGGCTTTTTGTCAAAAGAGCATGAGGAACTCAAGGCTGTTCAGAAGGAGCTGAAGAGGAGACTGAGGGAGGCCAAAAACAGCTATAAGGAGAAGATTGAGGCCAAGATGGGACAGAATAATACAAAAGAGGTGTGGAATGAGATGAGGACGATGACAGGCTGTGGGAAAGCCACACCTGGAGTCAAAGGTGGCCCAGAATTTGCAACAGAGCTAAACATATTCTTCAATAGCTTTGAGACAACAAACCCCCTTGTGAGCTCTGTCTGTGGATCTGGGGCCCCACCCACCATCACTGTATCCATTCACAGCTCTGCTGTAGACTCTGCTCCCCCCCAGCAGCGACCTGTCTCCCTCCTCCTCCCCCCTGCTCATCGGCAGCTTCAGCTGACAGCTCCCCCTCACCCCACAGGCCCCCCTCACCCCACCCCCTATAGTTGGATGCATTAGCAGTGATGACGAGGAGTACAGAGGACTGATTGAGAGCTTTGTCGCGTGGAGCAACCGAAACCACCTTCAACTCAACATCAGCAAGACTAAGGAGGTGGTGGTGGACTACCGGAGGAACTGGAGGCAACCTGCCCCAGTCACCATCCAGGGCGAGGAGGTGGAGATGGTGGACTCATACAAGTACCTTGGGGTCCACATCAACAATAAACTCGACTGGACTCGTGTAGTGTAATTAGGTTCATTTTGTGTACTCAAAATACATTAAGTGTAGAAAGTTTCTTTTTACCAGACAATGAGTTTTTAAGGAGATGTAGTTTACCTTAACATGTTTCGACTGTCACTTCAGTCTTCTTCAGAAGCGTCATCTGACATGTGTCATGACGTGTCTTTATTAGCTGGTAGTAGATAGTAGTAGTAGATCTGATATGGCTGGTTTTTATTTTTTTTAGGAACCTAAAATCAGCCATATCAGATCACTGCAAAAGAAATAATCATGTCATGGACTGGGACAACGCAAAAGTCATCGGATCGGAAAGCAGCAAGTTCAAACGTTGGATCAGGGAGGCCATAGAGATCAGGAGGCGGGCCAGGGACACCATCAACCGGGATGAGGGGGCTTTCATGCTGTCACACACCTGGGACTCTCTCCTCCAAAGAACGCCGGGCGGCGGGGGGCGTGACCAGCCTGGCAATCCGATTTGCCAGGCTGGTCACGCCTCCGGGATACTACCAGCTGATAAAGACACATCATGACGCACGTCAGATGACGCTTCTTAAGAAGACTGAAGTGACAGTCGAAACATGTCAAGGTAAACTACATCTCCTTAAAAACTCATTGTCTGGTAAAAAGAAACTTTCTACACTTAATTGGACTGGACTCATAACACAGATGCTCTTTAAAGGAAAGGACAGAGATCGTTTGGTGTCTATAGTGGGCTCCTCAAGACCTTCTACCAGTCTATGGTTGCCAGTGCACTCTTCTTTGCTGTAGTGTGCTGGTGGGGTGGAGTTAACACTGGTGAGGTCAACAGGCTCAACAAGCTTGTGAGGAAAGCCCACTCTGTGGTGGGACTGGACCTGGAGAGTCTGGAGACAGTGGCTGAGAGGAGGGTGAAGGACAAAATCTATGCAGTGCTGGACAATCCTTCTCACCCCCTGCACAATGAGCTGTGGCTGATGGGCAGCTCATTCAGCCAGCGGATCATCCCACCCAGGTGCAGGACTGAATGATTCAGACGCTCCTTTGTGGCCAACGCCATCAGACTCAGAAACAGCAGTTTGACATAAGCTATATCCAGCTCTGAACTGACTTATTTTGCATCTGATCAACATGACACTTGACACTCTATCTACCAATTGACACTTTATTTTATTCAATACTTTGTCTGCCATTTTTAGTCACTTTATTCATCTTGATGCAACAATTTTATTTTCATTTGATCTTTTATCGATCATTATTTTTAATTTTTAATTTTTCTCTTATCTTATTCTATTTAATGTCTTTTTGTTTTGTGCTGTTGTGATACTTAAATTTCCCCTCTGGGGATCAATAAAGTAAGATAAGAGATAAGATACACCTTTATTGATCCCACAATTGAGAAATAATGAGCAGTGGATAAAAAGTGAGCAATGGATTAAAGTGAATATATTTAGTGCAAAGTGAATATTGTATGTGCAAATAAACAACAACAAGGGGGACAGCAATGCTTATAGTGGTGTCCATAAAGTGTCCATAGTGTCCCTAAAGTGTCCATGGTGCAGTTTACTGTGAGCAGTGCTGGTTATGTAGTCTGACAGCAGCAGGCAGGAAGGACCTGCGATAGCATTCCTTCACACACTTTGGGTGAATCAGTCTATTGCTGAAGGAGCTCTCCAGAGCTTTTATCTCCTCCTGCAGAGGATGGAAGTCATTAGTCCTCAGAGATGATAGCTTGGCTGTCATCCTCCTTTCTCCCACCACCTGCACAGAGTCCAGAGAGCATCCCAGGACAGAGCTGGCCTTCTTGATCAGCTTGTCCAGTCTCTTCCTATCTGCAGCCGAGACGCTGCTGCCCCAGCAGACCACTCCGTAAAAGATGGCTGATGCCACCACAGTGTCAAAGAAGGTCTTCAGGAGCGCCCCCTGCACTCCAAAAGACCTGAGCCACCTCAGCAGGTAGAGTCTGCTTTGGCCTTTCCTGTACAGTGCTGTTATGTGATCAGTCCAGTCCAGTTTATTGTTAAGATGAACAAGCCTCAATGTCCTTTCCCTGGATGTTCACCGGTGTTGGGAGGAGGAGTCTGCGCCTGTGGGAATCCACCACCAGCTCTTTGGTTTTCCCCATGTTGATCTGAAGGTGGTGCCTCAGACACCAGTCCACAAAGTCCTGGTTCAGTTCTCCGTACTCCCTGTCGCCCCCATCTGTGATGAGGCCGACTATGGCAGAGTTGTTGGAGAACTTCTGCAGATGACAGGTGGGGGTGTTGTATGGAAAGTCTGCAGTGTAGAGGGTGAAGAGGAACGGTGCCAGCACCGTCCCCTGTGGGGCCCCCGTACTGCAGACAACCAAGTCCGATACACAATCCTGGGTCCTGACATACTGTGGCCGGTCCGTGAGGTAGTCCAGGATCCAGGATGTGAGGTGATTAGCCACCCCTACGTGCTCCAGTTTGTCCCTCAGAAGTGCAGGCTGTATGGTGTTGAAAGCGCTGGAGAAGTCAAAGAACATGATTCTCACAGAGCTTCTGGGCTTCTCCAGGTGGGAAAGAGCTCTATGCAGGAGGAAGAAGACGGTGCTGTCCACCCCAATGCCAGGGTGGTAGGCAAACTGCAGCGGGTCCATTGAAGGGCCTACTGCTGGGCGGAGACGAGATAGGACCAGGCGCTCCAGAGTCTTCATGAGGTGTGATGTTAATGCCACTGGTCTGAAGCTGCTGAAGTCCTTGGGGTGCGGAGTCTTGGGCACAGGTACCACGCAGGATGTCTTCCACAGCTATAGTATTCTTCCCAGCCTCAGGCTCAGGTGGTTTCAAGTCAGTTGGTCTGCGCAGGACTTTAGGAGCCTGGAGCTGATGCCGTCTGGACCTGCAGCCTTCCTCATCTTTATCCTCCTCAGCTGATCTCTCACCTGACAGGTAGTGAAGGACAAGCTGGAGCAGGGGGGGCTTTGTGCTGGGGGGTGGAGGTGATGAGGTGGGGGGAGGGGTGGGGGGTGGTGCGATGTCCGGGGGAGCGGGGGTGAGGGGGTTGTCGAAGCAGTGTGCCAGGAGTGTAGGTGGGGGGGAAGGTGAAGGTGAGGATGAGGGGGGTTGCAGCCGTGATGTCTGGGCCAGGGGAGGGGCAGACTGATCAAATCTATTGAAGAACAGATTCAGATCATTCACCAACTTCTGGTCGCCTCTGGCCTGGGAGTCTGGCTGTTTGTGTCCTGAGATGGTCTTCAGACCTCTCCAGACTCCGGTGACGTCGCTCTGCTGCAGCTGTTCCTCCATCTTCTTTTTATATCCTTCCTTTCCCAGAGTGATGTTTCTCCGTAGCTCCTTCTGCATGGCCTTCAGCTCCTCCTTGGTTCCAGAGTTAAAAGCTCTCCACTTCTCCTTCAGGAGAGCTTTTATATCTGGAGTAATCCAGGGTTTGGTGTTGGAGAAGCAGCGTACAGTCCTGGTGGGTACGGTGCTTTCCACACAGAAGTTAATATAATCCGTAATGCATGGTGTCAGTCTGTCAGTGTCCTCCTCATGGGAATCACTGAGTACCTCCCACACAGTGGCCTCGAAGCAGTCCCTCAGGGCCTCCTCGGCCTCATCAGACCACCTCTTCACAGTGCGGGTGGTTGCTGGTTCCCTCTGCACCAGAGGTCTGTAGACAGGCAGAAGATCAACCAGGTTGTGATAAGTTTTTCCCAGGGGAGGCAGGGGGGATGAGTGGTATGCCTCCTTGGTGTTGGCATGAAATAAATCCAGTGTTTTATTGTCTCTGGTGTGGCAGGAAACATGCTGGGTGAACGTCCCTGCACATGATCATATCCATAGAAAAATGGGAGAAACACCGCTATGAAGAGAGCGGTCTTCGTCTCCATACCAAAGCAAAACATAAGTGCTAGCTAGTTAAACTGAAAAAAGTCAAAGTAAGAAAGTTTAAAAGAAAAAAAATTAGAGAAAAGCTCGGCGGTGAGCAGGAGCTGCTGTAACAGGCGTCCGCACTGGGCACCATCTTGCCATAAAAATAATAAGTATAAAGTATATCTTATAAGGGAACAGTTAACTCTTAATGGACAAATATGCACTCACTATATATCAAAAAGATAACCAAGACCATGAGACAACTTTTTACAAATTCATCACTTCAGTAACTGATACCAGTCGTCACATTTTGTTAAACATGTACAACTAATGAACTTCCATACCTTAAGCTGGGGAACAAAGATCACACCACATATCTCAAGGAAATTTCCCATTCAAGCCTATAAAGGTATGTCTAACCCTTTCTCCTCTGTCTTTTTTTCCCCTCTCTTTCAATGCAAGAACAGAGGGATTAAGGAGAGCCTAGAGACTCCCTGCAATGCCACAGCGCCCTCATCCTGAGTCTCAGCTCCCTGAGTTTTGCAAGCCTTTCTCTCCTCCCTGTTTTTAATAAATCAGTCTAAGCTTCCCAGTGATGTGGTCTTTGTTTGTGGAAAAAGTGCAAACACAGGCGTTTTGAATGTGATTACCTCACATATTTTGTTGTTGTTGTATTTTTTATTTACAGTGAGATTGCTCCTGCTGAGCTGAGCCAACCATTTTTTTCTCCTCTCTGTATCAGTGGGGAAACCATACATGCGTATGCCTCTCTCTGAGCGGCTGGAGCATCCCCACGCAGCACAGTAAACCATGGTGGCGACTTGTGAGAGGACAATATGAAAGAAAGGGCACAAACAAACTGCTTTATATGCTATTCATGTTTAGGAGTGTATAAGAGATTTATTTAATGCATTCATGGCCATAAATAATGCACAGTAAAAAGACAAACGTCACATATATATGTTTATTTGTATAAGCTACTGCTGCTGGTATCCCATTGACCCATAGCGGACAGTCATTGATAGTCACCTCTTGGTCGTCTTCTGTCCTATCTCAAAGTCATAGAGATTACAGTAGTCATTGAATAATTCCAATTATTACATAATCAATAATATAGGGATGTGATTGCTCTTGGCTACCATACAAGACTAAGGACATCATTTTTTAAAAATCATTCAAAGCAATAAATAACAGCAACACACTCTTTAACCAAGGTAACGTTAGCCTAAAATATGTCACATAACTAGCTGTTGACACTAATCCTTAAATACTGGCGAAATTTACTTTTTAAAAGACATAATGCTGTAAGTACACATGTTGTACTACATAAATATTGTGAATCAATGCATTTAATGACCAATAATTGCCAAAAAATCATAGTTTTGTCTCTCTGACTAGGGTATTTAAATTGCCCGCCAATTGACTTCCGGAAACTATCTGAAGTCTACATGAGTCTTGTGACGCACAAGCATTTTGGATTTCCATTGTCGCGACTCTGTTACATTCTACGGCACTGACATCAACGTCTAGGGTTGCGGTCCGTGACGTCACAGAAGGCTATCTGTAACAATCTCACCCAAAGCACACCCTCAACCAACCTTACTAGCCAGTGTCAGCTCCCCTTTTCCTCTCTAGACGTCAAGTTAATTCGCAGTTTTACCACGCATTGCATCCATAAAATAATAATAATGTAATAAAAAATAAAAATAATAAAAAACTGCCTTAAAATAAAAATTTCCTTCTCTACCCACAACTACCTATTGGGAACCAGCTTTCCATTAATCTAGCCACTAGATTAGGCAGTTGCAAACCCCTACATACATTCTCATGTTAACCAACACTTGCAAAATGTTTCTGCTCTTACGGCAAACGCTCACCACTGACTTCCGACCTTCTTAGCCCTGCATCCATTCTCTTCAGGCTACTCATCCCCCTAGTCAACCCCTCTGTAGCATTCATGGTCCATGCTGCTGAATTTGTCCCAATGCATCTATGACACTCCACTTCTTCCCAGTTTTTCTAACGCGACTTCATATTTTCTACTCTCTTGTTCTCACTCCCGAGAAGTAATTCAACACAGCCTCTGACCCTGCTCTTGTCCCAGTTTTTCTAACCTAGGCTGACCAAACGTCCTCTTTTGCCCGGACATGTCCACTTTTCACGTCCCGTCCGGGGCGTCCGGGGGGTTTTTATAAACTGATGATAATGTCCGGTTTTCCGTGTGTGTGTGTGTGTGTGTGTGTGTGTGTTAGAGTGCGGCACGGGCAGCATATTTCTGTCCGAACCCGAACCGAGCCCGACATTATTTAATGACCAAAGCACTGAGTTTGTGTCACACAGTGGTTACAGGCTATTTAACAGGCCGGGCGTGCGCCGTGGGTGCTCAGCTGCGGAGAGGGAGACCTCAATGTTTGAGGCAGGAGCGGGAGGCGGGAGGTCCGACGCTTCTAGCGAGAGGAGAGGGAGAAATAAAACAAAATAAGATAAAATAGGAAAAACCTGTCTCCCTCTTTTATTTTATTTTCAGCGTTTAATCAAGGCGGAGGCGGGCGGCTGGAGGTCCGAGACTTCCAGCGAGGGGAGAGGTAGAAACAAACAGCCAATGTGTGTCTGTGTGTGTTATGTTCAGGTGTTGTCACGTAAATAACAGTGCCCAAGCAATAAACAGGATTTTATTTATCTTTACACTATATTTTCACTGAAAGCTGACCGAATCCGACACGAGCCCAAATACAATTTATAGCTACTTTTCTGACCAAACCCGGCCGACCTGTCAGGTACCGCTGGGCTCGGATCGCCACACTCTAGTGTGTGTATGTGTCCCCTATTGGGGCCTATCTGAATTTCTGTCTTTGAGAGATATTATTTTGTAATATAACTGAATTTTCTATCCATACATATAAATTTTAAATATATTAAAATTATAAGGCATCTTTGAGTAAACTGCGAGTATCATTTAAGTAGGCTATGTCGTGGCTGGCCGAGTGTCCTCTTTTTTGGAAATCAAAATATGGTCACCCTATTCTAACCCAACTTCATACATCCGACCCTCTCTCTCATTCTCACTCCAGAGAAGTAAACAATGCAGCCTCAACTGCTGGTCACTCATTGCTGCGCTCCAAATCCGCCTCAACGCATCTATGACCCCCCACTTCATCCCAGTTTTTCTAATGCAACTTCATACTTCTGACTCTCTCTCGTTCTCACTCCCAAGAAGTAAATCAATGCAGCCACTGGTAACTTCCTGCAGTGCTCTGAATCCAATCCAATGCATCCAAGATCCTCCATTTTGTCCCAGTTTTCTAACGCAACTTTATACTTCTGACTCACCCTCGTTCTCACTCCCGAGAAGTAAATCAACGCAGCCTCCACCGCTGGCCACCACATTCGCTCCCACGTTTGCAACAGTCGTAACCATTTCCTCTGCCCAGACCCTCATATATTCATCCCAGACAAGCATTAATGGGCAACCTCCTGCCCCACATTCATCCCCTGCTCTCATTCATTTATAATTCCTCAACATTTCATATTTCCCTGTCTTATTAAAGCCTTACAAATCATTTGGCCATGGTACAATCCTTGCTAGTAAACCAGTTTACTAGTTGGCTTAAGTCTGGGAGCAGGACCAGGCCTCACTACTTATACCTTGTTGTTCCTCCCTACACAATTTTGCTTCGGTTTTCTTTATCGTAATCAAAATTTTCATTGCTTTTTAACATAAAAATCGTTAACCAGTTCGTATTTAAGTAGGCCCTTGTTTCTGTTTTCTTGACCCACCTTCACTTTACCTCTGACTCATCCTTTCCTCAAGTCCCCTCACTCCCTCAGCATTGTCTTCATTCCACTCCACTCGACCCCATCTCAATCCAAGCATCCCTGCCTACCAAGAAAATCCGCCAAATTCTGTCGAGCATTTCCATATCAGGTACGAGAGATTCATGCTGTCCCCAAATATGATAATATAATTGCCCAGCAGTCCAGTAGTTGGTGTTAACTCTTCACACTTATCCAAAGAACCAGACTGAGGTCAAGCATGCACAGATCTGGGCCCGGGTCCCTGACGCGAAAGCCCCCTCTGTCTTTTCAAATTTCCTTCCGGCCCAACTTCTTCACCACTAGGACTCATTAACTACTTCATCTCTATCATCACCTAAGCTTGACTAACCATGCAAAACGGACCTAGAACTGTAGCACCAGTCCCAAAATTCTCCTGGAACGGCATCCCCTTTCGTGATGATCATGCTAAACCAGGAGTCATCCAACCGTATACAAACTCAGCCCACCCCACCCCCTCGTCCACAAACATGAAACATACCCAGTCTGTATAGCAGCCATCTTTTTGGGGGCACAATCACATTCACTGAACAACATGCTATCCATGCAGACACTCACCCTGGCCTCTGACCTGCACCAATTCATCAATCCCCATATCCTCAATTACCAACTCTCACTTTCCCGTTATTAATTCTAGAAATTCCGACAATTGGACTGTTTTACTTTGGTTGTCTCTTCGCACAGAGCCACTTTAACCGTTTATAGGCAGAAAATTCTTGACCACAATAAAATTTTAGTGCGCCGTCTTCTTTAGTAAACATCACACATATGAACTGCCATCCGAAACTCCCATGCGCTCTTGAAGCTCTCTTGGGGGCTCTATCTGAAGCCGAGCTTACCAAGAGACAACTCCCCCACTCAGTCTTACTCCCGGGATCCCTCCTGTGTTCCTGCCTTCGACCCAACACATCCATCATCATGCTCGCCAACTATCCAGAAACCCAGCCTTCATTCCTCAACCCTCAGTCTTCTATCCCTTCATCCATTCATTCCTCATCCATTCATTCCTTGCTCTTCATCCCTTGGTCCTCACCACGTCATCCCTAACCTTTCATCCATCTGGCCCTTGACCCTCATCCCCTCATCCCTCAACCCTTCATCCCTCATCCATATGACTCACGACCCTCATCCCTTCATCACTCCACCCTCATCCTTTCATTCTCTAATTCCTCCATCCTCACCTCTTCACGCTTTCCTCCGAACCCATAATCCATCATACGCAATAAACCATTCTAAATCTTTATCTTATTGGTGTGATCTTTGTTAGTGAAATTACAGTAATACACCTGTTCAATAAGCAAACATGTAAACATGTTGAAAGCAATTTTTTAATCTGCTCAGTGTGTAGTCCGTCATTTATCGCTGCTAACCTGCTAACCTCATGTTGTACAAAAGTAGAGCGCTCTAGCTTGGCCAATAGTGAATTGTAACAAACAAGCTAAAACAACAACTGTTTGTGTCTAACCGTTTAGCTTAGTTTGACACTTCTCTTAAAACAGGGCAAATTCTTTTAAAATGAGCTGCTGGCTGAGACAAACAGCCCCTCCTCCCTCTAACAGCAGGCAGTGAGCCACATTGACATCAGAGGACAGAGGACAAGGACAGGAGGAATAACTGATACTGGCTGATGAAAACTAGAGTTCACTCAGTGTTGTGATGTCAGGAATATTATTTATATAGTAACAACTTTTGTTAACATCAAATTATTAAATTTTTTAAAATTCTAATCCTGCTCTGAATTTATTCCTTTTTAAATTGATATATTCTCTAAAAAATGATTATTTGATGATGAAAAAGAACTGATAAGAGTATCATTAAGAATAGTAGTAATGATAATATCTTAAATAGCCATTACTACTTCTAATGTGTGATTTTATAACAGAGGGCATTACAGCTCAGTTTCAATCAACATAAATACTATAATATACATTTTCAGTTAATATGTAAAACATGTAAAGAACGCCAGCAACTTTAAGAGAAGTGGTTTAATTAATCCCCTGAAGGGGGGTAGTGTGGCTCACTATACATTATCCCTTACATATATGTTTGTCTGTTAATGGTGATGTTGCAACTCCTGGCCACATTGCTGTGACATTTGCTCTGGATTTTCATGATCCTCCTAGTTAGGTCAAAGATCAATAGGCCTGACATTTCCTCTGCAGCCATCATCAGGCCACACAAGACACATTGGACAGATATATTGAGCACATTTTTTTTCTGCCAGCTCTGTGCAAGACTATGGCTTATTATTCTATCAATAAAATCCATTCAATTAAATTTGTCAATAATTGGACAAAGAAACAAATTAATACGTATTTTTTCTTTGCAATTTGATAATTTACCTATTTGTATAGTTATTTTCTTAGTATAATGAGGACCAGTCTTCTTGGAGAACAGTATCAAAGCATCAAGTAAATTCAGACATGTCTGTCTGACAGTTGAGTAGCTGTACTTTAGGAAAATATAATCAAATTGATAACATTTCAATTGTGTTGAGTAGAGTATCAGTGTGGATCTGCTGTGGCAGGAAGTTGTGGAGTGCAGTTGGGTGGCGTAAACAAATTGTTCTGGTGCTGTTTTTAACCAACAGGAGAACTTTAGTGAAGCAAAAATACTGTGTAAAAAGTTGCAAAAGACCTGCAGGGGGATGCTGGTAGGTAGGATTTGAGAGCCTTTTACGTGTCTGTGCCCAGGGGCCCATTGCCTTATGTTCTGTCCATGGCCTTAAGTGGGGTCTTGAGTGTTGTTTCACAAAGATGCATGCAGGCACAAGTTTCACTGCCCAATAGACTGTTCTGTTTGTCAGCTATAATTGTGTTTCTTGTCTCAGTTAGCTTGTAGCCAGTGCAAATAATGACTGTACTGTGCATTAGCCTATGAATAACCACTCTCTGAGCCTGTGGGGCTGCTCTGTATGTCATTTCACAAAGTGTGTGTACAAAGTGTGTGTGTGTGTGTGTGTGTGTGTGTGTGTGTGTGGTAGTCTTGTGAGGAGTAACAATACATATGCTGTCTTCCCTCACCAGCCAATGCCATAAGCTCTCTGGGGAATCCGTCCACATGCCCTATCCAAAATACCCCAGTTCACTACTCCCAGCTTCCCAGCCCCTGAAACACTTTGATCAATGTCCTGCTTCCAAATTCTCACTGAAGTGGAAGATATTAAGAGTGAAGGGAGTTATGGAGGGGGGTGGGGGCAGACACAGAGAGAATAATTAAAGAGATAAACTAGTGGTGAGAGAGCCAGGTATTATTTGCTGCAAAGCGTGGTCATCATTGCACTTTTTGAGAGAACAAGAGATGGATACATTCAGATTACACACATTTTTTAACTTTCTAGTAAATCTGTTTGACGTCTTTCTTTGTAGTCTTTTCTTTGTAGGAATTCAGAATGTGAGTGAGGAGATATACTCATACAACACTTAAGTGACTTAATGCCTTTGAACTCCTGTTCACAGGAGTGCAGTTAAGACCACCAAGTCTGAAGTCTCCTGTAGACCGTGAGATTTTAGCAGTCTTACAAGTCTAATGCAAGCTACACTGTGTAACATGGATCTAACTGTACAACATCAAGTTGGATGTATGCAGACTGTACAATGACCTCAGCCTACTGAATTGCAGGCTACAACGAATGTCTATTGACATTCACAATGAAATTAACAAAATGGCCATCTATGCTGCTGTAGTGGTAAGCCCTTGTCTTGGTAAGTCTGAGGAGGAGGAGGAGAATGTGGATGCGGTCATGGCTGGGGAAAAGAGGCCAACTTGGCATGCCAATTTTGCAACGAGAGCTCGGAGTGTATTTATTAGCATCTACTAGCTTTTAGCATTGTCACGCTGGTCAGTGCATCATTTAATGCTGCATTTTTATTGGTTGGTTCATAGATGTAGGTGGTAAAAGCAGTCACACAGTGAGATGGTCATCCCAAATTCCTGACACTGTCGGAATTTTATCCCATGCTGTCTTTGATTGCAAGACCCTGACAATCTTTTTTTTTTCAAGCCACAACCAAAGATATCACCACCTTTCTTTCATGTTAGTCATCTTTTGTCTGGGACAGCCCAAAATCACACAAACAAGTGCAAACTGTGCTTAAAACCAAGCATGCTCAGTTCCAAATAAAGGCAAAGCTCAGTCAAAACTCAGACTTACAGACATCCTATTCTCTCTTAATCCCTCAGGGCAATCCATTAGGTTTAAAGGCCCAGATCAGTCTCTTGCTATGAGTGATGGAGTCCTACATCAACACATTTATCTCTGTCAAGGTTACAGCAATTTTTGGTTGTAGTTTTCTTTTCATTTAAATCAGAATCTAAAAGCAGTTGTGGGGTTGTTTGCCTATGTAAACAGCACTGTCAGTTAAATCTGATGGGAGCACAGCCCACACAGTCTGGATGAAGCAGATAAGCTGAGTTTGATGACTTTCGTCAAAGAGGAACAGGTCATGGCTACATAAAGAATCAGTCTGGTAATATTCTATATAGGTTTCTTCTTCATAATAGTAATAATAATAATAATAATAATAATAATGATAATAATGCGTTTTATCTATAGGCACCTTTTAGGACATCCAAGGACACCGTACAAGACACATTAAAAAACAAAACAAGCAGCAATGTATCTATAGATCAGAAAATCAAACAATTCAGTAATATACAATAAAAGTTAATGAAATGACTAGACAAAATCATAATTATAAACACTAGATATAAAATAATCATAGTAACATCATAACTAATATATGTGTCTCTATTAAATCAGACTGAGTATGCCAGCTTGAAAAGTTGTGTTGTCAGACGGGTCAATATTGCAAATGTGATGGGGGAGAGAGTTCCAGAGGCGGGGGGCAGAGTGGCTGAAGGCTCTAGAACCCATGGTTGTCAAGCCGGCAGATGGTGATGTGAGCTGGAGTGCAGAAGAGGATCGGAGGGTGTGTAGATATGAAGTTCAGACAGGTACGAAGGGGCTTGATTGTTAAGGGCCTTGAAGGTGAGAAGCAGAATCTTGAAATCAATGCGATATATTTAACAGGAGGCCAGTGAAGTTGCTGGAGAACAGGAGTGATATGATCTGTGGAGGGGGTTATGGTTATGATACGGGCGGCTGAATTCTGGACCAACTGGAGTTTATGAAGACACTTGAGAGGAAGACCAAAGAGGACAGAATTGCAATAATCAATACGAGATGTAACCAAAGAATGAACGAGGATGGCTGTAGGTGATGGGCAAAGAAGGTTAATGTTTCGTAGGTGAAAGTATACAGACTGAGTGACATTATTGATGTGGGCCTCAACGGACAATGTACTGTCGAGGATGACACCCAGACTCTTAACCTGGGGACGGATGGACTCAGAGTTACCGATGGTTAGAGTGAAACTGTGCAGTTTAGCCAGAGTAGATTTAATACCCACAAGGAGAACCTTAGGGGGTAAGTAGGCCTGGGTGTGACTTCCAGATTTTCTAATGATATGGCCAAGAGGTAGAAGGTAAATGATAAATAAAAGATCAAGCCCCCAATATCTATAATTTAATTGAGACAGATGTTGAATCACAAGTTAACCTGAGCGCATCACTATTTGCCACAGCAGAGTGTGAGCTGGGGTAAACAGCTCAGACTGTGTGTTTCACTTGTGGCTGTATGTAACATTAGACTATGTATAAGGTTCTCAGATCAACTTTACACCATATTAGTGATGTTAGAAATATAAGACTGACCATAGAACATTATGTAGCCTAAATGATTTGCTGATGTTTGCCGTGTTTTGAACAGTAATTGATACGTACTTCGTCATTATAGTCCTCTCTGTAAGCGTCCTGAGATCTGCACCACAACCACGGCCTCACGCAAACATCTACGAACCAGTTAATTTAAAACTTTGTGGGATTTATTACATATTTTATGTATCTTTACGTTGAATTTCGATGACAACGGACTGGGCAACGTAGGTGTCTCTGTTACTGCCTGTTTACAATACCATAAATGTCAATAAGTCGTTTACAAAATCTTCCAGCCATCAGTCTTTATCATTTATCATTATCAGTTCGAGTGGATCTGAGGACTGTCTGTGCTTTCCTACAGCCTGTGCATTGCACATACAGTCAGAAGTGTTCACATGTAACATGGAGCTCGCTGTGGTAACATGTGATCCGCTCAGATTAACTTGCGATACTATCATCGATCATGTTTTACATCAGATTTTAATTTCGCTCAACATGATATTCTTTACAACTCATTAAAACTCATTAATACACATTTGACATGACTGTGAACTCTAATTTTAGAGCTACTTGGATGCACAGGTGCGCACAGGTGTAGGAAACGAAAATCATCAGTGGCACGAACTAATGTCAGTATTGTATAGATTTATATCTTATATCGTTTGACTACAAGATATATATCGACCCGCTCACACATTTTGGATGCATTAAGGTTTTATTATTGTGAAGCGTTCACTGAATGTCACTGGGAATCGTGCTCTCCTGGCTCTAATCTTGGCTTGAGCTAGGAGTTAACTAGCAGCCAGTACAGTATAGTCCTCTTTCATCTAGCTAACATTTAGCCGTGTTACTTACTGATCCATTAGAAAGAAAGCTAGCTGGACATCAGTTTTGAGGCCTCTTTGGTCCTAACAGCTGTAGGTATCTGAGTACACAAGTTGATCACAATGGAAAATAAAAATGTAACTGTTTCCAACATTTTAGACTGCTCTGTATTGTCCCAAACTTCCCTCAGAACACACAATACAATGTTATTAAAGTGACTTGAGTTTTTTTTCTGGAAGTTAAGAAATGTGTAGCTACCCCCTCATTAAAGTGAACCCACAAGACTGTGGGTGAGCTATTCATGTAAACATTAAGTGCATGAGCTCATTTCCTTTGTTTGACAACTTAAGGACAGATGGACATCTTTTTTGTACAGATGTATAATAGTATCTTTTTAAGCACTGACTGAACCTTTTTCTCGTTATAATAACATATTCACTTCTGTAATGGAGCAGTGTTAATTTTGTTGAAAAAACTGTCAATTTTCGTTAACCTTTTCTCCATGATTAAAACAAGACGAGCAAAAAAAAGATCTTGATAACGAAAACTGAGATGAAGTCTATTTTTCATTTTCACAAGGCGAGACGTGACGAAAATTTAAGTGGTGGACTATCGGACATTGTAAGCTGAGAAAGACCATGCTTGTAAGTATCTTAAAATGCAGCATGAGTGACGGGCTGGTAAACTCCAGTAAATAGTTGGCACCATGATTCACTAGCCAGCAAAAACACTCACACTGGATCAGCATCAGCTGTTGGTGCAAGTTGTGAGCTTTAATTCAGCAGTAAATAATCAGCCATGTGTGTCTGACTGTGGATGGTGGAGCTGCTGAATGGATTTGTGGAGTTTGTTTGCTGCAATGGTGGCTGTTAGCAGTTAGCTGCACTTGTTAGCTGCTGAACGGCAGCAGAGCAAGCAGCCACTGGTCGCCAGACTTCACAGCTGATCCCCGCAGGTTTCCACTCAGTCTGGACTGGAGAAGGTTTATGGGTTGATGCTGTCTGACAGGCAGGTAGGAGGCTCAGTTATCTGTAAGTGTAGCTGTGCTTTAAGAAAAGAATCTGAACCCAGATCAGTTTTTTCTGACAGGGATGAAAGTTTGGTTTTATTCGGCAACTCTGTGAGAGGACATGAGTTTAAACCTCCAGACTAACATGTTGCAGAGTAAGAAATAATTCAAGCTTTAATGCAGTTATTTTCTGCTTCTTAGCAGTGAGATGGATAAATCACAGTTTACAATGAACCTGGATACACATCCTAGTTGTCTCAGGATAGTTATTTGTGATGTCAAAGTTTTTAAGAGCATACATAGGGAGATGTTGAGCTTTTCAAATGATGATCAGTAAGAGTGTGCTCGTAAATCCCCTTGAGAAATGATGGTTAGTAAGTGTGGAGAAATTATTTTTAGTTGTCGAGTAAAAAACTGTCTAAATTAAAATTTTTTACAACCTGTCAGCTTGATTCCAATATCTGATACATGAATTAGCCTAACTGAATTAGTTTAAAGATAAAAAACATATAGAAAACATAATGACTTAGAGTTGACTAAAATGTTTTATATTTAATATATGTTAATATATGTTAATTGTTTGACAACTTAATCTGGACTAAAACTATGATGGATAAAAATGACTAAAATGTGACTAAAATTAATAAGCATTTTCATCTCAAGACTAAGCCAGCAACTCTAAAATAGCTGTCAGAATGAACACTGTAATGAAGTATGTATTTTTACCCAGATGTGCTGTTTTTGTGTACTAACAGAAAAGTTTTGTGACATAACAAGATAAAGAGTCATATTATAAAACAGATCAAAACAGAATAATTAAGTGTGTATTGAGTGAGTTTAAAAAATCTGTCACTATGACATGGAAATATATCTTGTTATGAAGAGTAAAGGACCTCAAGACATTTTCTTCTTTGGATGTTTCACACTTTTGTCTATTTTTTTTTCTTTAGTTTTAACTAAATAACTGGTTGTGAATGACTGTTATTTTATTTTCACAATATCAGATTATTTTATTATCATATATTTTTACAGTTGGAGGGACAAACTGTTAGAAACTAAATTATATTTATATGTTATGTAACTTGTAATGTTTTGTGTTTAATGAACGAAAAGGTGTACTTAGTAATCTAGATTTATTTAGGCTGTAACTGACACACTGAGCCACAGATAATCTCTTTAGAAAATACTGAGGGTTGTTTATAATTCTGGCTGTGGTTTAACATAAAACTTAAATCTCCTATTAAGTTACATTTTTCATTTGTGAGGGTCAAATGAGTACAGGTTTGATACAGACCTCGCTGATGACCCCTGTTGGTCATTCATGTTATAACAAAAACAAAAAATAGAAGAATACATTCTCCCTATGAAATTATCCCTATAAAAAAAAAAAGAAAACATCCTAAGAATGATTACTTGTTATAACGATAAGTATGGATTATATGGCACAAAAGCACTTGTTGAAAGAGTTCAACTAGTGACTAAAAATGATCACACTTTAAAATATTACTCGTAGATGTAAATGTATCTCAATAATTCCATAATAACCATATAATTGCCACAGAGAGCAGGCTTCAGCAGCCATTTGAAAACCTCATTTCCCATAACCCATAAACACATGATCGATAATTTCCTATATACTTGATATGCTTTCTGGCAGCTGGTCTCAGGTCTGCCTGATAAAAGCAGCTTTATAACTCTGGCCCATTGTCACCATTTTGAAGCAGAAGGTTGTTGTCATTTACAGTTCTTGTTGAGGAGCATCCTTGTGTATCCTTGTGTAGACACAAACTGTATTCGAATTTTAAAGATTAGAGCGGGCTGCAGGAGAGTGTTAGCCACATGCACACTAGTAGAATCTCAGGTGGCTGTCAAGGGTTTCAAGATTAGGCTCAAGTCTCCTTGATGTGAGAGGGAGACCAGGATAAACATGTTAATTGAATGAGGAGGTGATCCTTTGCTTGCTTGATAAGAAATGGTTAGGTCAAACACTGGTACAGAAAGATTGTCTAATTATGTGTCATGAAGGGACAAATGTATTCAGGCCTGTGTTTCAACCATACATTTATTATATTTCATTAATTTATCCAAGTCTTTAATAAATGACTGTACATATACAGTATATACAGCTAGTTTGTATTGACTTCTGTATTTATGAGGCCTCTGCTTGGTTTCAATGCCACATACAACAATCAACAACATATTGTTCATCTGGTCAGGTTCAGAATGTGAGTGTGCACATGCTTGATTTCACTGATGTCCATTAGAAAATTTGGATCATTAGTGTGGATGCTTCTGTAGCCACACTATTGATATTCAAATCTTTATTATACAACAGTTAGTTCCGACCGAGTAATTTGATTGGACGAGAGGCAATCCGTGAGTGCTGATATAGAGTGTAACATCAATGGGACATGTAACAGTAAAATCACGTCGCTCACAGGAGTTATAGATATAAATACAACCCTTAATTAACCAACTGTCACACTTGCTACATTGACGCAAACTGACTATGGGGTGCCGTTTGTAAAGTGGCTCACGCTGAAAATAACATCAACATTTTGCCACATTTAGCTTCAAACAATGTTTAAAAAAGTGTTGTGAATTTTTTAATGTCACCTTTTACCACATTTACAGCAATATTTGTTAACTTAGAAATATATTAAATAGTTAAATCTAAATATTAAATGTGGCACCTAAATGTTAAATGTTGAATCTAAATATTAAATCTAAATCTAAATGCTAAATCTAAATCTAAATATTAAATATAAATCTAAATGTTAAATCTAAATGCTAAATCTAAATCTAAATGTTATGGGCTCTAGTTTCCCGGTGCAGCGCTAGTTTCGAGCAGCGCAACCCGAGGCGCGCTCAGTTTGGTAGTTTGGCAGCCCAAGGTGCGCTGAGATGGGTGTGGCGGTGCAGCAGGGGGAGGTGTCGACAGATCCAGCTTGGCGCAGTGACAGTTTCGTGCCAAAAGGCTTCGCCGAAGGTGCGCTAAAAGCTCACCAGCTGAAACCACGTCTACTGTCAGTGTAAGCTGAAGTTTGGCTGACCGGCGGACAGTGCGCACATGTTACCAAAACCTCACAGGCAGGTTTCCAGAATATCAGGCACATTAACAATGCAATAAATACCCAAAAAAACACTATTCAATGCAACTATCTGCAATCAGCACATAAATGTATCTCTATATCGACTGTCCCGTCACATCTGATGTCAGATCAAAGGGGATTGGCACCGTTTGGCACGTTTGGCACACGTAATGGAAACCCAACCTGATTTGATTAACACAGCTGCAAACTAATGAGTTCACATCCCTCTCAGCCAACCACAAACAGCCACAGCATCAGATAGGGAGTATATATTCAGCATCTGTCATCTTAGAAAAGTCAAAAGAAAAGAAACAGAGTGAGATTGCGCACGCGCGCATGAGAGAAACGCAACATTGATTTACACCTGGATAATAAGTTGGACTGGTCCCTAAACACAGACGCTCTCTACAAAAAGGGGCAGAGCCGCCTCTTTTTCTTGAGGAAGCTCAGATCTCTCGACATCTGTAGTAAGATGCTGCAGATGTTTTATCAGTCTGTGGTGGCAAGTGTGTTGTTTTATGCTGCAGTCTGCTGGGGAGGAAGCATCAGACACAAAGATGCAAGGCGGCTGGACAAACTAGTCAAAAGAGCTGGCTCTGTGATTGGAGTCAGGTTGGACACACTGGAGGAGGTGGTGGAGAGATGCACACTGAAGATGTTCGAGGCCATCGTGAACAACCCAGATCATCCACTCCACAACACCTTGATGGACCAAAAAAACTGTGGTGGACGGCTCCTCTCTCTTCGACGCAGGACAGAGAGATACAGAAGATCCTATATACCAACAGCCATCAGGCTTTATAATTCTTTGACAAGCTGACAGATAATTGAATTTCCCCTTGGGGATGAATAAAGTTATTCTTATTCTTATTCTTCTATGTAAACTGAGAGGAGAAATTTCTGGAAAACAGCTGAGGGGCACCACATTTGTAACTATGAGTATGATCACATTTTTGACTCCACAAACACAAAAAATGATATCTATGCGTTTGGGAAAAGTGTATCTCTCTCACCATCACGTTATTTTGATGATTGGACCAACGGTTTGGGAATAGGAAGAACCAGTTTGAGGAGTTAGATCTCCACTAATACAGCTCTCCTCTGTGTGTTCTGTGTGCTCTGCCAGGTGCACCTCGTTAATCACCATAGCAACAGCTGCTGACACACAAACACAGGCCTGTGGATGTGTGTGTGTCTCACAATCTCAGAAGCAGAGATTACGGCAGCAGAATCTCCATTTTAAACAGCATGTAAACATTATTAACATCACGGATTACTGTTAATTTATTATGCTGATCTGTTCTGTACGACATCTATTGCACGTCTGTCCGTCCTGGAAGAGGGATCCCTCCTCAGTTGCTCTTCCTGAGGTTTCTACCATTTTTTTCCCGTTAAAGGGTTTTTTTGGGGAGTTTTTCCTGATCAGCTGTGAGGGTCATAAGGACAGAGGGATGTTGTATGCTGTAAAGCCCTGTGAGGCAAATTGTGATTTGTGATATTGGGCTTTATAAATAAAATTGATTGATTGATTGATTGATTGATTGATTATATATCAGTGTCAGCTGTCTGTCATGTGCTATTACAGCCTTTACTACTGATACTGTTGATACTTTTAGGAATGAATGTTAAATACATATTGTAACATATTCGAAATACATACAATATTATACACACATAATGCCCAGTAACTGTAGTACATGTAGTATGCAGCACTTGTACATCTTCTGATTGATCACTACTTCTACATACCTACAGCTACAGAAACCATTCAAACATCAAAACATTCAGCTCTGTAAGAATTTTCTGATATTTGTGGCAATATGTTTGCTATTTCTGCACTTTCAGCATTTTCTTTCTTTTCAGCATTCTACCACTACTAAGTATTACTGCTTCTACTATTTTTCCTGTACATTTTCTGATTATTTACTACTTTTGCATACCTTCAGCTACAGAAACCATTCAAATGTCAAAACGTTCAGTTCTTTATGGACATTCAACTTTATTTTTGTTCTACTTTTTATGCTATTTAAAGTATGATTTACCGCTACTACCGCTAAATCTACATCTACTTGTAGTAGTACTACTTCTCCTACTTCTCCTGTACATTTTTTGATGAATCACTACTACATACTCTACATACTTTCAGCTACAGAAACCATTCAAATGTCAAAATGTTCAGCTCTGTGATGATTTTCAGATGTTTGTGGCAATTTGTTTGATATTTCTGCAATTTCAGCATTTTCTTTCATGCATTTTCTGCCATGACCTTGAATTTATTTCAGCATTCAGAATTCACACACGTTTCACAGGAAATGCATTTTCTAGTTATGTTTCACTCTCAGCTCATGTTTTTGTATGTGGTGTACATGAAGGGTCAATTGCTTGTCCACTCATTTCTTTTCCTGCAAACATGCTTACCCTTAGTCACAGAATTCACTGTTTAGACAATATGTTTTAACAACTGTAATAATACTGCAGATTAATGACAACATTTTTTAAATTCTCACTTCCTACAATATCTGTGCAGGGAAAGTTTGTTACTGTTAGAGAAATGGTAATTGCAAATAAACCATGGTCAAAATAGGGTTAGGCCACTGAAGGCTAGAGTATAGTGACCTTAGGCAGTAAAAACAACTGGTTAAGGTTAGGGAAAGATCCTTATTACAGGTAATAAAAATTCAACCATTAATTGCAGGTCTTTAAGAGGAGGCTACATATAAGGACTTATTTCTTCCAGTATTGGCACTGAATGCAAATTGTGAGGTTTGTCATCATCAATTATGGACCAAATTGCTATGATACTGATGTGACAATTCGTCTCCCTCCCTGCCACTATATAGCAATGTGCCAGCTGGTGGCATGCAGATTGTGGGGCGGCACCGTGCGCCCTTATAGCCTATAGAGGTGTGGTTACACCTCTCTGTCTCTTTTCCTCTGCTTCATTCCTGCTGGATGTGGCCTGTCCGGCGTGGCTGTCGCGGCACACCATCCTCTATTCAGGTAATGCGCTCCGGCAGTCTCCCATTGTTCATGTGTGTGTAAGCGGGCGTTTTGGTGATGCGATCTCTGCTCTTTGTAGCACGGCCGGCTGCTGGGGCCGTCTGAGGACGCATCGCTCGGCCAGAAGGCTTCCCTGGGTGCTGCCTTACGGTAGTGATGGTGAGATGAAGCCTCGTGAAGCACGGAAGCTTTCCAGCAAATTGGTTCAGTAAAGGGTTCATTTCTCGAGGCTTCATGTGCACACAAAACCACCTGCTGGCCAAAGTGTGTAAAACAGGCAGCTGTGATCTTAACCATGTAATCTGTAATACACGGTATTTTGTGTCAGTAATGGCTGTTGGGAATGATTATTAATAATAATAATAATAATAATAATAATAATGATGGTGATGATAATGATAATGATAATAATAATAATAATAATAATAAAATATAATAAAAAATATGACCATCTAACTTTCTTTTTATCAATATAGTGTATTTTCTAGTGAGTATATTATGACTATACTGTATCAAATACATCTACAATAAACTGTTATCGTTTTGTGAATGCATCCTGTGTGTATAAACCAATCATTTGGCTAAAAATTGTATTGTGGTGTAGTGTCATATAATATAATAATGGCAAAAGGGGTAATATTCGTGTTCTGTGTCACTTCTGTGCAAACCTCGCACCAAGATCTGAACTGCTTCCTGAACCAGTCACGTGGTACAGCCAGGCAGTGAGGCTTCGGACGTCATCAATGACGTCACTCGTCTGAAACGATACAAGCCTCGATACACGCATCGCTGAAACACTTCCTGGATTACTCGACGCAAGCTTCGAAGCATCGGCACAGCACGTAACATCAGTACCTTTCGGTAAGTTCATGATTATCTGCCATCAAGCGGCTCTGTCACTCCGTTCCCAGCTGATTCTTTCTCTGTGCATTTTTGGTGCAGCTGGGTCAGGGCCGGCCCAAGCCTCCATGGGGCCCTAAGCAAAATTTGATTTTGGGGCCCTCTATAACTGCCAATACTACTGACTATTGATCATTCACACACCTACTCTAAGTTATTTCATGTTCTATTCTGTCATCACTTGTAAAACTAGATGTGAAAATTTTTTGTTGTAGTTAGATTGTAATCCACAGTGATTAAGGCCATGGAAGCAGACAGCGGATTTGCAAACTTGCTGAAAAATCTTTCAATTAATATTTGGCAAAGTCAGCAACTCCCCCTACTGGCCACACAGAGAATCAATACATAAAACCTCAAAGAGCAGCCTGGCATGTTTTACCCATTTATGGTTTTTAATCTGAAATGGTAGCAAATTCAGCTACAAGAGCAGCCTGGGGTTGATTTACACTTAATATTCAAAGTGATATAGTACTAAGTGGGATACAAAATGTCATCTAGGCCAACTAAAAGTAACAAAATAAACCAGTCATTTACTGTAAACACAATCTGCTTTATTATTTTTTGTTTTAAATAAACTGCAACACAGAGGGGACAGTGGGCACAGTGGATGGATCAAAGGATGGAGATGGACCTAAGATGAAAAACAACAACAAAAGCTAGTCATGTTAGATGTCATAGTACACTTGAAAATTATGCTGCTTATTTTCTAAGGGGGCTTTCACACCTGAAAGTCCAGACCAAGGTCCGGACCATGGTCCATGTTTTTGTTACATTGTATACATTTGGTCCCCTGGCTTTGCATTCACATTGCAGTTCTGTGAGCAGACTAAATAACTTTACATGAAATAGTTATGTTCATCCACATGGGTTGCGTCACCTTATATTTGACATCGATTGGTTTGTAAATGGGTGGGGGTCTGACGTCAGCGTGTTGTCAAGTAGGCGGGTAGAAATCCCCTCAATGTTTACAAACATTACCTCACGAAAATGGACAAACCGATTCTAATAATCACTACGCTACTCATACTATTATGGCATTGCTATCACCTGCAGCACCAACGTAGAGCACAATACTCGCAGCTCGTATATAAATCTCATATATAAATCTATACCTTGTGTGAAGATGTCATCATGGCGGGCGGACTCCGGGGTTTTTTCTGAACTAATTGTATTGCGAAGTTTTGCACAGCGGCGACCGGATCTTTGCTCTCAAACCAAAAAAAAATGTGATAGCACAACAGTCTCCTTCAGTACATTATTCTATGCTTTCTTTTGATTTTCACATTGGCTAGTCATCCTGTTTAATCTGTCTTCTGATTAAATCGTAACCATTGAGACAAGTTGTAGGAAGCCTCTGCAAGTAATTGGTTGCTGGCAGACACTCTGTGCTGCAATAAAATGGTTAATCAGCAGTGCCGTGCACTGTAGAGCCGATGTGCTGCTGGTTCTGCCGGCCTGAATAGAATATAGTGTCTATAGCCTTACTGTTCTGTACAGCCTTTATAGACTGAGCTGAGTAGTGATGCGCGGGTCGACCCGTAACCCGCGGGACCCGCAAATGGACCTGCGGGTTGGGCGGCAGTGATCGTCTGTTAAATCAGTCTGTAAATGATATTTTGACATTATTGGCTATTACTGTCATGGCACCCGAAGGTACTGATGCATTGAGCAGGTGACAGTCCGCGGTCGTTTTGAAACTTGTTGAAACTTTAAACAATAATTTATTGTACAAAACGGGGGAAACAAACATTGACAAAAACGGTTCCATAATTCATATTAAATTCAAAAGATAACGAAAAAACAGCTACAAGTTCGAGGGAATAGTGATAAAGTGGTAAAACTTGGCATTGATCCACAGCCTCAGACAGATGCGCTCAAGGGTGCTGTGCGCACAAGCTCAGTTGGTAGGATACTATATTTTCACATTTTTAACAATACAATTTAAAAGTTTTTATTGTTATTGATAACCTACATTTACCAACAACAAAAAGACTACATTTAGCACCAAAAAAATATATTAAAAAAAAAAAAGTAAATAAAAAAACGAATATCGAATACCAAATTTATATATTATATATATTTATATCCGAATATTTGGGTAATATTTGGGTAATATTTGGGCCCTACTTCTCTCCTGGCTGAAATGAACAACCTGCACACCAGAATTTCCTGTCAATGGTCTGAAAGTCCATACCATCCAAAAAAATGCTTTCACACTAGTAACAGACTGGACCATGGTTCCGTTTGGTCCAGACCGAGACCACCTCTTTTGCCCGGACCAAATTTCGGCCGTTTGGTCCGGACCGTTGTCCGGGGGTAGTTTTCACACCTGCGGACCACACTGGAAAATCCAAAAGTCCGGACCAAACGACCTAGGTGTGAAAAGGCCCTAAGTAAAATAGTACAGCTATAGCTTGTAATAAGAAAACAATCTGCCAGTGGAACAACTGAAAATTGCTTGAAGTTTTGAAATAATATCCATTTGTCTAAAAACATGTCCCTTTTCATATGATTATATCTTATATTAAAAATGATTAATCTCAGAATGTTCTGCAGTACACTGAGCAATTACAAAGGCTGTTTTGTTGTTAACTTACCAGGTAGAGCTGAGGTTGTAGCACACACAGAGGGGACAGTGGGCACAGTGGATGGAGCAGAGGATGGAGATGGACCTAAGATGAAAAACATGTCCCTTGTCATATGATTATATCTTATATTAGTATATCTTAATAAGATAATTTGACTAGAAATTAAATATATATGGTGACAGTTTTTCCCTCACCTGCTTCATTAGCCTTGGCTGAGCCTGAGGAGGTGGACTGCCCCTGGGCTGAGTCAGTGCCTCCTCCAAAATACTTTAACAGTGCTCCTGGGGAAGTTTCATATAACTTATGAGTATAATAGGGAGTTGATGTTCAAGGAATATGGTTATTTACTGACATAAATTACTATGGTCTGCAGCAAACAACACATCTCAAACTATAAGTTAACTAAGTTAATTCATTAATGCAAAAACATATTGCTAGCAAACTTCACTGCATCTGTAATTAATGTTAGTTATTAAACATTTGCTATCAAATGTTATTATCAAAAACGTTGTTTTGATGCCAAAAAGCAACCCAGAATATATACACTGAGAATCAACTTGTTCAAAGTAGGCTATTACACAAACACAAAAACGTTAGCTTGAATAGTAAGCTATCTAACCTACCAGTTAAAAGAGAAATGTCTCTAGTTTTGAACTAACGTTAGCTTGCTAATTTGCTATCATAGGCTAACGTAGTTGGAACAAAATATCAACAATAAGGGACTTTCCTAATTTGAGGAAACTTTTCAAAATCTCCTTGACACCAAACGTTACTTTACCAAGACATGCAAACATACCTTTATCTTGTCGTTTTTTTCTCCTCTTCCTCTTTCTTCCTTTTTCTTTTTTCTGCCCCTGAAGGGTGTGTCCTTTGTTGCCACATTATTAGGCCTTCCACCTGCTCCTTGGATGCGCAGTGCGCACTGCACGGCTGGATGCACACCTTACTAGCGGAGCTCTGACATTTAGAGCAGAGAGGCAGTAGGAAACTACACTCTGTTAACATAATATTGTCTTTTTGTACAACAACGTACATTTGATAATATGAATCATCATCACTCACACATGGAAAAAAAATAATATTTTTTTCTTTTTTGAAGTTAATTGCTCTTGGGGCCCCCTAGTGGTCACGGGGCCCTAAGCAGGTGCTTAGTTCGCTTATGCCTTGGGCCGGCTCTGAGCTGGGTGATTGAGCCGCGGCACTGAGCCTGTTATCCCCTGGCTCTCTGGGCCGTCACTGCGGCTTTGCGGAGTGGTATGAATGAGTTTATTCTCCCTAGCATATTAGTGTAGTGTCCGAGGTGTATGGGGCTTCAAAGATACTCTTTCATAAACAAAAACTCACAAACTTGTACTCTTGGAGCGCCAGGAACAACACCTCCGTTTATTAACTCTCACAGGCAGGTAACTGAACACCGTACCACTACAACGTTGCTTCTCTCTGACATCACAAAACTGTGCCCGCTCTCTCCAGGCATCAATAATCAACAGCTGCTCAATCCTATGCTTACATTAGTTTAAATTAAGACTTTAATTCACTAAACTGTAGCAGTGTGTTTTCTCTTGTAGAGACCCTACAAATTGTTTAGCTGGCAATCAGCAGAGGTGGGTAGAGTAGCCAAATATTGTACTCAAGTAAGAGTACTGATACATTAGAACAATATTACTCAAGTAAAAGTAAAAAGTAGTCATCCAAATAATTACTTGAGTAAGAGTAAAAGAGTATTTGGTGAAAAAACTACTCAAGTACTGAGTAACTGTTGAGTAACGTCTGATTTATTTGTAAAAAAAAAGAACATGAACGTAATCAATCAAAAATAATAATCTGCAAATTCATGTATTTTAAACGATACCCCTTTAACTAAAACAAAAATAAATTAAATCTTTACAAACATAACATAAATCAAGGCACAAGAAACACCAATATATTCTTATATATACTGTACATATATATATATATATATATATATATATATGCAGGGCCGTATGCAGGATTTTTGAAATACCGAGGTCATTTAGTCGTGGTGCACGTGGGGGGGTCAGAAATTTTTGTCAATTATATATCAAAAGCCTTCAATCTGGTGTACTTTGACAGCCAAATTAAGAGGCTACATCTATAAAGAACTACACACATCATATTAGAATAATCCCATGTTATCTTGTTTCTCTTCCCACTTCATACTATAGCGAAATTGCCTTTCACCAAACTTTGTTTGTGGGTATTTATAATTATGTTTGAACCACTTATTCTTTAGCAGGAAGTACTTCTCTTCATCTGTCAGTTGTCAGTTATATTAATTTTTATATCAATGAAAAAAACAAATCTGTGTGACTAAATTCTTACATTTTTACGTGTATCTCACCATAGCAAGTTGGAAGTAGACATATTCTGCCATATATGAAGAGGGGAGACTCTCTGGAATCTGGCAATATAAGAACCATGATGGTGGGACATTCTGTCACTTCACAGTTGTCCAAAACATGTGGTTTGTGCCAGGCGGACATGATTGCCAGTATTTTTTCATTATTGCAAGAAATTCCATTGACTCATTCACAAGTCCAAAATGTGTTTTATCTGAAAGAAACATGCAATATTTACATCTAAGATCATAGAAAAATAGTCAACCAAGTGCAGTGATGTCCTCCAAGATAATATTTGCCACTTTGTTTGCAGTAAACAGTCTGTTGTTGTTTTTCAGTTTCAGTTATATATTGGGGGGGGGAGGGGGGGGGGGGGGGGGCATTTTGGACATTGGGGGACACACATGTCCCCTTCAATGTATATGGTGACTACGGCCCTGTCATGCATGCATAATTAGGCCTCAGTTGTCTGGGTGCGCAAAGGTGAAGTGCACTGGTCTTGTCATACAAAGTTTGATGGAGTGTCAACTGGACAATATGGAGATATTTGCATCTTGAAAGCCGGACTACAAATGTGGATAGACAGGGAGAAACACACACAAGCCTAAGACGTGGTAAGAGACGATATTCCTCACTATATGAAGTGACTGATAACAAGATCTGTATAATGGATTGTAAAGAAATTCATCAGGTTTTTATTTTGTAGACAATTGATCTGTATTTATAGCGTGATGGGATGACAGCACAATGATGTGTGTGGTATCACTGGAAAGCTCTGCTCCTGCACTTTCATGTGATATGTGTGGCATTTCTGTGTGACCCTGCATTCGTGAGTAATCCATCTAAGAATAATGTGTGTGCAAAGCTGTATGAAAGCTGCGTCGATCAAATAAGAGTACCAGAATTTTCTTTTTTAAATAATTGTTATTATAGAGAAGAGAGAGTCCCTCAATCACCTTCCATCGGTCCTCCCACTTACTTTCACCGCACAAATGAAATGGTTTATTTTTATTTTCATTTTATTCATTCATTTAGGTCGGGAAAAAATACCGAGGTCATGACCTCAGTGTCCTCAATGGTAGTTACGGCCTTGTGTATATGTAATTATGTACTCAGAGGTGGGTAGAGTAGCCAAATATTGTACTCAAGTAAGAGTATTGTTGCTTTAAAACAATATAACTCAAGTGAAAGTAAAAGGTATTTTTGCATTATTTTGCATTAAAACTACTCTGAAAAGTACAATTTATCCAAAAAGTTACTCAAGTAAATGTAACTGAGTAAATGTAACTAGTTACTACCCACCTCTGGCAATCAGCCACCTCTGCCTGAGTCCTAGTTGCTGTTGGATCCCTATGTTGATTTCCAGCGTTCAGTGTTTATTTGGAGTAATATGCCGGTGTGATTTGCTGGTTCAGCTCCCCAGTGTGGCTGTCCAGAATGTCCTGACTTGTGTGGCTCTCCAGAATATCATGATTTTAAAAATTATTTTCAGCTATGAGCAAAATATTTTTGCTCATAGCTGCCTGGGCCCTTAAAGGACATTCCGCCCTTTTGAATTATTTTATTGGTATTCAATTTAACATTCGTTTAATGTGTGTTTTGTTTATTATGTAGGCCTAGTGGTTGATTATAGTTCTTTGAATTTTTGTTTGTTTGTTTTACTTAGTTTCTTGTTTGTCCACACCTGTATAGCACTTTGGCATGTTTTAACTCTTGTTTGTTTTTGTCTCTGGTCAGGTGCTGTGGGTCGTGGTGGCAGGTCAGTTCCTGGTGGTTTCTGTCACAGTTTTCTTTGTCTGTATGTGTGTGATTGCAGTGTCACGGGCATTTAATTTAGGACCCTCCTTGGTTTGCCCCTGCCACCTGGTAAGCCCCTGCCCTGTCCTCATACCCCTTCCCTGCCTGGTGCTATTTTAACTGATAATAAGGGTGTGTGTGACATTTGCTTGTCTTCTTTTTGATAATTTAATTGTTAAATAAAGTGTCCTTCTTTCTAAATTGAAAACAGCCTCATGCCCCGTGGTTTGACCTTAAAATTTTATCTTGGAATTTCTTGGGTGAAATTCCCCCGAGTGGCGTAGTCACAACCCGTTGTAGATTGTTCCCTTTGCTCCTTCTCTTGCTCGCCACACTGTGTTGCTCATTCAATTCTAATGATACTGTAAAACTAGATACAATTCAATGCTGCCTTATGACATGGTCACACCAGCAAATTTTTGATCAAAATTAATTCATTTCAAAGGAATCGTCACAATCAGATGGCAAATTACCCAAACCCCTTGTTTGACCTCTTTCTGAATTTTGAACATGAAGTTCTATTTTTCAAAATCAAATAAATTTTTTTTTTTTTAAAAAAAGCCTGTTTTCATTGACATAACCTAAAATAAAAATAACTTTCTGCAATAATAATTACAGATTGAATGGTTTTGTATGTATTTAGACATGATATCTTGTATGTTACTTGTCTCTTTTTGTCATCACTGCATTGTTTTTTTTTGTTGTGCACACCTTTATCCTCTTTTTTGATCCTCATCTTTACCATAGTCTGTAGAAAATAATAGATGTAGTCACCGTGATGTCACCTATTGTTTTTACCGACTGTTTCGGACGTTGCCATCTTAGCGAGGGTGGGACTGTGGAGGAGCGAGGGGTGGATCTGACTCATAGACTATGGTGACACCTCACAGACAGCCTGTCACTCAAGTGGCTCCACCCTTAAATATACATAACTTTGAGCCTTAATAAAATAAATAATCCATTCCCTGTACAGTTGTCATGAATGTTGCTGTCAAGACCAAAACATTTTTTTTTGTACCAGGCTGAAAAAATGTTTATTTCTGCTGTTAAGTTGGACATTTTAACATGGGGGTCTATGGGGACAGACTGGCTGTTGGAGCCAGCCCCAAGTGGCCATTAGAGGAACTGCAGCTTTTGGTACTTCTGTTGTCTTAATTTTCTAGCCCCAAAGGTTGTTGCTTTGTCTCCACTCCACTCCTAGTCTACATCCTACCTTTTCTCCCCCTCTTTTAACCAAGCAGGTTTGATGGCCTCCCTGACCTCCAGAGCCTTTCCATGTTGTAATCCCTTTGGCCTCTTCAGGCCAATCCCCTTGCTCCTCTAATCCCTGGGTGGCAGGATACCTGCACAGATTACAGCTTCAGCCTCTAGCCTGTGTCCAATCTCTGACACCAGATTCTCTCTCATGTACTCTTCCTCTTCTGTCACTTTGACTCACCAGTGTCTCACACTCAAACCCTCATAAAACAATTGAAAGGATTCCCAGGATGTGCTAACAATGGAATAACACTAACATTTCAGTTGTAAACAATTTATTCCGCTCACATGATTTCATTTTTTTCACAAAGTAACTTATAGATAAGTCTGTTACGCCTTTGTCGCACACTGGCCAATAAAAGGTTATTAAACAGGAAAAAGCTACATGGAGGCCCGTGAAAATGTGACGGTGGTTACTACTTTTTATATATCTCTAACTTATTCAGACTCTCTCTCGCAAACTGTTTAATTTGGATTGATGTTTGAGCGCTGTTTGGGCAGAAAAGTACAGTATTTTGTGGTGGCTTGTCATTGCATCTTGGTGGCAGAGGAGCTAAAATTAGCATGTCCACTGGGGTTGTGTATTTCTATCCAAGCCAAGTGACTACTGTACTCATTTGTACAGGGTGTGAATGCTGACTGTAACCTTCCCCCTTACATTAAAAAGCCAGATGTTTGTGGGTATTAATTAATCTGGTGATGAAATTGTTTTATTTCAAGTCAGTAGTGATGTGATAACTAAAGTAACATAACAAGTTAATTGGTCTGCGGCCTTGTGCCTATGACCAAATCACAGCGGTGATGATATACAGTACAACATCATTCCCTCTTGTGTGATATTGCTTAATTATAGCTTTCAGTTTGTTCAATGTGCCCCTCTCCACCACAGTTCTTAGTGGGTCCAGTCTCCTGCCAAGCACAGAGCCAGCTTTTTTAACCAGCTTGTCCAAACGCTTGGTGTTTTTGTCTGTCAAGCCACTTCCCCAACACACTGCAGTGTAGAGGAATGCACTGGCCACCACTGTGTGATAGAACATGTTTATCATCCAAGAGGACCCCCAGATATTTGTAGGTGTGCACCACCTCAATGTCCTCCCCTTGAATGGAGACTGGTTGATGGTGTGACCTCTTTCTTCTGAAATCCACCACCATCTCCTTGGTTTTGGCTGTGGTCAGGTGGAGACAACACTTACTGCACCAGTCCCTGAAGGTATCCACAAGGTCCCTGTACTCCTCCTCCTGACTGCTCCTGATACAAGCCACAATAGCTGTATCATCAGTATTTTTGTATGTGGCAGGACTCCGAGTTGTATTTAAAGTCTGCTGTGTAGAGTGTGAACAGGAGCGGTGCTAAAACAGTTCCCCGTGGAGCATCAGTGCTGTTCATAAGGAGACATAAGTTCTCAAACTATTATTTATACTTATTTATATTATACTTTATTCTTATTTATGTATGCTTCCCTCTGACTTTTAAAATTCAAAACAAATCACATCAAAAACAAGAAGGTAGCCACTCAACAAATGTGTTAGAGGCTATGTAGTCACCTGCAGGTAAACTATACCCTTTTTTTTTCTAGAGATGCACAAAACTAAGGTTTTTTTGGGACAGAGCACAGTAAATGCAGTCCTGAAAGATCTACCCAACTGAAAAATTTAGTAAAAGAAAATCTTTTTTTGACAAAAATTTGGAAAAGTAGACCATTTGCATCAATCAAAAAATCTCAAGCATTCTTGGCCCCATGATTTGCTGGTATTTTACATTATTTTTTTGTTTCTCTAAAACCCAAATTTAAACTGAAGCACTTACCCAGACCCATACACAGTAGAGAGTCACATCTAACACTATGACCTGTCCATCATTCCTGGTAATCCACAGAATACACACAAGGTTGATCCTGACTGTTCAGTCGCCTGTACTGATCAGAGGTGGCACAGAGGACACAGATCAGACAGATGTCTCATTCCCCCTTACACAGCTCCAGTTAATACGGTCTCACCCGGAGCTCCCTAATAGCTTAGTGTTTAAGATGCATGTCATATACCCCTCTCTCTCCTCTAGTGTCCTGTCTGCCTCTTCACCATCAACTGTCCAGTGACGGTTAAAAGAAATAAAGTAACAACCATATTCTCCCTCACACATACAGCTCATCTTCTGAGAGAAAACCACAGCTCAGCTTCCATGTGCCACAAACAGAACATTCTGTCTGTTAGACACCCTCCCACTCTCTGTAATGTCATCCTTGAAACTGTGATAATCTGTCTTATGTCTGTAATTTCCCTCTGAGACAGCTAAGCTACATTTTTTTCTGTACACATGGAGAGACATGTACATACACATCACTGTAATCAAAGAGTCACTGGGTTTCATAAATACAAGCATGAATAACTGCATTCAAACACTGTAGTTAATTATAAACACTATTAAGTTTGACTGCACAGGTATAACTCAGTTTAAGTCTCTCTTTATTTTATTTTTTATTTTATTATTATTATTAAGTTGACACCAACAACGCCACCTTGGGACTTTCACCCAAAGACTATAAATATCAGAAATACTTCTCCCGCCACTCAAGAGGTTCCCCTTTAAACAACAACTAAGAACCACAAACCAATACAGAGGCAAATGTACAAATATAAAGATAGTCTTAATTATCCTGACAAAGTTTAAAATACCACACTTCATTGAATATATATAAACATATTCAAGTTTTACAGAAATAGAAATATTTTAAAGATGTGCACCACTAGCCTGGGAAAGGTTTCAGCTCAATGCAGGTTACTGAAGCACAAGCAGCCTATAAACCCTAGAAACACTGCAAACAGAACACACATACACACAAAAGAAGTAACTAATAGTAAATGAGCAGATTTCAAGAAGGGATACCCAAGAGCTTACGGAAAAAGATAACCAATTGCTGTACAATATGTCCTGTGCACACAACGCTGCAACCACTCCTCACATACACTCCTTCTGATTAATTACGCTACAATGCTTAAAATCGTGTTATCAAAGAAAACACTAAATAAAGTTGAGCAGAGCATCTAGTTTTAGCACTGGCTCTAACAAACCAACCCTGAGCAGGTAGGCTGGATCAAGTGGTAAAATAATGTAAAGGAATATACAAAACTAGCAGGAACTTAAAGCCCCTACAAGGAACTTTCATTTTGAGTTGATTTTGGCGACCCTGTGGACAAAAGCGGTAGTGTTTTGCCGGAATGAAGCATACATTTCCCATGAGCTCTAGCGCGTATTGTCGTAAAGACACTTATCTGGCTCGCGCATGTGTTTGTTTTGGGGATGAATGAAACAACAAGACGGGAAAACTTTGCCCCCGCTCCTATCGGGGATCCCAGCTCAGCTATCCTGCCTTCCCGAGGATTGGATTTTCTCTGTGTGACTGAGACGTGGCTGACTGTTGGTGAGTCCAGTTCTTTCACAGAACTTTTACCCGATGATTGCTGCTATTTTAACTCCCCGCGGACGTCGGGTCGAGGAGGAGGAATAGCGACTATTTATAAGAGTCACTATAAATGTAAGCAGCTAGGTAAGATGACGTGTGCCGTCTGAATGCCGTAAATATTTCGTCCTGGAAGCGACCTGGGGCGGACCCGGAGACAGTTTCCTAAAGGTATGGATATACACTATATAGAAATAGCTTATCTTCACACTGATGGTCTCATTTGCTGTTGTAGGTCACGCACAGACATCAGCAGAAATGAGAGACTTTTGCATATCCAGTTAAAAGTTCCTTGTAGTGGCTTTAACAATATCAAATATACAACTGGAACTAGAGGCAGGCCAAGGAAAGCAAAATAAAGGCAAAGCTGCAACTAAAGCAAAGTAACTGCATAGCAACTAAAGACAAGCTGACTACAGAGTAGAATAATTGCAAAGCTGCAACTGAAGTAGGGTAACTAAATACAAAATAACTGAAGACAGGCTAAAGGCAAAGCAACCAAAACTGGCAAGGCAGGAGTGGCAATTAAGGTTTCAGCTGCCTGTACACAGCCAGCAAAACAGCCAAGTATATCTGCATTCAACAGGATCCCAGCATCTGCTTTTCTGCATGTGCTAACCAGGGACATGCGCGCACACACACACTACTGGACCACAGGCGCACCAGAGCATCAGCCTGTCCACCAGAAATGGAACGGGAAGCTCACAAGAGCAGACAAGAACGAGCTAAGCTACAGAGGCTATCCTTAGCACATGATGAGGGAACCAAGACCACACTGCAGGGCATGTTCTACAAACCATCCAGTTACACATGCACTGTAAACCACAATCGATCCATGACTCAAAACACAAATGCCTACAGAGTGTCAAAATGACATAAAAACTTTATGTTCATTTGACATAAAAACTCATCCCTTGCGAGCTTGACATAATTTTTTTATGTTTAGTCAACAATTTTTGAGTTTTGAGTAGAGATGTCCGATATTATCAGCCTACCATTATTATCGGCCGATATTGGCATTAAAATGTAATATCGGAAATTATCGGTATTGGTTTTTACTTTTTTAATGACACAACTTTTACACAGCATGCACATATTATATATCAAACTCTTCAACTACTTCTCCTCTCACTCAAAATGTCAAAATATGAGAGATGTGGTGTATAGTTTTTGAGATATCTTTGTTTGGCACAACTTGCAATAAATCCTGTGGCTTCTGCATTTCTGAGCCAACCTTGAACGTATCAGCGCGCACTTGATAACATCATCAAACCGCGTCGTCACCTGCAGCATAACAAGCTCGTAAGTGGACTCGTCAACATGTCTTTGATTTGAAATTATTTCAAAGTGTCTCCAGACATTAAATTTGCCGTTTGCAATGACTGTAAAGCGGAGGTTATGCGAGGAGGAACCAAGACGTCTTCCTTCAATACTATGAATTTAATCTCCCACCTCAGGAAGAATCATCCGGAGATACACGCAACGTTTGTGCAGCAAAACGATGAAAAGAAGCAACAGGAGACACCGAAAAAAAACACCCAATTGACCTTTAACGAGTCGATCGATAAAAAACAAAAATACAACAAGGACCACCCCAGAGCGAAAGCCATCAATCAGAAAATCATGGAGTGTATAGCACTGGATAACCAGCCATTTTCGATCGTGCAAGACACCGGATTCACCAAACTTGTGGAGTATCTCGAGCCACGCTTTGCCATGCCCGGTTGTAAGTATTTCACAGATATTTGCTTGCCCGAGTTGTACAATATGGTGCACAGTCACGTCGAGAAGCTAATTTCAGATGCTGTGTCCATAAGCTTCACAACAGATATCTGGTCTTCAAGCGTTAGCCAGGTTAGCATGCTGAGCTTGACTGCACAATGGCTGGATGAGGACTTTGTGCTGAAAAAGGCTGTGCTTCTTTCCCAAGAGAAGATGATCACCCTACTGGAACCCTTTGAACAGCTAACCAGGGACATCAGCTCCTCCGCTGCCACTGCTGCAGATGTCATCCCTGGTGTGGTGTCCCTGACACGGCTGCTTACCAAGAGTGATGAAGAACAGGACAAAGGGGTGAGAACAGCCAAACGCACTCTATTGGAAGCTGTCAGCGATCGCTTCAGTTGTGTGCAAGGAGTAACCTCTTTATGCCATTGCAACCATAGTTGATGCTCGTTACAAAGATCGTTATTTTGACATGGACAAGAAGGAGGGAGCACGCAACATGCTTCTGAAAGTTGTGGAAGAAATGGCCAGTGGCAGTGATGATCAGCAAGGAGAGGCTGCTAGTGCCAGTGCAGATGACCCAGTCCAGGAGGATAAGGACCCCCCACATAAGAAGGCCCGAACTGGAAGCCCGAAACTGCAGGACGTACCAAGAAATCCTCGAGGAGAATGTACTCAGCGAACAAGCAGCTACAGGGGAGACGGCGTCACAGGTGAGTTAATAATACATTTTATTAGCAAATTAATTTAATCGAATTGCAGGGTGCTTCACATGAAAATGTATATGAAATTAATAAAATAAACATTGGACTGTCAGTGCTTTGAGGAAAAGCTAATAGAATTCTATTTTTGTTTTGTACATTTGTCTTTTTCTTTAGGTGCATGCATACCTGGGAGAAGCCACCATTTTCAAGAAGGAGTGCCCTTTCAACTACTGGAGGTCCAACCAGGCCCGCTTCCCTGCTTTTTCCCGTGTAGCACACAAGTACCTAACTGCACCCTGCACCAGTGTTGACAGCAAACGGCTCTTCAGTGCTGTCGCCCATGTCATAGATGAGAAGTGGAATCGAATACATTGCGATAATGCTGAAATGCTGATTTTCATCCAGAAAAATCTACCTCTCACTCACAAGGAAAAATAGGACAGGGACACTGTCATATAGCCCAGTCTACATCAGTTTTTCTTTCACTTTAATTTGTTGCACCTTAAAAGAGGGCTATGTTTTGTTTACTGGACTCTAAACTGTCACTGTTTTTTTTTTCGTGATGTTTTTGTTTTCATTTGCACATTTGGTTACTTGAAAGAGTAGGGCTGATTGAGCCAAGGTTGTTACTTTAGTGATTGTGTTAACCAAATTATGGCCAGTTATAGAGCTCAATTAGAGCAGGGCTTGAGCCCAGTTTATTTTAAGATTGCGTTACCCTAAGTAGGCTAATGACTGGCCCTGCTTAAATGTGTGCTGGAGCCTCCAGCACACATTTTTTTTAACTTGTTTCAGTTGTTTGCACTTTACCTCACAGTTGTATAGGTATAATGTTTACATTTTGTGAAGAAGTACAAATTTGCCCTGTGTAGTGGGCGTTTGTCAGGATTATCTCAGGGAGAATGTGATCCAAGCTGCTGTTGGAGAAAATAAATATGGCACTTTTTTCCATAGCCTAACTTAAATTGAAGTAGTTGTCATATTTTGCACAGATAATGTTTAAAGTTTACTGTCAAAAGTATGCATGATGTTCTGTTAATTCCAAGACAAGAGATATGTAATGTTAGTTACCTAAAATGATTTAGTTTTTCTTTTTTTTTTTCTTTTTTTTTTCGGGGGGGGGGGGGGGGGGGGGGGGCGCATATATTGGTATCGGTTGATATCAGTATCGGTGTCAAGAGTTGGACAATATCGGTATATCGGATATCGGTAAAAAAGCCAATATTGAACATCCCTAGTTTTGAGTTAATCTGACTAAAATTTATGCAGCCAATTTTGCCTTATTAGTTTAAGGCCAATAAACAACACCATCATTGTGCACATAACATATTATATTCAGGCTAAATGGGTGGAGTTTTACAGCATGCCGTGAGACAATGTGTTTAAGGCCATATGCAGAAAAAAACTCACGTTACCCATGACAGTGATAAATGTTTATGTATTTCACAATGGTTCAAATGGGTTATGGTTAATGTTTTGGTAAAAAGCATTTTACACCATGACTTAAGTCGTATACACAGTTAGTGAGCTCCTGCCTGTGTGGCTAGTAGGTTGTCTAGTACAAAGTTATGCTGAGGTTAGCATTTCCTGGTTCAAAATTCATCTCTTTGCCTCATTCTAGAAACCTATGCTTGTCACCGTATATTTTTATAGTTCAATGAAATTAAAAGGGTTGCTGAAAGATGTGTACTGAATGTGTTTATCTTCATATGACATAGAATTAAATGCTCAGTAAACAACAAAAAAGGTTATGTTAAACTGACACAAAATTACTGTTAGGCAAGGCTCATGAGACACATTCATTTTGTGTCTGGTGTACTGAAAACTTTTGTTACTGTACTGTACTAAACTAAAAGTTCTAAGTACAAGCTGTTTCCAAAAAGTTTTAGATTGACTGAGTGAATTTGGGTTTACTGTGTGCAAGGTCAGAACATCGTATTTCATCATCAGATCATGTGTCCAGTTTATGTATGCCTTAATGGTCAATTTCTTGAACACTCATGTTCTACTGTGCACATGGACATGATAAAAGAATGAATGTTGAATGAGTGGATTTTTTAAGAGGATGAATGTTATCCATACCAAATGAAAGATTCTTTTTATGTGTTATTGCAAATAACTGCAGATTACTGGTCTGATCACTCAAGGTGTTGAATATGTTACAGATTATTTTGGCATCATGTTTGAACAGCATTTGAATCAGAGTCAGTCTTACTTTTTCTATGATTCAACAATCCAAAATCAAAAGTGTTGGTGCTGTCATACCGCACAACCCTTTCTCTTATTTTTCTTATCCTTCTCCTTGATTTATCTTCAACACACTAACCTTAGAAACAGCTGTAAGACCCAATATATCCTTAGACCGCTTTTCTCCCATTGACCTTCATCAACTAACCTCAACAATCTCAACTAACTCAACAATCTCTTCATCTAATCCATCAATTTGTCTCTTAGACATCATCCCAACTAGGCTACTTTAAGTAGTTTTACCCTTAGTTAACACTTCTTTATTAGATATGATCAGTATCTCTTTCTTAACAGGCTATGTACCACAGTTCTTTAAAGTAGCTGTAAAGTGAGCTGTAAAAAAACTCTTCATATCATCATATCAAAGAAACAGCACTGGTAAAATTACAAACCTTCTGATTGTTTTGGACAAAGGACTTGTCTCTGTACTTGACTTGTTAGATATTAGTGTTGCATTCGACACCAGTGAGCATCACATCCTATTACATTTAGGTGGTGATGTTGGGTAGCCAAAATTTATTGTCAGTGCCAAGTTCAATCTGACATAGAATACCTACGATAGTTGACGTTGATATTGTGTTGGTTTCAAGTTGTGTTAAGTAACCAGAATCCAGCATCCAAACATCTCATGCCAACACCCTCTTGACATAGAATAATGCCAATAACTCAACATCTGTAAAAGTCATAGTATACACACAATGTGAAATTCTAACGTTAGACATTGAAAATTTCGTTAACCCAGCTTTTACTCCAACTGAAATTTAAAATCTCTTCAATGTATGAGTCCAAAGTCTCTCTGACGTAATATTTTGTGTGATGGGTGGGATGCATAACACAACAGAGTTGTCACACAGCGGTGAGGTTTGTCTCGTTCTGGGTTTTTGTTTCGTGGCTTCCTGTTTTATTTGATTATGTTTCAGGTCACTTGCCCTTCCTCATGTGTCACCGGTCTGATCGTGTCCCCTGATTCCTGATTGTGTCCACCTGTTCCCCATTACACTCATGTGTCTTATAGTCTGCGTCTCTCTTTGTCCTGTGCCAGAGTGTCTCGTTCTACCGTGCACCCCAGCCTTTTGCCACAGCCCTCGTCTCGTCCAAGTCGTGATCTCTTGTTGGTAATTCTGCATTCTTTTGCCTCTTTACGAGTGATTTTTTGTTTGATAGTTTTATAGCGCAGCTCTGTCTCGCAGTTTATGTTTATAGCCTTTTCTTTCCTCCGTTGGAGTGATCTTTTGTTTGGTAAGTTTCGCAGCTCAGCCTGTAGTGTAGTTTTGTTTCATAGCTGTTTTGCTTTCCTCCGTTGGAGTGATTTTTTGTTGTACATTTTTCATAGCCTAGTTTTGTAGTGCAGTTAGATTGTAGTTTTGGTTTGCCTCCTGTGGAGTGATTTTCTGTTGTAACCCTTTTCTCTAGTCTGAGTTTCCCTCCTTTGGAGTGGTTTTGTTTTATTAGGAGTTTGTTTCTTTTCCTCTGTTTTCGGAGTGTTTTGTTCCTTTGTTAGTCTGCTCAGATCCAGTTTAGATAGGTAATTTTTCACAGCCTATTCTTTTGTCACTCTGTCAAGAGCTTAAGAGTTTCAGAATAAAAGCCTCTTTATCTGATCCCACTCTGCATCTGAGTCCTCCTTCTAGCCCAGGCCTGACAAGAGTAAGCATCTAGTAGGACATATACATGTCGGCAGTGCTTTTTAAACAGTAACAATGGCATGACGTGGCAATAACAATTATTTGTTTTCCCTGTCATATGGTGGCTGATCATGTCCCCTATTCGGAGGGTAATGAACTCCTGGACCTCATTGTCTCCCCAATTTACAGGAATTTTACATCACTGCACCTATCCCGTCCTGTATCCCTAAAGTGCCAAAATGGGCTCTCTAGCACCACCTAGGCACACTACAATGGCCACTGCGGCCCATAGGAATGTCATAGAAAGATCAAACCAAAATTGGCTTGTTTGTCTCATTGAGACCTACAAATCACGCACTGACACCCCTGACATAAACCCAACAGGAAGTGAGCTATTTGCCCTTTCAAAGTAAGATTTTGCCTCAAGATGCTCTTTTTTCAAAAATTATCTTCTCCTGGACCATTTATTGTATCAGCTTCAAACACGCACACATGCCAGGCCAACTCCTGGTGAACAGATCTTCTTCATAACTTTGTAATTACTTAAACAGTTTGGATTTTATGGCCTCTTCAAGGTGACGTGCCACAAAACCTTCTGACGATCTTTGTGCCACCTAGTCACACTAAAATGGCCACTGCTGCCCGTAGGAATGTCATAGAAGGATCAAACTAAATCTGGCTTGTTAGTCTCATCAAGACCTAAAAAATCACGCGCTGACACCCCTGGCCATAAATCTAACAGGAAGTGAGCTATTTGCCCTTTCAAAGTAACATGTCATTTTTCAAAAATTCTCTTTTTCAAAAATTCTCTTTTTCAAAAATTCTCTTTTTCAAAAAAATATTTCCTCCTACACCATTTATCATATCGGCTTCAAACACGCACACATGACAGGCCAACTCCTGCTGAACAGATTGTCAGAATAACTTTGTCATTACTCAAATGGTTTGGATTTTATGGGCTCTTAAAGGTGACGTGCCACAAAACCTCCTGAATGTCTTCGCGCCACCTAGACACACTAAAATGGCCCACCGTTTATCGTATCAGCTTCAGACTCACACACATGACAGGCCAACCCCTGCTGAACAGATCTTCTGAATAACTTTGTCATTACTCAAATGGTTTGGATTTTATGGGCTCTTAAACGTGACGTGCCACAAAACCTCCTGATGATCTTCGTGCCACCTAGACACACAATGGCCACTGCGGCCCGTAGGAATGTCGTAGAAAGATCAAGCCAAAACTGGCTTGTTCGTCTCATCAAGACCTACAAATCACGCGCTGACACTCCTGACCTTAATCCAACAGAAAGTGAGCTAGTGCCTCTGAAAGTAACAAGAGCAAATGTGTCAGCTGTGAGCTAGACATCTTAAACTTGCGACTAAGATCAAATTTTTGACTCCACAAACATGAAACCTATATGTCTGCATTCGGGACGAGTGTATCTCTCTGCTGGTATGGTCAGATTGATGATTGGACCCATGGTCTGGGAATAACAGGGAGGAGTTCGAGACATTTTAAAGCCATCTCAATCTGCCTGGTCTCACACAGCTTGTCTCTTCCTCTCAGTGACGGACTCAGGATGTTTGAAGGGCAGGGGCGAAAAGGAAAAAAGGGCACCTACTGCATGACATGGGGCCCCATTGGTTTGCGCAAAATAACTAAATTTGACCCCCTAAACATGCTCAAAAACTCATCAAAATTGACACGCATGTCAGGACTGGTGAAAAATTTGATACAATGAAAACATTAACCCCAAAAGTGCCAAAATGGGCTCTCTAGTGCCACCTAGACATACTAAAATGGCCACTGCGGCCCGTAGGAATGTCGTAGAAAGATCAAACCAAAAATGTGGAGAAATTGTCAGCTGTGAGCAAGAGTGGAGAGGGGTATAAAATTGTCTACGTGAGCTGGAGGCCGAAAGGCGTGACTCCGCCCAGCGCTGCTTGCAGCTTTAAGTTAGCTTTGTTACTATTATGGATGTATTTTTAGAACTAGATTCCGGACTCCAAGATGGCGCCTATTCAGTTCAAAGGAATTGCTAATCTGGCACATACACCAAAAAAGTTTTTAACTTCTGCATACACATTTGAGTTTTACAAATATAATAGAAAGAGTGACCTTGTGTGCTGTTGGAGGTGTCCTCTCAACAGTTTTACAGACATCTGTTTACAATAGTTGTCTACGGGGAAAATGTTTATCAGGCCACAGGGGATTTTTTGCAGCAACAACTGCACTCCTGGGGACCTTTGTTGGCTTGAAGACAGAACAACAATTCCCTACATTCAGTGTTCCTAACTTTTATACAGGAGGGCGAATCAGTTTAGACAGATGGCCGCTCACTTTGTTCTGTTTGAGTTTTGTGCCTCTTAAAGAAAGTTTTTTTCTCACAGCTTTTACCAAGTTCTAACTCATCGGTGAATTTCTGGGTCTCTGTAAGTTTAATTAATGGGTATTGTACTAGATCTACTGTATGAGTAAAGTGTCCTGAGATAACTTTTGTTATGATTTGGTGCAATATAAATTAAATTTATCTGACTCCTCCACCTCCTTTAAACCAGTTTAACTCCATAAAGTATAAAGAACCTTGGTTTGATCTGAGTTGAACATTTATCAAAGGGCCATTATCAAGAGCAGCAGTTCTCAACCTTTTTCATGTCAAGGACCCCTAAATTGATACACTTTGGGTCATGGATGATAAGATTTTTCTTAAGGGACCGCCATCTGAAAAGATTTTGGTTGTTAATTCTGATTAAGACAATTCTATAATTGTCACCTACAGTTGAGGAGATAACTGTAGAGGAAGTGAAACCTCTGATCACAGTCGTAACTCTAATGACTCTTACTCACATTGGGCTCACATCAATAGTGAATTGAATAATGAAAATAAAAATATTGAAAATAAAAATAGAATATAAAATATAACTATTCCCCATTTTCTGGGTACCCCCTGGAACTCTAATCCAAAGACCCACAGGGGGTCCCCTGGTTGAGAACCACTGATCAAGAACATGACCTCCTTTCACCTTACATGAGTAACCCTAGTGAACACAAGATTAAAATCTGCTTCACTGTATCTTTCGACTTTGGTTTGGATGATGTATCAACTGCTTTTCTATTTTTCTCTGTCACAAAGCAGGACAAAACATTCGTACTTCCCAAGCTGTGTTTGCAGTCTGAATCTTGTTAATCTGATAACTTGATAACCCTATTAGAAAGAGAGCACTCTAGTGTTGTTTTTGCATAAGTCAGATTCAATAAACTGCTGACGTATTGCGGTAAGTGAGTTGTGTCATGTCCGGTGTTTCTGTGACAGCGTCTCTGTACTGCCCTGGTGAATTCTACTAGCCTGCTTTCTGCTTTCTCACTTCAGTTGCTTTAACATCATCATACTTCAAGTCTTAACCCACACTGGTTCTGTTTAAGCACTTATAGCTCTCCTCCTTTCTACGACTTCCCTGCTAATCTCTTAGCTGTTGTTTGCGCGTTACTAGCCTTGGTAGCTACATTAGCTTTACAGTTAGTGATGGCTTCTCCCTCTGCTCTTTCTTGCCCGGTGTGCCAAATGTTCAGTTATGCCTCTGCCTCCTTTAGCGACAGTGGTAATTGTAACAAGTGTAGCTTATTTGCTGCGTTGGAGGCGAGGCTTAGTGAATTAGAAGTGCGGCTCCGCACCATGGAAAATCATTCAGTAGCTGCAGTAGTTAGCCAGCCCCCTGTAGCCGGTGCGGAGCCACATAGTGTAGCCTCCGCTAACGGTCCTCCGGTAACTCCTGTTCAGCCGGGAGGTTGGGTAACTGTTCGCCAGAGGCACAGCTCCAAGCTGAAGCCCACGGCTCACCACCAGCCTGTTCACGTTTCCAACCGCTTTTCCCCACTCAGCGACACACCCGCTGAGGGTAAAAATCTGGTTATTGGCAGCTCTATTCTGAGGAACGTGAAGTTAGCAACACCAGCGGCCATAGTCAAATGTATCCCTGGGGCCAGAGCGGGCGACACTGAATCAAATTTAAAACTGCTGGCTAAAGCTAAATGTAGATTCAGTAAGATTGTTATTCACGTCGGCGGCAATGACACCCGGTTACGCCAATCGGAGGTCACTAAAATTAATATTGCCTCGGTGTGTGAATATGCAAAAACTATGTCGGTCTCCGTAGTTTTCTCTGGACCCCTCCCAAATCTGACCAGTGATGACATGTTTAGCCGCATGTCATCATTTAATCACTGGCTGTCCAGGTGGTGTCCAGCAAACGATGTGGGTTTTGTTAATAATTGGCAAACTTTCTGGGGAAAACCTGGTCTTATTAGGAGAGACGGCATTCATCCCACTTTGGATGGAGCTGCTCTCATTTCTAGGAACCTGGCAAATTTTATTAGTAATTCAAATCTCTGACAACCCAGAGCTGAGATCAGGACTCAGACTCGCAGTCCTATATGCTTCTCTGAGCTTCTAGTGCAGTTACCCAGCCATAGTTTTCATAGTTTTATACAAACGGTGTCTGTCCCCCGACCACCTAAATTATCTAAATCTAAAATTAAACAAAGAGGAGTTGTGCATAACAACCTCATAAAAATTAAAACCTCTTCTGTGACAGAAAGACAAAACAGGAGAATTAAATGCGGACTGTTAAATATCAGGTCTCTATCGTCTAAAGCAGTGTTAGTAAACAAATTAATATCAGATAATCATATTGATTTACTCAGTCTCACTGAAACCTGGCTGTGTCAAAATGAATATGTCAGTCTCAATGAATGAAAAAAGGAGTTGCAGCCATTTTTAACTCTAGTCTGTTAATCAGCCCTAAACCTAAACTAGATTATAATTCATTTGAAAGCCTCGTTCTTAGTCTTTTACATCCGACCTGGAAAACCTCGCAGCCACTTTTATTTGTTATAGTGTACCGTGCTCCTGGCCCGTATTCTGAATTTGTATCTGAATTCTCAGAGTTTTTATCCAGTTTAGTTCTTAAATCAGATAAAGTTATTATTGTAGGCGATTTTAACATTCATGTTGACGTTGATAATGACTCCCTGGCTACCGCGTTTATCTCATCATTAGACTCCATTGGCTTCAGTCAGGGTGTACATGAACCCACTCACTGTTTTAACCATACCCTCGATCTAGTTCTGACGTATGGAATTGAAATTGATAACCTAAAAGTCTTTCCACAGAATCCCTCGCTATCGGATCATTATTTGATTACTTTTGATTTCTTTTTACTCGATTACACGCCACTCAGCAACAGTTACTATACTAGATGTTTATCAGATAGTGCTGTCGCAAAATTTAAGGAAATGATTACTCCGTTGTTAAATTTAATACCAAGTCCTTCAGTAACAGAGGTTTCCCATGCCGACTTTAACCTCTCCCGAATTGATCATCGTGTCGATAGCGCAGTAGGCTCGCTGCGAACAACACTCGACTCTGTAGCTCCTGCTGCCCGTTAACAGTTAACAAAGCGAAGAAAGTTTGCTCCTTGGTATAACTCTCAAACCCGTAAGTTAAAACAAATATCGCGAAAATCAGGAATTGGCGATTAACCAAACTGGAAGAATCTCGTTTAATCTGGACAGACAGTCTCAAAACTTATAAGAGGGGCCTCCGCAATGCCAGAGCAAACTATTACTCAGCATTAATAGAAGAAAACAAGAATAACCCCAGGTTTCTTTTCAGCACTGTAGCCAGGCTGACTGAGAGTCAAAGCTCTATTGAGCCTTGTATTCCTTTAGCCCTTAGCAGTAATGATTTTATGAGCTTTTTTAATGACAAAATTCTAACTATTAGAGGCAAAATTCATGACCTCCTGTCCTCAGATAGTACCTATCTAACCTCAAACACAGCTGTAAGACCTAATATATATTTAGATTGCCTCTCCCTGATTTCTCTTCAAGAACTGACAGCAGTGATTTCTTCATCTAAATCATCAACGTGTCTCTTAGACCCCATCCCAACTAGGCTACTTAAGGAGGTCTTTCCTTTAGTTAACACTCATATATTAGATATAATCAATATATCCTTATTAACAGGCTATGTACCACAGTCTTTTAAGGTAGCTGTAATTAAACCTCTACTAAAAAAGCCCACCCTGGATCCAGAGGTGTTAGCCAACTATAGACCAATATCTAATCTTCCCTTTATGTCAAAGATCCTTGAGAAAGTAGTTGCAGACCAGCTGTGTGATTTTCTCCATGATAATAATTTATTTGAGGAATTTCAGTCAGGATTTAGAGTGCATCACAGCACTGAGACCGCACTAGTTAAAATTACAAATGACCTTCTGATTGTTTCAGACAAAGGACTCGTCTCTGTACTTGTTTGATTAGATCTTAGTGCAGCGTTTGACACAATTGATCATCAAATTCTGCTACAGAGACTGGAACACTTAATTGGCCTAAAAGGTTCTGCACTAAGCTGGTTTAAATCTTATTTATCTGATCGTTTTCAGTTTGTTGACGTTCATAATGAATCATCCTTATGTACTAAAGTTTGTTTTGGAGTTCCGCAAGGTTCTGTGCTCGGACCTATCCCATTTACTCTATATATGCTTCCTTTAGGTAACATCATTAGAAATCACTCTATAAATTTCCATTGTTATGTGGATGATACACAGTTGTATTTATCGATGAAGCCAGAAGAAAGTAATCAATTAACTAAACTTCATAACTGCCTTAAAGACATAAAAAATTGGATGAGCAATTTCCTGATGTTAAATTCAGACAAAACTCAAGTTATTGTTCTTGGCCCCAAACAACTCAGAGACTCTTTATCTGATGACATAGTTTCTCTAGATGGCATTGCTCTGGCCTCTAGCACTACCGTAAGAAACCTCGGAGTAACATTTGATCAAGATTTGTCTTTTAATTCTCATTTAAAACAAACCTCACGGACTGCATTTTTTCATCTGCGTAATATTGTGAAAATTAGGCCTATCCTGACCCGAAAAGATGCAGAAAAATTGGTCCACGCTTTTGTTACCTCAAGGCTGGATTACTGTAACTCTCTATTATCTGGTAGCTCTAGTAAGTCCTTAAAAACTCTCCAGCTAATTCAGAATGCAGCAGCTCGTGTACTAACAGGAACTAAGAAACATGATCATATTTCTCCTGTTTTAGCTTCTCTGCACTGGCTCCCTGTAAAATCCAGAATTGAATTTAAAATACTACTGTTAACTTAGCTCATAGTGCCATATTATCCCACCAGAACTCTGCGCTTGGAGAACGCAGGGTTACTCGTGGTCCCTAAAGTCTCCAAAAGTAGATCAGGAGCCAGAGCCTTCAGCTATCAGGCTCCTCTCCTGTGGAATCATCTTCCTGTTATGGTCCGGGAGGCAGACACCGTCTCCACATTTAAGACTAGACTTAAGACTTTCCTCTTTGATAAAGCTTATAGTTAGGGCTGGCTCAGGCTTGCCTTGTACCAGCCCCTAGTTAGGCTGACTTAGGCCTAGTCTGCCGGAGGACCCCCCTATAATACACCGGGCACCTTCTCTCCTTCTCTCTCTCTCTCTCTCTCTCTCTCGTGTTCTATTACTGCATCTTGCTAAGTCGGCCATTCTGGATGTCACTAACTCGGCTTCTTCTCCGGAGCCTTTGTGCTCCACTGTCTCTCAGGTTAACTCATATCACAGCGGTGCCTGGACAGTGTGACGTGTGTGGTTGTGCTGCTGCCGTGGTCCTGCCAGATGCCTCCTGCTGCTGCTGTTATCATTAGTCATTAGTCATACTTCTACTGTTATTATACACATATGATTATTGTCACACATGTATACTATCAGATATTAATATATATCATTATTATTAATTATAATATTATTACTTTCATTAATGTTGTTTTAAGCTACTGTCATTACCGTCTGTCCTGCATCTCTCTCTGTCTCTGTCTCTCTCTCTCTCTGTCTCATTGTGTCATACGGATTACTGTTAATTTATTATGTTGATCTGTTCTGTACGACATCTATTGCACGTCTGTCCGTCCTGGAAGAAGGATCCCTCCTCAGTTGCTCTTCCTGAGGTTTCTACCCTTTTTTTTCCCCCGTTAAAGGGTTTTTTTGGGGAGTTTTTCCTGATCAGCTGTGAGGGTCCAAAGGACAGAGGGATGTTGTATGTTGTAAAGCCCTGTGAGGCAAATTGTGATTTGTGATATTGGGCTTTATAAATAAAATTGTTTGATTGAATAAACTGGACTTCCACTCCAAATTCTTCTTCCAGTGAAATGCACACTGGCCCTCATCAGTCAACACACTGCAAATTTAAAAAACACATAAAAATGCACAACCGAGCAAACGCAAGAAAAAAATATCTTCATCAACTTCACACACAAATATTGAGTGGTGCAAGAAGCTTCCAACACAATGGAAAGTGCTTCCAGGGGACACCAAAAGTAATACACATGCCTGTACAAGTTGTTGAATGTGTCAGTGGTGCTGGACAGTGACCTAAATTGTTTATTTTAACATTGCATTTATGGCAACTATGACTGAACAGACTAAAAACTGTTCTATTAGATAAAACTGTTGAAGTTTTCCTTTGGGGATATAATTTGCAACTGAAAAAAGATAATAAAAAATGCTTTTCAAAAAAGGTAATAAATCGCAATACATCAAAATTTTATTACAATACACAGCATATTACAACATGTTTAAAATCACAATAATATTGTATCGTGACTTATGTATTCTGATAATATTGTATTGTGGGAGAAAGAGATTCTTATAGCTGCTTACAGCTACATCATACTGTGTTATCAACCACTTATTGAATGTTTGTATACTGCATAAAAATGCAAAATAGGGGGACATAAAGTGTTACCACTCAGGTCTTACATTTTAGAAAACACACACACACACACACACACACACACATCAAGAATTCTTGTAGGATCAGTCCAAATGCCTTTTGTGTGTCTTAAAATATTATTAACAGGGAGAACACTGTTGTTAACTGATGTAATGCTCTGTCGTTGCGTATTCAGTTGAAAGGGTCTGTGCTTTGACACAATTCAAAGAGTTCACATCATCACATCACAGGCAGTTTCTTTGCCAATATAAGATATGAATTTGATTATGTCTACTGATCTTACTCATTTGCACTGTTTTAGTTTGCATAGCTGGGGAGCACTGCTTCTGATTCTGAACCAATCATGTGTCAAATCCGAAAGAGAGAGAGCTAGAAAAAAGACTGACATGAATGTTCATTAAAGCCACACCTTCTATGATCAACAAACCAATCATACAGCAGCTACACATGCTAACAACCCAGTTAATATATTTATCTACAAAACCTCACACAGCATCAGTAATTAGGCTACAGTAATTATCCTCTACATGCACAGGGTTTCTCAGTACTGTGAGAAATCACTGGAAACATGCCAATCCCCTCATCATTGTTGTAAGTTACAACAAAGGACAAACCAACCCCCAACTTGTCTCCATCTATTTGAGTCTCCCAATATGAGTGGGAGCACAAAACAGCCCAATAAGCACCCTCTAAAACCCACTTGTGCACCATTCATAGAAAAGCACCTCTGAGAGCACAGCTGACATTCCTGAGGCCTGCTCCTGCTAACTGTTAGATTGACGAGAGTGACAATCCAATGAATAATAAAATGCTAATTATATGATTTGTGTTAGTCAATAATCAAGCAATAAGTACATGTGAGGTAAAATAGTCCTTGTGGATATTTACATCCTTGTAATTACTCTTTCCATGTAATCTTCCTTCACAGGAAACGGATTTAACCCCAACTTCAAACAACAAGCGTGTAATCACCTATTCTTTAGTATTTTAGCACTCAGTTACAGTGACATAAAAATCATCATCCAAAAGGAATACTTCAAACTGTCCTTGAACACAGGAAAATATATCTGTAGTCTTCTATCTACTCACCCCATTTGAACATCATCATCGTCAGCAGTACTGTCTTTAAATTCAGATGAACTTTCCCCAACTCCATGGTAAAACCACTGACGTGGGTCTGTACAAGACCACAAAGTAATGAGTAGAAAAAAGAAGCAACAAGTCCTAAAGTAGTGGCATGCTGCTGTGTGGTGGAGAGGATCCTCACTGTGTTGCTGTTGCCTTGTGTTTCGAAGCTGGCATGCTACACACTGCCCATGCTTGGCTTCTAATGAGAGCAGCACCAGACTTAAACAGACAACCCTCCCTGCTCTGGACTCACAGAGTGTAATCAGCCATGAGAGCGAAGAGACGACAGGAAAACATGATCTGGATTAACACCTGCTGATACCGATGCTCATTCAAAAGGGGGAATGTGAGGAAAGGCATAAAGAGAAGACACTGCAGAGGGGGAAAAAAATGCAAAAACAAAACAATCCAAAAAAAAAAGTAACACTGTTAACAGGAGAATCTGCAACAGCTGAAACCACACACACACACACACACACACACACACACACATTCATGCATTCACACACACTCAGACTCACAAACACTTTTTTGTGACCAAATTTTTATTTCGTTTCCTTGCAAAGTATTAATAAATAATAATAATAATAATTAATAATAAATCACAAATAAAAATATACAGGAATACTGTAAGTAAGATGAGGAAATGAATAACTACAAAAAAGGGACCATCTTACTCAGGTAATAATAGGATATATATATGTACACAAATACTGTATATTTATACACGTGGCTACACATATCCATATACAGCACAAACAGATACATTAATATATGGATATATGATATGCCCATATCAATGCCCCCCTCAACGTCAAAAAAAGAAAAGAAAAACACACATTCAGCATAGTGAACCAAAGAATAATGACCACCCTGATTCATATAGATAATTTTTTCTTGACCTTGTCCATTGCCTTGGCCAGAGCTTTAGTGTAACTTACCATGGTCCTATTTGACTGTGCAATAGAGTACATTTAGTAATATGTAGTGTATGTGGGGGACTCACAAATAGTAGTCTACTACTTAAATTAATGTTGTAAGCTAATTACTGTCTGCCCTGCATCTCTCACTGTCTCTCTTTATGTCTCATTTTGTCATATGGAACACTGTTGATCTGTTCTGTACGACATCTATTGCACGTCTGTCCATCCTGGAAGAGGGATCCCTCCTCAGTTGCTCTTCCTGAGGTTTCTACCATTTTTTTCCCCATTAAAGGGTTTTTTTGGGGGAGTTTTTCCTGATCAGCTGCGAGGGTCATAAGGACAGAGGGATGTCGTATGTGGTAAAGCCCTGTGAGGCAAATTGTGATTTGTGATATTGGGCTTTATAAATAAAATTAATTGATTGATTGATTGATAGTCTCTAGTCCAAGGATGCCTCCCTACGACAACGGGTTCATGACTTATGAAAGCGGACATAGCAAAATGCTGTGTGTGTGTGTGTGTGTGTGTGTGTCAGGTTAGGTGAATCTGTTTTGAAGCCATGCAACTTTGCAACTTTTGGTTATAGGCCACTCTCACTACTGATTTTAATTATTTTCAGCTGGTTCTCATTCCAAGGCCGTCACATACTGCCGCTTTATCAGTGATTTCAGTGTCAGACACCCGACACCAAAAGCAACCTTTCAGTGGTATGATATGGGGCGGGCGGCTTCAGTTTGTAACACAGCCGAGCGTGATGTTTGGAGGTGTTATGATATGCCGCTGGTTAGCCGGACGGCACCTGTTGCAGCAGTATGATATGCGGCATCGGGCGGCATCAGTTCATGATGTGGCTGAATGGTTCCTGTCGTGGCTCTGCTATGCCGCTGGATGTGGTCAGGCAGAAACGCTGCCAGTATTGCTTCCAATATGAATGTAGAGCCAAACCATGATGTATTTTACTAAACCTTATCACGTACTTTTGTAATGCATGTAACTGTTGTGGATTTATTTGCTGCCCTCTGACCAAAAAATCGTCTGTGGTGTTGGTCAAAATTCAGTAAAACTTGCTTCCAATAAAATCACAAAAAGTTCAGAACACTGAAGAAAAACCAGGAGGCTGATCAGAAGTCCATTGCAAGAGTGTTTATTCTTTGTTCAAAGATGACATCCAAATAAACCCATGTGAGTTGGTGGTCTGGGCCAAGAACTGAACTCAAAAGGCTCGGGCACCTTTATACCTAGTCTCTCTCTCTCTCCGGTTGGGGGGGTCTTCCTTCTCAAAAGTGTCAACCTCAGTACTTTACGTCTTCCATATCTGATCTCCCCCACTTTGATGTTTCCCAGTCATCTAGGTCTGAGTTGGTGTGTATGTTGCAGGTGCTTGGACAGGCCTCTGGGTGTGTGTATGTCCCAGGCCTTGCATGTACTATGGTGTCTATTAGCCTGCCAGTGTGTCCTGGTGTCTCTGTTCTCCAGCTTTCCCCTCCTTCTCCTGGCTTGCTTTTACTATAGGGGCTTCATTCTACTATCATATTTGGATCTTGCTTGGCTTTTTCTTTTAAATTCACACAGTGATAGCATATTGATGATGCTGTAGTAATGTATTGATAACACAGTGGTAATATATTGATTATATATTGATAATACAACTCAACACACAATGAGTATGCTTAGATTTTAGTGCTCTTGACTACCTTTTAACTCAGTTTGATAGGATATGATATACATGTACACACATACACATGCGTATATATATATATATATATATATATATATATATATATATATATATATATACATGCACATAATGATCAGATAGCTGTTTAAAACAAAACCTCAACATAACCACGTGCTTTTGTTGACATTCTGACGTTGGTTATTACCAATTATTAATTATTATTAATTATTATTAATTATTATTATCAGATTAATTTATTCATACATCATATTTGTTTCTAAGGTGGATGGTGTGTCAGAATCTCTTGCTTGAAAAGTTACAAAACCATCCATTGTAGCTCACAAGAATGTCTATACCCTGGAATTAATAACACAGCTAACTGGCCAATGTGTTTTAGTAGTACGCACTAAGCTGACTAGTTTGCCTCGCTGTTCTGGATAGGTGCTGTTAGCACTAGCTAGCAAACATGATTGCACAAGGATTCATGGGTAACAAGCAGCCTATCATCAGTGTTGTGTACTGTAAATAAATGTTTTGTTTGTTTGTTAATCTTGTCTAGGCTAATTTATTTTTGCTAATGATATGTTGAATTCATATTAATGTGTATTTTTCTACACTCCCCAGTGCTAACAGATGTCCAAAACATGGAAGATTTGAATTGCAAACTGTCATGATGTTCACACATACTCAATTGACTGAAGGCATGTTGGCCTAAATCTACCTGGTGTTCTTGTGTGAACCAATCAGCCTTTGCTATTGTGTTGACCTGTGCAGTCCAGTGAATCCAGGCCAGGTTTTAGTCACTGGCTCATTAGTGTCTTCAGCAGCTTTAGTGGCTCCTTTGTAGCGTGGAGCTTAGCAGTCAGACATCCATCACTTAGCCTGTTACAGACTTGTTACCCTCCTTTACTCCCTCCATCCCCCACCCCTCCCTGAACACCACCTGTGCCTGACACCCCATGGCCTAACAGACAGATTTGCACCCATGAACTTTGTGTCACCTACAGTAACTGGCACATGATTAGGATATTGTGCATTGTGCATTTGGGTACACTTAATGTCAAGACTTAGGTTGTAGACAGGCATTCAGCCTGAAAAAAGCCCAGTGTTGCCATGTTACTTAAGGTACCAGTGAGAAGATGAATTACAATCCAAATGGTGAAGTTTGTGAAATACTGTAGATCCATGACTTTGAAGGCTTATCAGCCCCTCCAGGATGCTGTGACATCATGATCTCATCAGTTAATGAAAATTCAACTAATCCCTGTCAATTCTGTGCGATCTTGCAAATTTGTGCAATCACTGCAACCTTTCCACAAATAATAGTGTCCTGTGAGTTTCACCGGTCATAGTAGTCCCCTGTAAAACATCACCAAACTTGTTTTCTTGTTTCTGGTTATGGAAATGCAGACAGGTGCAGCATGAATGTCTCAGATTAACCACTGAAAATGTGAAACGTGACAAAAACATGTGAACACCAGGCAAATCACCAGAGGCTGTTGCATCCAGATCTGCTGCACATACTGAGGAAATGAAGGTGAGTTAGATTAAATATGCAGGTTAGTGATAGCGTTAATTTAGCCTAGTATAAATCAAACTCAGAGCGGTGTGATTGGCTAACTCACGGTGTTGCCAAAAGGGCATTGTGATTTCACAATGTGATTTCTATTTTTTGCTGAGTGACCCTACTGCGTTTTTGATGCCTACAGGCCAAACCACCTTGTAAAATTGAAAAACAAACAACGTACTGATGACTTCTTTATTGGAAGAGTCTTAAATGTCTTGAGGATGTGGCTGGAGTGAAGATACTGTTGTCAAAATCAAAGGGGATCATCCCCCTTGGGAGCATAAATGTGCTCAAGAAATTTCATGAAAATGTGCCATAATGTACCATATTGAATAATTTTGAGTCAATAATTTTAGCCTTTTAGATTTTTACATGGCTTGTGAACAAGACAGGGTCTGAGAATTGCAAGTGGTTTACTGATACTCCAATTATTCCTTTGCCAAATCTACTATTCTGCAACTGAACAAAGTATGGCCTTGGATGTGTCGGTTACTTCCCTCCTTTATGTAATCATTCTCTGTGGACAATGAATATCTACAGCGGCAGTAGCTCAGTCCATAGGGAGGGTCGCCGGTTCAAGTCCCCGTCTGGACCAAAATGCGGAGGGTGGACTGGTGGCTGGAGAGATGCCATTTCACCACCTGGGCACTGCCGGGGTGCCCTTGAGCAAGGCACTGAACCCCCCAACTGCTCGGGGCGCCTGATCAAGGCACCCCCCTCACTCTGACATCTCTCCACTTTGTGCATGTATAGGTCCTGTTTGTGTGTGTGTGTGTATTTCGGACCTGTGTGTTAATGACAACGGAGTGAAAAAAATTGAATTTCTCCTCAGGGGGATTAATAAAGTATATACAATAAAATAAAAATAAATAAATAAATAAATAAATAAATAAATAAATACAAAACTTGTCCTGATATCTTACTCCACCTGTAGTACTTCACATTAGCCAGTTAAACAGGCCAATGTACGGCATCCCAGCTGGCAACAGGCATCAGAATAACATCAGAAAGACATTGGACATTTACGCTGGATGAACGTAAAATGTTGGTTTGAATGAAAATCGGGATGATAATATTTCAATTGTCTAACAACGTTCACAGAAGAACAGGAATGGACCAGGAACTAACCATTGAGGTAAACTATACATTGAACATATGATCTGATGATGAAATATAAAAGATCACTCCTAAATTCCTCACACTGGTCTGGAAGTGAGGGTAATGCATCAAAGGTTATATCATTAGGTTCTGTGTTTCTTGGGTGTTTTGGGCCAAGTACAGTTACTTCAGTTTCGAGCAGAACATTGCAGGTCATCCAGGTCTTAATGTCCTTAATGCATGCTTGAAGTTTAGATTACTGATTGGTTTCTTCTGACTTCATTGATAAATATAATTGAGTCGTATGCATAACAATGAATTTATGGTGTTTCCTAATAATGTTGCCTAAGGGAGGCATATAGAAGGTGAATAGTCTTTGTCCAAGTACAGAACCTGGTGGAATTCTGTGACTAACTTTGGTGTGCATGGAGGGGTTAGGGTTAGGTCCCCTGTTGGCACTGGATGTCAAGACAGACTTTGGACTCTTACATTGGACAAAAGTTAAATTTTAGTTGGAATGAAAACTGGATTGAGGAAATTTTAAATGTCTAATGTTGAATTTCCCTTTGTGTGGACATACACATAATGACGTTTTGCATACGTTAGGTTTTGTTCTTTATTCCTTGCGATAATGACATTATTCTACATATAATTGACATTGGCATGAGATGTTTAAATTTTGGTCACATGATGTCAGAACCTAAATTCAACCAAATATGAACATCTAATGGCATTGGTGGCCAGCTGGGATAGCCATAACCCCACACAACCTATCCCATGAATACAAGCTGGTATCTGAAGCTGTTCACTGGTACATGACACTGCCACAGACAGCACAATACCCTCATCCCTGCACATGCTTTATCACTAAGCAGCTGCCAGTTAAGTGATAGAATATACTGTAACTCCAGCAAATAAACACACTGACTCAAACTGAGTCATTTTGCTTGTGCTGTGCAAAAATACAGCCTGCTAAACTCCACAGAGGGAGCAGACTACTGTAGCAGATCTGTTGTTTTGTCCTTGAGAGGTTCTGTCGTAATGAGTAATAGATAAGGATAGAGTTGGAAACCACACAATGAGTGAGCAAAATAAATGACAAGTGTTTTTAACACCATTTATTAATCATCCATTATGTGAACTGAAGACAATGCTCTTTGCATCTTTGAAGTCACGAGCTTTTACCCAGATCAGTCTAGTTTTTAGTGTCAGCATTTTAACTTTCCTGTATACTACCATGATAAGCTGATCAGGACATGATACTGTGTGCCATATGCAGAGGCAGGACATGACTGTTTAAGCGGGGATGTATTTATGTGCTGAGTTGACTTATGTTTTTTCCTGATTCAAATGACAAACTGACAGCAGCGCCTTAAATCTAATCATAGTTTAATCATGAATCACACAGTTTTTAGATGCTGATGTGACTGCCACCTTTCAAACTCCTGAATCGATCAATCAATCAATCAATTTTATTTATAAAGCCCAATATCACAAATCACAATTTGCCTCACAGGGCTTTACAGCATACGACATCCCTCTGTCGTTATGACCCTCACAGTGGATAAGGAAAAACTCCCCAAATAAAACCCTTTAACGGGGAAAAAAAATGGTAGAAACCTCAGGAAGAGCAACTGAGGAGGGATCCCTCTTCCAGGACGGACAGACGTGCAATAGATGTCGTACAGATAGAGACAGACAGAGACAGAGAGAGATGCAGGTAATGACAGTAGCTTACAACAACATTAATGAAAGTAATAATATTATAGTTATAGTTCTGGCTACTGTGGTACAATATGTTGAAAGTATGTATTAATATCTGGCAGTATACATGTGTGACAATAGTCATATGTGTATAATAACAGTAGAAGTATGACTAATGACTAATGATGGCAGCAGCAGCAGGAGGCATCTGGCAGGACCACGGCAGCAGCACAACCACACACGTCACACCATCCAGGCACCGCTGTGATATGAGTTAACCTGCGAGACAGTGGAGCACAAAGGCTCCGGAGAAGAAGCTAAGTAAGGGGCTGTCCACACCAACGCGGGTATTTATAAAACCGTGACTCTTTGCTCACAGTTTGGCCTTTCATCCACATGTAACTGCAGTTTTAGGCCCCTGTAACCGGAGTTATTTGTAACCAGAGTCCAGGGTAAACTTTTTGGAAAAGTCCGGTGTCAGCAGTCATGTGTGGACAGGATAACCGCAGTTATTTTGTCTCGTCTCCATTGTATGGCGCCACAGTGTGCGACGTAAACAGAAAACAGCTGTGTTATTACCCGATCCAGTGTGTGGGAGAGACGATTTGAGGATGGACCTAAACAAAATACTGCTGCTATTTAGCAGCATATCAGCACTTTGTGGCTGTATCATACAACTAACGCTACTCAGACTGCTCCTGCTGCATAATAGTACGCTTGTTGTTGTTTTTCCGGTAATGACGTTTTACTGCCTTCTGATTGGCTACAATAGCCTTACAGTTAGGAGTTATATCGCCACCTACTGCTTTGGCATGTGTATTACATTGCTTGATAGTGGAATTTGCGGTGTCATGGGCACGGAGGTATTTTTATTACACCGCTCTTATGGACGCAGATTTTTTAAAAACTGGAGGCCAAAAAAGTTCGGTTTTAAAAATACCCATGCTCGTGTGGACTAGGCCTTAGTGACATGCAGTACGGCCGAGTTAGCAAGAAGCAGTAACAGGACAAGAGAGAGAGAAAGAGAGAAGGAGAGAAGGTGCCCGGTGTATTATAGGAGGTCCCCCGGCAGACTAGGCCTAAGTCAGCCTAACTAGGGGCTGGTACAGGGCAAGCCTGAGCCAGCCCTAACTATAAGCTTTATCAAAGAGGAAAGTCTTAAGTCTAGTCTTAAATGTGGAGACGGTGTCTGCCTCCCGGACTGTAACAGGAAGATGATTCCACAGGAGAGGAGCCTGATAGCTGAAGGCTCTAGCCCCTGATCTACTTTTGGAGACTTTAGGGACCACGAGTAACCCTGCATTCTCAGAACGCAGAGTTCTGGTGGGATAATATGGCACTATGAGCTCACTAAGATATGACGGAGCTTGACCATTTAGAGCTTTATAAGTTAACAGTAGGATTTTAAATTCAATTCTGGATTTTACAGGGAGCCAGTGCAGAGAAGCTAAAACAGGAGAAATATGATCACGTTTCTTAGTTCCTGTTAGTACACGTGCTGCTGCATTCTGAATTAGCTGGAGAGTTTTTAAGGACTTACTAGAGCTACCTGATAATAGAGAGTTACAGTAATCCAGCCTTGAGGTAACAAAAGAGTGGACCAATTTTTCTGCATCTTTTCGGGTCAGGATAGGCCTAATTTTTGCAATATTACGCAAATGAAAAAATGCAGTCTGTGAGGTTTGTTTTAAATGAAAATTAAAAGACAAATCTTGATCAAATATTACTCCGAGGTTTCTTACGGTAGTGCTAGAGGCCAGAGCAATGCCATCTAGAGAAACTATGTCATCAGATAAAGAGTCTCTGAGTTGTTTGGGGCCAAGAACAATAACTTCAGTTTTGTCTGAATTTAACATCAGGAAATTGGTGCTCATCCAGGTTTTTATGTCTTTAAGGTAATTATGAAGTTTAGTTAATTGATTACTTTCTTCTGGCTTCACAGATAAATACAACTGTGTATCATCCGCATAACAATGGAAATTTATAGAGTGATTTCTAATGATGTTACCGAAAGGAAGCATATATAGAGTAAATAGGATTGGTCCAAGCACAGAACCTTGCGGAACTCCAAAACAAACTGTGGTACGTAAGGATCATTCATCATGAATGTGAACAAACCGAAAATGATCAGAAAAATAAGATTTAAACCAGCTTAGTGCAGAACCTTTTAGGCCAATTAAGTGTTCCAGTCTCTGTAGCAGAATTTGATGGTCAATTGTGTCAAACGCCGCACTAAGATCTAATAAAACAAGTACAGAGACAAGTCCTTTGTCTGAAGCAATCAGAAGGTCATTTGTAATTTTAACTAGTGCTGTCTCAGTGCTATGATGCACTCTAAATCCTGACTGAAATTCCTCAGATAAATTATAGCTGCTGCGCAGCAATGGGTCAGGTCCGGGCATTTTTAGGCAATTCTGAGCAACAAGCACAAGAATTGGAATTGGAATTGCTAGGAATTTAGCAACACAAACTGCCTTTTGTATCAGCTGAGGCTTGAACTCACAACCTCTGAGACTAAGGATCAAGTTCTATCTCACTGAGCTAATTAGTCAGTGACAATTCATGTGTAGCTTCACAAATTGACTAAGCCAGACGTGCAGGTTTAGCAGCCGTCCATGCATGGAAAAGCAGATTTCAAACCACTGTAAAAAATTCAGTTATCGAAACAAAAATCTGAAAATACACATATTGCATCTAGACAGCATGGAGATGTTGGTAATTGATTTTAACAATGATTGATTTGCTTCATAAGTGGAAAAACTGATGTTTAACTAGTTGAGCTATGTGCAAAGTGAGAAGCCACAGATGGTTTCACACTGAAGTACTGACACTGGATCTTTGTGCAAAGTTTGGTTTATTTTCAAGCATGAGAAGGCAGATTTTCTAGCAGGAAGAAGACTTGTAGATGCTGAACATCGATGAGTCAGGTTCAGGCAATTCTAAGCAATAAACTGGAGCACAGGAAGATGATTAAGATGTTTACATTACAATGTGGATTCTGCACCAGTTGAGGCTCGAACCCGCAACCTCTGGAACCTAAGACGGTCATCTATCGCTCTGAGCTAATTGGCAAGCAGCAACTCAACAGTGGCTTCACAAATTGAGTAAGCCATTCACTGTTGTGTAGGAAAGCAGCCATCCGTGCATGGAAAGGCAGATTTGAAACCACTGTAAAAAATTCAGTTATTAAGACAAAAATCTGAAAATACACATATTGCATCTAGACAGCATGTAGATGTTGGTAATTTGTTTGTAACAATGATTGATTTGCTCCATTAGTGAAAAACTGATGTTTAAAACTGCCATTTTTACATTGACTCCAATTGTTCACATTAGAGCAAAATTCAAAATGCTGTCAAAAATTCATTTTTGAGATGAAATTCTGAAATTTGCCAGACATCATCTACCATGACTCTTTTTTTCATGAACATTGAAGATTTATTTAGCAAGAATTTGCATGTATATGTTTACAGTACCGTTTACAGTCAAACATTTTGATGCACTGTAGGCTCAATTTTTGATAAATCAAAAATCTGAGAAATGTAGTTTTTGTAGGACAGTCTGAAGATGCCCTGTAGCAAGTTTGGTGTCAACTGAGCAAAAATTGTGGGAGGAGATAGGTTTAAGAAGTTGTGATGAACTTCATAATTTTTAAGAGGTTTTGTACAAAAGTTTCTTCAGTATTGGAGCTACAGTTTGATGAAAGTTGTGAAGTTGTAGCACGTATGGTTAATTTGTTATGAATTTTCAAAGTTTTGAACTTTAGACGCTTGCCGTAGCGCCACCATCAGGACTATTGGCTTGAGTTTACAGCTGAGGATATCTGGCATGAGACTGGACCTTTGTGCAAAGTTTGGTGAGTTTTCACCCATGGGAAGTATAATTTCCTCGGAAGAAGAAAGAAGAAAGAAGAAGAATACCTAGGATTACATAGTGTCTTGGTAGCTTAGCTGCCCGGACCCTAATTATTATCATGGAGAAAATCACACAGCTGGTCTGCGACTACTTTCTCAAGGATCTTTGAAAGAAAGGGAAGATTAGATATTGGTCTATAGTTGGCTAACACCTCTGGATCCAGGGTGGGCTTTTTTAGTAGAGGTTTAATTACAGCTACCTTAAAAGACTGTGGTACATAGCCTGTTAATAAGGATATATTGATCATATCTAATATATGAGTGTTAACTAAAGGTAAGACCTCCTTAAGTAGCCTAGTTGGGATGGGGTCTAAGACACGTTGATGATTTAGATGAAGAAATCACTGCTGTCAATTCTTGAAGAGAAATCGGAGAAAAGCAATCTAAATATATATTAGGTCTTACAGCTGTGTTTGAGGTTAGATAGGTACTATCTGAGGGCAGGAGGTCATGAATTTTGCCTCTAATAGTTAGAATTTTGTCATTAAAAAAGCTAATAAAATCATTACTGCTAAGGGCTAAAGGAATACAAGGCTCAATAGAGCTTTGACTCTCAGTCAGCCTGGCTACAGTGCTGAAAAGAAACCTGGGGTTATTCTTGTTTTCTTCTATTAAAGCTGAGTAATAGTTTGCTCTGGCATTGCGGAGGCCCCTCTTATAAGTTTTGAGACTGTCTGTCCAGATTAAACGAGATTCTTCCAGTTTGGTCAATCGCCAATTCCTTTCAAATTTTCGGGATATTTGTTTTAATTTACGGGTTTGAGAGTTATACCAAGGAGCAAACTTTCTTTGCTTTGTTAACTTCTTTTTAAGAGGAGCTACAGAGTCGAGTGTTGTTCGCAGCGAGCCTACGGCACTATCGACAAGATGGTCAATTCGGGAGAGTTTAAAGTCGGTACGGTTGGTGCGTCTGTTATTGAAGGACATGGTATTAAATTTAATGACGGAGGAATCATTTCCTTAAATTTTGCGACAGCACTATCTGATAAACATCTAGTATAGTAACTGTTGCTGAGTGGCATGTAATCGAGTAAAAAGAAATCAAAAGTAATCAAATAATGATCCGATAGCGAGGGATTCTGTGGAAAGACTTTTAGGTTATCAATTTCAATTCCATACGTCAGAACTAGATCGAGGGTATGGTTAAAACAATGAGTGGGTTCATGTACACCCTGACTGAAGCCAATGGAGTCTAATAATGAGATAAACGCGGTAGCCAGGGAGTCATTATCAACATCAACATGAATGTTAAAATCGCCTACAATAATAACTTTATCTGATTTAAGAACTAAACTGGATAAAAACTCTGAGAATTTAGAAACAAATTCAGAATACGGGCCAGGAGCACGGTATGACTGGGAGGAGTGGACTCATTAAGACTAACATATTCATCTGGACACAGCCAGGTTTCAGTGAGGCTGAGTATATCAAAATGATTATCTGATATTAATTAATTTACCAACACTGCTTTAGATGATAGAGACCTGATATTTAACAGTCCGCATTTAATTCTCCTGTTTTGTCTTTCTGTCACAGAAGAGGTTTTAATTTTTATGAGGTTGTTATGCACAACTCCTCTTTGTTTGTATTTTTAGATTTAGATAATTTGGGTGGTCGGGGGACAGACACCGTTTGTATAAAACTATGGCTGGGTAACTACACTAGAAGCTCAGAGAAGCGTATAGGACTGCGACTCTGAGTTCTTATCTCAATTCTGGGTTGTCAGGGATTTGAATTACTAATAAAATTTGCCAGGTTCCTAGAAATGAGAGCAGCTCCATCCAAAGTGGGATGAATGCCGTCTCTCCTAATAAGACCAGGTTTTCCCCAGAAAGTTTGCCAATTATTAACGAAACCCACATCGTTTGCTGGACACCACCTGGACAGCCAGCGATTAAATGATGACATGCGGCTAAACTTGTCATCAGTGGTCAGATTGAACTGTCCGAACCTCCATTTAAACCAAGAGTTATAGATAGGATGAACTCAACTCTATGGTCTGTTATTCTGGTGGGTTAATTAATGCTGGGACATTTATCAGAAATTTGACATTTTCAGAACAGCCACCAACAGGGGCATGGCACCAAATTGTGGGCCCTATAGGCAGTCTATGTGGGGCCCCCACCCTTTGTCTCTTGATCTATGTTTCAAAATATTCCATGGTGAAATACAGTCTCAGTCAGACACATGGTTATGCAAACATGTGAGGCCACCCTGCAGCTAACCCTGAGTGGGCCCCTTTCCTACAGAACATTCATTCATTCATCTTCTAACCGCTTCATCCTCTTGAGGGTTGCGGGGGGGCTGGAGCCTATCCCAGCTGACATCGGGCGAGAGGCAGGGTTCACCCTGGACAGGTCGCCAGACTATCGCAGGACTGACACATAGAGACAGACAACCATTCACACTCACATTCACACCTACGGACAATTTAGAGTTATCAATTAACCTAGTCCCCAATCTGCATGTCTTTGGACTGTGGGAGGAAGCCGGAGTGCCCGGAGAGAACCCACGCTGACACGGGGAGAACATGCAAACTCCGCACAGAAGGGCTCCCACGCCCGGGATCGAACCGGCAACCCTCTTGCTGTGAGGCGAGAGTGCTAACCACCACACCACCGTGCCGCCCTCCTACAGAACAGTGCAGGCCAAATTTAACATCTTTCATAGAGATGATACTTATCATTTCAAATGCAGAACATCGTTTTGGATAGATCACTTTGCATCGGACACTGATTATCAAGTTCATTTCTGTAAAGCTCAGTTTTAAACTGTTTGTCAGGATTACACACTATATAGTGTCAGTGACCGCTGTCAGGCTATCGGGGGCACACCAGGCTCTCCCTTGCCTGACACTGAAGCTGATAGGGCACACTGGGCTCTCCCTTGCCTGATGCTGAAGCTGATGGGGCACACCAGGGTCTCCCTCACCTGACACCTAAGCTGATGGGGCACACCAGGGTCTCCCTCACCTGACACCTAAGCTGATGGGGCACACCAGGCAATCTTCCGCCTGATGCTGAAGCTGTCGGGACACACCAGGGTCTCCTTGTGTGATGCTGAAGCTGTTGGGACACACAGTGGTCTCTGTCATCTGATGCTGTCACAATCTTGGGGTGACTCCCTCATCTGTGATGTATTCTTCTTGTTGGTGACTGTCTTTCCAGTCAGGTCAGCCTGTTTTATCCTTTCAACCTCACTACGTGCATTTACATGGAGCCATGTATTCCTTTTGCATTTGGGTTAGAAGCCCTGCCCGAATAGAAATGCTCCTTGTAAACACCTCAACCTGAATGAAAACAGCCAACCCGAAAGAAAATCTAATCGGGTGCACAGGGGTGGAATATTCCTTTTCAGAACCCGAATGGAAGAATTTTTCTGTCTTGTATACACCTCCTACCTGATTCCAGCCATTCTGTTCTTTCTGCGCATGCTCATTTCCTTGCTCTTCTGGCGTGATGACGTACACAGCGTATACAGCGTGCATAGCAACGGGCTGAGATAGAGCAGTCAGACTCGTTGCACTCACCGGTTTCCATTCGCCACAGCACGGTCTTCTATCTCCCTTCTTCGACCTTCTACCTCCCTTCTCCTCCTCAACAAACTAAGTATTAGCAGAACATGGTTGTTGTCGTACTGCTGCTTCAAGAATATAAGCAAAACAAGCCCAAAAAAGGCACTAAGAGCGGCGTTGTCAAGCATCTTATCCGGAGTGAGGGCTACAGTGTTTTCTTCCGGTACACGTAACATCCACCCCGCCCCCTATCCAATCAGAAACCTTCCCTGCCCCAACCCTTGCGCAGACCCAAATGAAGGCGATTAAACTGATCTCCCGTGTAAACCCTCATTCGGAATGAATATTTCCCATGTAAACTACCTTGAAAAACTTTATTTCCGAATGATTTCATTTTCATTCTGACTGTTGCATTCTAAATATTCCTGTCTGGCTTTGATGTATGACAAACCTATAGAATTGCAAAGATTTTTTAAAATGTTTGTTTAATTTCTAAGCCAATAACGGCCTTGAAAATGCAAACATGTGTCCTGATGTGCACCCTATGTAATTGTAATTTTGTTTTAATCATAAAAAATGATTTTTTCATTCTTATCATAATGGTTGTTGATAGGCAAGGGAGAGGCCTGTTTGGAGTGGGAAGCCCCTGCCTCATGGGGGCTGCAGGGGAATGCTCTGCAAGCTAGGAGGAAGACATTGTCATTCCACAGATTAATGAGCTCTTGAATTCGAAACTATTCATTTGAATCATAAATGCATTCCTCTTTTTACATCATCCTTCATTAAACAGACATTATGTCATTTTAAAACCTGACTAACTAGCTACTTGGGAAGTTGAAATGAAAAGATTCATACTTAAAGGTATGAGAACAAACAGACCTTTGATTAGCGCTGTGTTAATCAGGCCTCTGTGGCTGGTGTAATTTTGCCTGGTATTCACTGAATCCCAGTACAGAATAGTAAGTTTAATTTGACAGAAATCTAGTTTGATGGGACAGAGTCTGAGTTTGATGTCTCTCATCTTAACTGATTTGAAAGGAACAAATAAGAGCAAGGTAATCGTAGTGTGCCCAGAGGAGGGTGCCACTGGAATAGATTTTTATAACCTGTTGATTAACTGAGCTGTGACTGGACACACTCCTGCCATCATATAGTAGCTGATCAACCAGGACTCCTGCCACTGCTCTGTTGGCCGGACTTTTTACATTTTTAGGTGGCACACTGCTGACACATCTTTTAATTAAGGAGACACCATTCTTAAATTAGAATGATCACAAAATGTCTGTGGCAATAATTGATGAAATATGAGACTGAATAAGAATAAGACGACTTCCGGGAAGATGGCGACGATGTCGGGAGCCCTTTAAGAGGTCTCCTGTTAATTTTGACTCCAATTGCAAATTTACGCCTTAACAGAAACCAAATCAAAATAAGCTTGTTAATTAAGTTATTGACTAAAGGCAAGATACAGTTTGAAGCTATAGCTGCGTATCTAAGACGCCAAACTCGGAAAAGAAAACTCCGGTGGTGAAACAACTTGGTGAGTTTGCTTCCAGCAAAAATCTATAAACAAAAGATGAGCGGCCAAGGGAAAAAGGGAGATAAAAGAAAAGGCATGGACCGGAGCACACCGAAAAGTAAGTCAAGTGAACACAATTATGCAGAGCAAACGGCAGAGATGAGCATGGATTGTGCACTTGATGGTGAAACAGAGCTCATCCCTCTACAAGATACCCCCGTTAACAGCCCGGCTGCCAAGAAAGTTTTCAGCGGGAAACCGGAGTCCTCCATGTATGACCTGCAAATGACCATCCTGAATACGATAAACGACAGAGCGGATGAACTGGCACACATGATCAACAGCAATGCTTCAGACATCAAAGATCTGAAAGATTCTCTGGAGTTTGCCCACGGAGAAATCAGTGACATCAAAACAGAAAATGCTGTGCTGAAAAAACAATGTGAGAAACATCAGATGGAAATAAAGTCACTGCAGGAGCGAGTCACAGAGGCTGAACGGTATAAGAGAAGATGGAGCCTTCGGCTTTATGGTGTGCCTGAGCAGGACAACGAGGATGTGAAACACAGAGTTTTGGACATCTGTCTGAAGATTGTACTGGACCTGGGAACCAGAGCTGCAGATGGGATAGACGTGGCTCACAGGCTGGGAAGACGTGATGGCAACAAGACACGGGGGATCATCATACTCTTCGCCTTCCACGCTGTAAGAGATGAGATTTGGAGAAGGCCGAAAAACAACACCTACCTACTGTACGAGAGAAAAAGCTTTGCTTCAGAGAAGATTTGGCCAAAGAGGATAAAGAGAAAAGAGCGGCTCTGTGGCCAGTCATTGAAAGAGCATGCAACAATGGGATCAAAGCATATTTCGTTGGAGTTAAAGCTTACGTGGATGGAAAAGAAGTCCGGCGTACAGCTGAGAGTTAAATACTCTAAAGAAGAGCTGCTTGCAGACATTTACATGTCCTGACTGTTACCTCGTTTTTTAATAAGTGTTTATATGAGGTAAGCACCTTAAGTTGACTGTAAAGTTTATCAGCTGTCTTGCAGCTGAGAGTTCCACAGTCCAAAGAAAAGCTGCAGCGTTACCTGTTCAGACTGTTATCATGCATCTATTTAAAAATGGTTTATATACGGTAAGCATCTTCATAAAGTTGAATATAAAATGTATCTGTTATAGCCTGTGTAATGTTTCAATATAACACAGGAGTTTTTATTAGGGGTCTGTGAAATATTGTTAAAAGAAAAGCTTTTTTCTATTTTCTAAGGAGATAAAAGCAGATTTTTTTTTTTTTTTCAAGAAAGTCATTCTTGTTCAGAGGATGAATCATTTTGGAAGAACCAATGGGGCAATGACTTATGGCTATCTCATGGATCCAAAAAATCAGCAGGTGTTGCTATTTTAAAGGACAACTTTAAAGGTAAAGTGTTGGAAAAAAAATCTGATGAAAAAGGACACAGGATATTTTTGTTGATAGAAATCCACACTCATATTATTTTGCTTGGGAACATTTACGCACACAACTCGGACTCTCTAAACTGTTCCTTATTGGACACCGACAAATACCCGTCAATTAAGACTCTTTTGGGAGGAGACTTCAACATGGTGTGGTCTCAGCACTTGGACAGGCATCCTTCAAGATCCAAAGATGGAAATAACAATCTCATTCAATTTTGCACTCGATCAAACATGATGGACATATGGAGATACCGTAATCTGACCGAGCTACAATACACTTGGTGCAACAAAAATCTTTCTCTTTTTTCCCGAATTGACTTTTGGCTCATTTCCAAAGATATGGAAAAACAAGTTACAGAGGTAAAAATCTGCCCAGCTATAATGACTGATCATAAAGCAATTTTACTCAAATTGAACTTTTCTCAACAAGGTAACAAAAGGGTTTTTAATCATTGGAAATGTAATAGTACATTATTAGGTAATAAGGAATTTACTGAAGTGATAAAAAATCTCATTGAACAGCACTGGAAACAGGCTGTCTCTAATAGTGTATATGGGAAATACTGGGAATTGCTCAAATATGAAATTAGAAAATATGCAATTAGTTTTAGTAAGGAGTTAGCTAAAAAGAAAAGAGCAAAAATAGAATATTTAATTAAAAGTATATCAGACATAACATCAAATATAACAGAAGATGACAATCTACCCCCTCAATTAGATCACCTTCAACTGGATAAAATTTATAGGGAAAAAGCAAAAGGGGCTTTTGTAAGATCCAGATTAAAATGGATTGAAGAAGGAGAAAAAAATAGCAAATATTTTTTTGGTATAGAAAAACGAAACATAGAGAGAAACTCATTATCCAAATTAAAAATAGAAAACTCTACAACTGAGGATTATAATGTCATTTCAAAGTTTGTCTCCAATTTCTATACAAATTTATATAAAACAGATATTTGTATTGACAGTACTAACATACTCAACTCTGTAAAAGATGTAAAAAAAAAAAAAGTAAACAAAAACTTTAACAACGAAAGTGATAAAAAAATTATCTATTGAAGAAATAAAATGGGCAGTTAAAATCCTTAAACCTAATAAATCACCAGGTAATGATGGCCTTACAGCCGAATTCTATCAAGCATTTTCCAATGAAATTTCAAAATTCCTCCTTGCAGTATAGGGGAGACCAGGGCTTGTTGTCACACGGGTAAGTTGTCACATTGCAATTATCTTCACCACCAGAGGGCGCAACTCAAAGTGGAATACTAGTTTTCTTCCTTTACATGGTCAGGTGTCATGTCCTTTCTGAGAAGAGAACATTGTGAGCTGAGGTGAGCACCAATTAACCATTTTGCACAACCCAAAGTAAAAAATATCAACTTGATAGATTTCAAAATAAGCTTCTTTCAGATAAAAATCCTAACAGCGATACATGTGGACTTGTTAGAGGAGGGATTAAGGCATCCTGTCATACCTCGGCCATTGTTCTGTTTTAAGCTAACTTTAAGCTAGAGCTAGCGTTAGCAAACATGGTAGTTTGGGGCAACATGTCTCAGTCATTTTGGGGTTAGTTGTCACATGTGACAACTTACCCCAGAATAACAAGTTTCAAGTAGGATTTACATTAACACAGAGAGTCTGCTTATCAGCAGTTGTCATAATGAAATTTTGACTTTATTTTTACAGAAAGAAGGGTGGTTTAAAGGAGAGGAGAAAGCGAGAAGACATGGTCAGGAATTACAAAAGAAAAACAGAACATGGCCTTGCACCACCTGACGTGATGCTGAGGGCAGTCAGGCAGGTGACCCTAGCTAATAAATCAATCAGGAGTACAGCAAAGGACTTTAATGTCAACTACCGTACCTTGGCTCGGTACTGCAAGACATTCACCCCAGCTGAAACAGAGAGTCAGACAGCTGTCCCAACTACAGTGGTTGGGTACAAATCACCGAGGCAGGTGTTTAGCGCAGAGTTGGAACTGCAGCTTGAGAAGTATCTTACGAGAACAGCTGACATCTACTTTGGTTTGTCTCCAGCTGAGGTGAGAAAGCTGGCATACGAATTTGCAGTGGCACAGAACCTGCAATTTCCGCAAGCTTGGGCTGACAAAGAAAAAGCCAGCGGTGACTGGTTTACGGGCTTCTTAAAGCAGCACCCCTCACTCTCTCTCAGAAAACCAGAGGCAACTAGCCTCGCCAGAGCTAGTGCCTTTAACAAGGAGAATGTCAAGTGTCCGAAACTGACCCATCTTTTCCAGGCCCCAGCACTAACCCATCCATTCTAGGCCCAAGCACTGACCCAGCTATTCCAGGCCCAAGCACCAACCCAGCCATTCCAGGACCCAGCACTGACCCAGCTACTCCAGGCCCAAGCACCAACCAAGTTATTCCAGGCCCTAGCAAACCAGCCATCACCTCATCCTTTCGTAGTCATGCCACCTCCACCAACACATTAACTCCAGAGGATATTAGACCTTACCCAAAAGCTGGTCCAAGAAAAAAGGTTAACCAGCAGAGAAAAAAGAGAAAAACTGCGATTCTCATCGACACACCTGTGAAGGAGGCACCTGAAGCTGAAAGGCAGGCACAAGGGAAAAAAAGGCTATTAAAAAAGAAATGCAAGGCAACCAAATCCAAAATACCAAAGAAGCAAAGCACAGGGAAGAAACAGAGGGCAAAAAGAAAAACTCCAGATGACTCCTCATTGAAAGAAGATGAGTCCCTGTGCCTGGTCTGTGTAGAGCCATTTGGAAACAGCCGGCCAGGAGAAACCTGGGTGCAGTGCATAATATGCAAAGGATGGGCCCATGAGGAATGCACCCCTGGCAAATCAGTCTACATATGCCAGAATTGCAATTCAGATGATGAGTCTGACTAGTGAGGAAATTCGTTTGTCAGGTTTTGTTTGAGTTTTTACGAATGGATCTTCCAGTTGTTGTTTGAATGATGGCCACACTTCAGGGCCGGTTTAAGTTTCATAATGAACCAATGCTTTCTTTTTTGTAGTTCAATTCAATATGGAATTTTGAGTTTAAGAAAGGTAGGCACTTGAGGCTGAGAGCCATAGCCCTACATGACAGCAGTTCCTAAGGACTTTAATCCAGTGCATGTTGCATAATATTTTGTGTGAACGTTTGTTCAATGGCCATGTTCAATGACTTTTTCAAGCTCAATGATAAACATTTTCTGTGCCTGACTTCAATGTTCACTTTCAAGTAAAAAATAAGAACAACAATAATTTTGTCCTTGTTTTATTAGTTGCAAAATCCAGTGTGACATCTTACCCCGTATAGTGAGACAACTTACCTGATGGTGGGGCAACATGTCACATGTTCATGCTCTCTATTTGATTGCCTATAACTCTGCACTGACACAAGATATGAAAATGACATGAATACAAAATATATACCTGAGACTTTGGTCTTTCATCTGGTACACATTTTTTTTATATGATGCATTGATTCCAAGAAATATATAAGAGTGTAAAAAGTGTGACAACAAGCCCTGGTCTCCCCTACAATGAAGCCTTCAGTAATGAGGAATTGCCACACTCAATGAAACAGGGTCTAATAACATTAATACCCAAACCAAATAAAGACCCTCTAATTATTGATAACTGGCGTGGTATTACATTACTAAACAGTGATTATAAAATCCTTGCCTCTGTTCTGGTCAAACGGATGAAAAGTGGAATTAATGACATTATTCATGAATCTCAAAGTGGTTTCATGCCTGGATGTCACATTTCAAGCAATATTAGATTACTATTATATTTAGTCAATCATAGCAGCTTAATCTCTGGTGACCCAATTGTTCTTTTCCTGGACTTTCAAAAGGCTTTCGACACGATTAGTCATAAATTTATATTTGATACTCAGTCTTTTTTTGATTTTGGTAATTTCTTAATTAAAGCAATCAAAACACTTTACAAACATAATAATAGCTCTGTTAAACTTGCTTATGGAACATCCCACAGATTCAGTGTAAACAAAGGTGTCAGACAGGGCTGCCCGGCCTCGCCGTGTATTTTCTTGCTTGTTGCTCAAGTACTAAATTATTTAATATTACAAAATCCCTTGAAAGGAATTGATGTCTTTGGTAAAGAAATAAAAATTTCACAACTAGCTGATGATACTACCTTGTTCTTAGAAAGTGAGAAAGAAGTTCCTCGGGCATTATCTGTCATATCTAAGTTCTCAGAAGTATCAGGTTTAAATCTTAATCTAAAAAAGTGTGAAATTCTATCCCTAAATAACATAAAGCTTACTGAAATATATGGTATTCCTGTTAAAAACACTGTAACTTATCTTGGAATTAAAATTTCCAAAGATCCCAAAGAAACTTTAAATATGAATTTGCTCCCTGTTATTGAAACGATAAAGAAGAAGTTCAATTGCTGGTCAGCCAGAGATTTATATATATATGGTAGAGTTTTGTTAAGCAAAGCAGAAGGAATGTCAAGAGCTGCTTATATTTTTTCTTCCCTAGATGTATTCAATTCCATTTGTTCCCAACTTGACAAAATACTTTTTAAAGTCTTACGGAAGAATAAACCAAATAAAATTAAAAGAACTGTTCTTTCTAACCCCTTAGCTGAGGGAGGTCTTGATGTTGTGACATTTACAGTATTTAATCAAACAATAAAAATCAACTGGATTAAAAGATTCATTAAAAAGCCAAATAACATGTGGAATATTTTCCCTAATCACTTATTCAATATAGTTGGTGGTCTGAACTTTTTATTGCTATGTCCTTACTCTGTTGGAAAACTGCTTGTGAAAGTTTTGTTGTGTTGGAATCTTCTTTTTAAACACAATTATTCCCCTCACAATTGTATTCTTTGGAACAACTCTTATATATTACACAGAAACAAAACACTGTTCTTACATAATTGGTTTGTGAACAACATAATCACTGTGAATAATTTGTTGAATGCAAATGGTGAAATGTATACATATGAGATTTTCTCAGAGATATATGGGATCCACACCTCTCATCGAGAGTTTGACATTGTTATCAAGTCTATACCTAATAGCATTGTGTTTTTAGCACAAAACATACACATTGATGTTTCTATTTTAAGAGATTGTCCTCTTACTATTAGAGGGATCCACATCGCTGATAAGAAATGCACAAATGCTTTCATTAGAAGCCAACTTGAAAATGTCACTGCTCCTTTATAAAATACTGGTGGATGTATCTAAACAAGAAAATGTGGAACGCTGTCTGTCTATTACCTCATAAGTATATAATTTCAAACAAAATTAAAGAGTTATTATTTAAGATTGTTCATAGATACTATCCCACAAAAGCAAACATACGTAAATTCTTCCCTAATGTAACTAACAAATGTACTTTTTGTGGTTGTGAGGAGGAAACCATTGAACATGTATTTTTAGATTGTTTCCTGTTACTTCCTTTACTTTTATTTACAAAAATATTTATCCAAAATTTTGAAAAAACACATTATACTAAGTAAATCTGATATACTACTCATAGTTAATAATTCTACTCTGTCCTCTGATGAAACGTACATCATAAATTTAATTAACATTCTAGCTTAATATTACATACATAAAATGATCTGGCATAAAAAAAATACCCTCCTTTAAAAATTTTGAAAATATAGACCTGAAAACGTATATCCATACTACTGAAAACTTAAAACTTAAAAACAATAAGTTAAGTAAAACTATTAGATTATTTAAACAATTCAAACTTATTATTTAACAGATCCTAAATGTGTTTTCCCTTTTTTTTCTTTCCTCTGACATTCTGACATTGACCTATGAATTTATTTATTTTTTGTCTGTTTCTTTGTTTTTGTTTGTTTTCTCTGTTTTTGTTTTCTACATACTTGTGTACTGACAATTCTGTAATGATTTGATGATTTGTACTGTTACATTATCAATAAAATTTAAAAAAAAAAAGAATAAGACAATTAAATTGCGAAAAAAATTTACAGTACAGTTTTGTAGTATTTCTTAATCAATTAAACCATTTCACTTTCATTTCAATCATTAGTTAATCATTTAAACATTTTTTTTTTCCTGTGAACTAACTTTTGAGAATCAATTTATGAGTAAATCTAAACTGAAATCTTTTTTATTAAATACTAAACGTTAAAATCTATGATTATTCTGAAGGCATTGTACTCTATTGGCTTCATAATACACGTATGGAACCAAAGCATCACGATTATTAGCCTACTACATGCAAGACCCAATATTCGTTATTTGTTTGCCCTCTGGTGGTTATTACTCTTCACTACATTTCAGTATGCTACTGTACATGCCACGTTTTTATCTCGTGCGATTTAATATACGCGCATTATTGTTTGAAAGTAAAGTCGTCCGTGCATTGCTGTCAGCATGTAAAAAAACAACTGTGTCGTCGCCGTTGTACCACAAACTCTGTACACATATAGCGGAACCACAGAGAAAGCCAGGCGTGGAGCACACAGGCCCCGGTCACACCGTTCCACATAGTGCGTGACACCGGAAGCAACTTTACCTTGGAATCCATGGGTGTAGCAAGCCCGCAGCGTTGTCTATCAGGCAAGTTTAGGTCCTGTGAAAAGAAAAGTGCTGAGGAAACTGTAAATAAAAAAGTTGCTGTGTTATGTTAGCGGGAAAATATGTGAGGAATGTAGTTATTATATTTTATTTACTTTTCAGAATATGTCAATTATTCACGTGTTGTTTTCTAAAGAGTTACCAAATACTCCTACGGCGCTTCCTGTAACAGGAACTAAGGGTGAAATCCTGCCCATAGTACACATAGCGTTTCTGTTCTCTTAAGGTTTTTAATGCTGTCAGAGCCTGCAATCACCACTAACGTTATTACACTAAAACTCTGTGCTTGGGGAATGGATAGAAGACCAGTGTCACTCCGTTAGAAACATTATGTAATCCACTATTAACCGCATCAATTCTCTCATCATGGTGGTTAGCTAAGATCAGCTACGAAGCTAGGTTACTTGGACCATTCTTTCAACTTGATTGCTGACAGGTTAGCTTACGACAGCTAACTTCGCTATGTGAACTAACTAAGCCAGGAAAGTGGCGATAAAGAAACTCCCTGCAGCTCTCTGGTTGGTGGACATGGTTTACATTTTGAAATGTAATTTTATGTATTAGCAGATACTGTTAATGGATTGTTTGGATGTTAGCAGTCGTAGCAAGTATGCTATGAAATTGTAGTAGTGTTACTTAGCTAACGTCTGCTTGGAAGTTGCTATTTAGCAGGTAGCTAACTTAGACTGCATGTACAAACAGATACAAACGCTCGTAAAAGTAATTACCTGACGTGGTTGACAGTAGTTTACTGCAGCTATTCATATAATTCATTCCACAAAAACACAAGTCATTGTGTCTGCTATCATCCAACAAGTCTTTGAAATATTCTCTCTGGCTACATTTTTTCTTTATGAAACTATTAGGAATTGGTCAATGTGATAAACTCATGAAGTGACATTACTACATAATGTAGCATATCACGGATGCTTGCTTTGTTTGACTTGTGATTTCAGCTCAACATATGGAAATGCAATGATATGAAACTGAGGAAACGGAGTAAATCAGTTAACAGCAGATATTTGACTATTTGACATGATTGATACTTTAAATGATTATTGAATTTCTAAATTGTGTTTCATTAGTTTTCAGTGATTGAAAAGTCCACTGATTATGACGAAATTACTTTTCATTTTTATGTTGTGGTGTTTTTGTTTGTGTAAATAGAGATGATTCAAGAGATTTTAAGTATACAAATGCAAGATATTTATTTACTGAAGTGTTCGACGCATTTAGGAAAATAATGCATCTATATTATATAGTGGATCCACAATATCATATTATCATAATACTTAAGTCACGATTCAATATTATTGCAATTTTAAATATGTTGCGATTTGCTGAGTATTGTGATAAAATATATTGCGATAAAATGTGAGTTATTACCTTATTTTGAACTGTAAATTATGTCCCCAAAGGAAAACTTTGTCAACATCTATAAAGTTTCCAGTCTGTTCTTCTCCTTGAGCCATTTTTTTACAGCAGCAAAATGTATCTAGTGAACTGAAAAAGCTATTGATTACATTATTCTAGAAGGCAAACCAAAGTTGTTTTTTTTTAATATTTTTATATTAGGGACAGAGCATATTAATGAACATTATATTATACAAAACGTAAATATGCCAGATTATAGCCGAGTTTAATTTGGATTTGTAATTTTAATATACATTTTTATGTTTGAAATTGTCAGTTACACAACACATTTACAAACTTAGACAAGAGTACACAGTCATGTTACTAAACATTCACTCTATTTTGTTTTTGTTTCATCTTCTTATCAGTCAGCAGTAAATTAATTAATTCCAATTTGATCATAGCAAAACTGCCATGCATTTGTCAAAGTCAAGACATTCTTCCTGCTTTTTGTTTGTTTTTTGTATGATTGAATATCTTTGGGTTTTTAACTTGGTCAGAAAAAAACACCTTATTGGAATCCCTCAAATTATGTCAAACACATTATTTTTTAAAGTGCTGGCTGTGGCTGCTCGAGACTGTCATGTATGAACAACATGCTGACGTCAGACCCTGTGTTGTTCTTGTAGGTGTTGCAGGTCGCTCTCATGTGCCCATGGAGAAGGCAGTCTTTGAGGGGTGGCTGGAGTCAGTCTCTGCCACTTTCCTTACTCTAAGTGACCAGCAGCGCAACCAGTCTCTGGACCACCTTATTTCTCTAAGTGGTGCTGCCCAGCTCCGTCATCTGTCTAATGGACTGGAGACATTGCTCAAACGTGACTTCCTGCGCCTCCTTCCTCTGGAGCTGGCTTTCTACCTACTGCACTGGCTGGATCCTGAAACCCTGCTTACCTGCTGTCTGGTCTGCAAACAGTGGAATAAGGTGAATATCATGCTGAATCCTGACATCTGGAAACACCTCATCTTCTCTTCTCACATGTCTTAAATGTCTCCTCTAGGGTTGCAGTGATATACAGGTTTTAAAGTATACAATGTCCTAAAAGTTGATGGTTATCATACAGTGTACATTTGCTTATCTATGGCATGAAAAAAGCAACAGGATGTTGAATCTCCCCTTTATTTTAGTTATTTTCTAAGGGGAGACTTTTTTACACATACATCCATTAAGAAAATGGTTTCATGTTTCAGTTACAGTAATAAAACATTTGTTCCACCAAAAATAACCCTTCCGTTTTCATTCCTTTAAGGGTCATTCCATTAAGGATCAATATAAATTCTGTAATACTGTGAAACTGCAGTATTTTCTGAGACGTTGTTTTACCATGAAAATGTCATACCGTTGCAACCCTAATCTCTTCATTTGCCTCACTTGCGTCTTTTTTTTTTTTTTTTTTTTGCCTCTTAGTCCCTCCCACGTAAGTAGGGCTATACTGACTGTAATCTTTTTACATTTGGAGCTGGATCACCTGTTAGTGCGCTTTAAGTACTCTGCATTGTTATCTTGCTTGGAACATGTATTCAGACTGTGTGCAGATAATTTTAACAGTTTGTAAGTGATCTTAACTGCTCAGACATTGAATGCATATGGGCCACTTCTATCACCAGCACTGTTTTTCTGAATTATTGACGTAGGTATTTAAAGTTACTTTGCTTGTAAATTCCTCATACAGTTCTTATTATCGTTCTATTCATGTATGTTGAAATTGTATCTGAAAGTGAAATAAAATCCCAAATCTGAAAACTTAATTTACAAAACCACAGACTATGTATCTTACATACAGTCTGTGCACAAAACATTATACAACTGTCACATGATGAGCTGAGTTTAGAGAGCCCCAAAATCATCTACCCGGTATAAGTATTCACAGTATAAGTATCAGATGTGATATGTGATTGTGATTTGGGATAATCTTGTAGAAATAGCTGCTGGTGGGTGTGTGCTCACCTGTGTGTGCATGTGCTCACATGTGTGTGTGTGTTTTGACAAATATATTTATTCTCTTTAATTCTGAGAAGATTTATTATGTTTTCACTTATTGAGACTATGAACAAAACAGGAAACAACAACAACAGATCTGGGGCCTATTGCACAAAACTAGGATAAGGGATTAAGCCGGGATATCTTGGTTATTCTGGCTCAACTTATCTGTGATCCGGTTGCACAAAAGCGGGATAGTGGAAAGCGGGATATGTTATGGCATAAGTTACCATGGAGATTTATTCTGTGGAGCTAGCCTGCTCCAGACCAGGCTAAGTTCCAGGATTTATTTAATCTCATTCCTTATCTCAGTCAGCAGTCACCACAAACGGAAACCAATAGTTATTCCACTGCCCATTGCACATTGTTATCACATTCAACCAGACCCACTGTCATTATTTAAACATTTGTGATCATTAATTGCAATCATTTTAGATAAATGATGATTTTAGATGATTTTGCAATCATTAGATAATTTATGGTTTCCCATAGACTATATATAAAGAACACATCCCATATAAATACAAATACACATCAAAGAGTAACATGATGTTCCTTTATTGAATAAGGATAAATCAAAGCAAGTAAACCATCAGCTCCTTTCAAAACTGAAGTCACACAGTGACTCTACAAGATAGAAAGCACGGAATCAAAGCACATTATACAACACAAGAATAAATACACATTCAAAGGTCTGTATATGATACACCCCGCATGTCTGCACACTGAAATAAATGCAGGACAAATCCATACACAACAAATGAACAGACAAATGAATGGATGCAGTAGCCTCCCTGCAATCTTGTATACAGACAGTATACAGCACAAACAACATAAGAGGCCAAATCAATTTAAATTGAATAAAAAAACACAAATTCCTCTGCCACTGCAGGGCATATTTAACTGAAATTTAAAGCATGCATGTTAACTAAAATAATTTAACACATATTGGTCCCTGACCAGCCGACCACTGTCGTCATCAGGGAAGATGGCAGGATTGTCCCAGTCCATGTGTGATGGCACTCTGGGGGCCCTCTCCTTCCTCAGGCAGGCCACATTGTGGAGGACAGCACAGGCCACAGTGATGTCACATGCCCTCAAAGGGCTGACCCTTAAGTGGTGAAGACAGTGAAAGCGTGCCTTCAGGAGGCCAAAGGTCATTTCGATCCTGGCCCTTGTCCTGGCATGGGCATGATTATAGGCCTGCTGTGCTTCCTGAGGGTCTGTGTATGGTGTGAGGAGAAAAGGCCCCCAGCAACACACCAGAGAATTCACCTGTCAATACAAAATCTCATCATCAAACCTCATAAATAGAGTGACATTCTTGACACAGCCATGATGTAAAAAGTGGTTATTAATAGAGGCTGTGTGGCTCACCTTGTGATAGGCGCTGATAGATTCCAGAGGTCCGAAAGACTCAGGAGTCATGGACTAAGCCAGGCCACTTTGCCACAACATATACACAACGTTTACACAATTTCACTCACATGTGCAGTCAATTTCACTTACAATTTCAACTGATTCATAATCAGAGTACAACTACGTTTTTGGAGATGTTAATTAACTAATTGGATTGTAATTGTGATGGTTTCAGCGGAGCAGTGAGTGTGTATTTGTATTTGTGCACTACTTAGGCATTCAGGCGGTCTGCAACTTTGCCACGCTTTCTCTAGTTGTTTTATTACTGTGGCGGTGTTGCCTTTCTTTTTGATTTGATCCTTTACCTCTTTGTAAGCCTCCATGAGGATTTCTGCCTCCGACGGGGAAAAGTATGCTGCTCTTGTTGCCATGGTGAATCAGTGAATCTGTGATCGATGGCGGGGTCTATTTGAGGAAGCCGCGTGCGCGCATTGATCCAGGATTGGTTTCACCTGACTTGATGAATCCGTGTCTGCTCATCCTGGCTTGGTCTTTGTGCAACCAATTAAGCCTGGACGCTCTTGTTTTGGATTCGTTGAACCCAGCTCAGTCATTTAACCTTGTATGTCTGAATCCTACTTTTGTGAAACGGGCCCCTGGTCTTGCATGAGATAAATGAATGAAAATGTTTTCCAACAGGGCCTAATCTCTTGACAGTAAAACATCATCGGGTGATCATCAACATGAGTCAATATAGTACTGATTAGCAGCACATTCACATTAGCACAACGTAGCACTATCAGGGGATAAAAACACAGTGCGTCTCGTGAACAGCAAAGCACCATCGTCACTGACATGAGCGAATACAGCATCTGATGTCATAGCAGATGTTGCAATGCAAGATAACACAGTAATGTCTGTAGTAATATTCTACATATTCCTGAATTTGGGTGTATTTTAAATAAAAATGCAAGGTTATTGTCTATTGACAGTCCCTGAGACCTCTGTGCTGCTCTGTCACATTTACCAGGTAACGGCGATGCTCAGACCTTTGGAGAGCTGGGGATGAGAAAAGGTTGGTGGGCGAACAGGTGTCAGATCTTTGCAGAGCACCAGTACAAACTCTCAGCGGTTTCCATGACATGAGAAATACTTTCAAAACTTGTGAAGTCACCCGATGCCACTGTTTTAACACGGATTGGTTGTTCAAAATCACTCCCGCCCATATATTTACACACAGCGGGAAAGGCATGGCACATGTAAATATACTATTTGTAAGAGTTCAAGGAGTCTTTTGTGATACCTTTATTGCACGTTGGTGTAGTTATGAAGGTAAATTTTTGATATACAGGGTCCCCACGGTCATGAAATTCCTGGAAAAGTTATGGAATTTGAAAAACCCATTTTCCAGTCTTGAACAGTTATGGAATTAACTGACTGTTTTGAAAAAGTTTTGAAATATACTTCGTTTTAAAATATATTGTAGTGTACAATACTCCTTAAAATACTCAAAAGATATCTAGCGTTACCGAAAAAGTGTAAGCTATTATTTAAATCGAATGTTGCACCAATTAGGCTCATGACCGGTGAAACGAATATGACGTGATGTGATGCATAGACATAGGCTATGTATGTAGCTAGTTGGCTAGTTAGCAGTTGTTTTCGTTTAGCAGTGGCTTCCGAAAAAATGCCTGGAAAATACTCAACAATGTATGGCTTACAAATTTGAAATATAAATCATGGCTCAAGAGAGAGAAAGACCCTGGCGAGCTGGATGTAAGCTCTGTGTAAAATCATTTGATGTCAGCAACATGGGGGAAGCAGTGCTCGTTAGCCATGCCAAAGGAAAGAAACATTTAGACAACCAAAAGGTAGCTGAACAAACCGCCAGCGTCAGAACCTTCTTCACCCCTCAGCCTGCTGCAGCCACAGCCATGCCTTAAGCTTCACCTTCAACTAAGGCAAGCACATCAACATAGCCAACCCTCAACCAATATGCTGCCTCAAATGATGTGCTATCGGCTGAAGTGTTATGGACTCTAAAGTTAATGGATTCGCATTATTCGTACAGTTCATGTGCCAACACAGGTGCAGTTTTTTGAGCCATGTTCCCCGACAGCAAAATAGCATCTAAATTTAGTTTAGGGGAAACAAAGTCTGCATACCTCGCAACATTGGCATTGCGCCCTACTTCGAATCACTCCTGGTCAGAGAAGTGTCCAGGCAGGCTGGTTATGTAATGATGTTTGACGAAAGCTTGAACAAAGCTCTGCAACTCAAACAGAGAGATCTGCACGTACGGATTTGGGATGGTGGGGAGGTGAAAACCCGTTATGTAGGCTCTGAGTTTCTTGGACACGCAGCTGCCCAGGACATTGTAGATCGAATGCAAACTATACTCTCTGAAACAGAAATGAAGAATCTCGTGCAGCTGTCAATGGACGAACCCAACGTAAATTGGGAGGTTTTCGATTTACTTCAGTCTGACCTGGTCCAAATCAACAAATCTCTACTGAACATCATGTCATGCGGACTGCATACTCTCCATAACGCCTTCCGAGACGGATACAAGGCAAGCGGATGGGAGGTGGACCATACCCTCTGTAGCCTGTATTGGCTCTTCAAAAACAGCCAAGTGTGTTGAGAAAACTTTGTAAACTTCACAGGTAATGTATTTTATATTATATTATATGCTATTGAATTGTAAGCCAGTTTTGCACAATATCTATACTGTGAATGTAATGTGTTGATTGTTGTTGTAATGTAGGCTATTGAAATTATTAATAAAGTCCTTTAAAACTTGCAGGCTGCAACACACCCATGCTGAAATTCTGCCAGCACCGATGGGTTGAAAATGTGAAGGTCTGTGAGAGAGGGCTGATGCTGTGGCCTCGTGGTGAACTACATTGATGCAGTCTCACGAGGAGACTTACCGCAGCCAAAGATCAAATCTTTCCAAGAGATCAAGACGGCCTGTGCAGATCCACTTTTCTGAGTGAAAACAGCAGTATTGCAGAGCATATTCAAGCAGGTCTGCACGTTTTAATATTTTACTGTTCTAAATTTGTATTCGGTTTTAAGAATTTTTTTTTCTATTTTGCACTCTCTTTTAATTTAATTACTTTACCCTGATTGTTTCTTTTAAATCTGTTCTTTCTGTTTATATGATTTATGTTTTTATCCATCTCTTTTATGTTAAGCACTATGTGATGCATTTACTTGTATGAATGGTGCTATATAAATAAAGTGATGTTGACAGGTCACCCCTTTCCTCGTCCAGTACCAGACCGACAAGCCAATGCTACCATTCATGGGTGAGGACGTGTACCAGCTGCTCAAAGGTAATAATAATTATGTATTTGCCCCTTCTATATCATTTCAACCGATAGTAATGTTAGATAAACGGCCACCTTATTTCAAACAATGTGGTGGCCAAAATAATAACACATGGTTGTACAGTGTGCGTACCCCGTGGGTGGTGGCGTTTGGGTTGAATAGAGAGATTTATTGCAGAGCTGTTGTATTAGAATGCATTGGTTTTGCTAGTACCTAATGAAGTGGCCGACGAAACATCAAAACGAAAAAAAACCTTAGTGACTGCGGTAGATGTGGTTGTCTGTGAAGCGCCGCGGTCTGCTTCACAGGACCGCGGTTGTGCGGTCAACCGGTAACCGCGACAGCCCTACCTCCCATCTGCTTGCCTTGTATCCGTCTGGCCAGGGAGTGTGCATGTTCCTACATACACTGACATCAGTATGTAAAGTTGTGAGAGCGCCCTCTACTGGACCTGTGCTAACATTATTTTCCCAAACTAATTAGGAATAGGAATATTAATAGGAAACACTGCATGAGAAAAATGAATAACATGACTGAAAGAATGTTAAAATTATCTATGATGACCTAGTCATTACCTAATAATCACTTAATATTTATCTTCTGCTTTTTTCTGTCTGCAGGGCTCATGGACCGTTTTATCAAAGAAAAGACCATGAAAGAGGCTACCTCGGTATACAAAACCCTTCAGGTGCCTTTTGATCAAGCTAGTGAACAGAAAGATGCCTCCAAAGTGGAGATTGGGTTTGCAGCAGAGGCAGCGCTCAGCAAACTTAAAAGTCAGAAGAAGATCTCAGAAAGACAGGTGCTTGAGATAAAAATGGACTGTAAAACTTTCCTCATTGCACTCGTGCACAAGCTTGTTCACAAGACACGTGTGCAATACCTCCTTGTTCGAAGCACGCAGTGCCTAGATCCTAGACAAATGGTTGCCAACAAAGGGCAGTGTGTGTGAACAAAATGAAAAGAGTCCTGCAAACCCTTGTCAGTGCAAATCAAGTGAAAGAATCAGTTTGTGACGATGTACAGGGCGTTCTGTGATTGTGCTCTGGTCACTCCAGGGTTCAGAGAATTTGACCCCACCTCAGATAGAGTATACACTGTTTTATGAGACCATGGGCTCTAGCACTGAATTCAAAAACCTCTGGGAGGTGGTGAAGGTGCTTCTTGTGATGTCCCATGGACAGGCAAGTGTAGAGAGGGGGTTTTCTGTTAATAAAGAAGTTGAGGTAGAGAATCTGAAGGAATGGTCTTTAGTGGCACAGAGACTTATCATTGACCACATTAGGGCAGTTGGAGGAGTGCGTAAAGTTCAGATCACAAAAGAACTGCTTATATCAGCTGCAGGTGCAAGGCAGAAGTATTGTGCCTACCTTGATGAGCAAAAGAGAGAGAGAAGCAGAAAGACGCTTGCCATGAAAAGAAAGTCTCTCATGGAAGAATTGGATGAACTAAAAAAAAAAGAAGAGAGCTAGAGTTGAGACTGATGCCACCGCCTTAGAGAAAGCTGCAGATGAGTACGCGAACAAGGCAGAGACCACTAGCAAACTAACCTTTATTGCAGTGTCTAACAGCCTGCGCCGTCCAGCCAAAGAAAGAAAGCAAGTCTTCTTGACATTGAAAAGCAAATCAATGAGAAACTATAAGAAATTAAGAATGAGTAGACACAGTTTGACTGTTCAAAGCAAACTTATGTTCATTTTTTAACATATATATTTTTTTATGAAGCATAGTGCACTGTGATATTAGGTTTTACTCTCAAAATGTTGTATCGCCTAATGCTGTGAGGCCTTGATTGCCATTTATCTTGTGGTGCTCTTGTACCAGAAACCCAGACTAATTTATTTATTTTATTGATTCCTTATTTAAACGAGGAAGCCATCCCTGAAGCACAGTGGCCTACTTAAGTTACACTTAATGCACAAATGTTTTTTTGTAATTGTTGAATATCTGATTGTCTCAGAATAAATATCATTATTTGTTACCTCTTCAGTGTTTTCACTTTTTGAGCATTTAAATGCTGTAGCACTTGGTTAATTGTTGTTGTTACCGGTCAACGCTACATTCACTAGCCGATGCATGATTAATATGTAAAAATACAAGAATACGGGTGCCATAGGCTCTTGCGCCATTGCGCTATGCCCTAGGATAGGTGCGTGATGGACACAACGTCCCTTCCATTCCCTATGCCACATTTTTACTACACTGCTTAGGCCATAGCACACTGGAGAGGCTCATTATTGCGCTCTATGGTCGCTATTATAGGTCTCATCTATTATAAACTAAGTCATGGAAATTTGGTAAAATATTATGGAAAAGTTATGGAAAGGTTTTGAAAAATCATTGGTAAAAAAGTGTGGGAACCCTGGATATATTGTGCAGCCCTAGGATGTTGCTTGTGTTACACCGTTGCATACAGTTTCCAAACGGCAGGTGCTGCTGTCAGACTGTCACACCAGCACCACCCCATGATACTGTACTCTAAATGTATATATTTTTTCTGTCTTCATTGGCAATGTAGCACAACATAGCACCATAAATAAGGAATGTCTAACTTTAAGTTAAATCCGTTATATTGTTAGGATACGTGTCATGCTTTTGCAATGACAGTGAAGTAATTTCATATAGGCATATCCTTGCTGATGTACCCTGAAACTAATAATGGAGCTAACCTTAGCTAGCATGGCTATTATTATCCTAGCCACTGTAGCCAGTCTGACCAGTCGATAACAGAAAGCTAGAGCCAACTAATATCAAAATGTTGTTTTTGGCATGTTTAACGTTAAGTCAAATGCGATTATACTATAGATCATATATGACAAGTCATGGAACATTAACCAGGCATGCATCTGTCGTACTATTTAATATTTCCCATAAATAAAAGAAAGGCACTCTTGCGCTTCAGCCAAAAATAAAACTGGATCGGTGTTCACAGCACAGGACAAAATAGTAGACAATACATCAAGTGGGCCACTTCAAAAATGACTGAACCCAAATGAAAGGAGGCTGGAGCACTCGATAAAACTGCAGAGCTTTTATTAAGGTGCAAACAGACTGACGTTGTGACGCTACTGCGTCTTCTTCAGAGTTAAACAGGTATTGATAGAACAATGGCAGTTAAATACACACATCCTGAAACCCAAATGGTCTCTCATTGGTAAATGAGGATGAGGGAAAATTAACCAATCCTGTTGAGGCACTCATCAAAAAGAGGGTGTAAAGAATCAGCAGTCCAAAACAGAAAACACTCCCACTATGAATGATGAAGATGAGGAAAAAATAAAAAATAAAAGATAAATAAATAAATAAATAAATAAATAATAATATATTGAAAAAAATAGTAATAATAATACTAATATTTAAAAAAAGGAATAAATATATATATATATGTATATATATATACAGTCAGGTCCATAATTATTTGGACAATGATACAGTTGTCGTCATTTTGGCTCTGTACACCACCACAATGGGTTTTAAATGAAACAATGAATACCTGCTTAAAGTGCAGACTCTCAGCTTTCATTTAAGGCTTTTTTCAAAAATGTAGTATGAACCGTGTAGGAATTACAACCATTTCTTCACACAGTCCCCCAACTTTAAGGGCTCATAAGTATTTGGACAAACTAACATAATCATCAATTAAACAGTCAGTTTTAATACTTGGTTGCAAATCCTTTACAGTCAATGACTGCCTGAAGTGTTGGACACATAGGCATCATCAGATGCTGGGTTTCTTCCCTGGTGATGCTCTGCCAGCCCTTTACTGCAGCCGTCTGCACTTCCTGCTTGTGTTTTGGGTGTTTTGCCCTCAGTTTTGGCTTCAGCAAGAGAAACGCATGCTCAATTGGATTCAGGTCAGATGATATGACTTGGCCATTGCAGAACATTCCACTTCTTTGTCTTAAAATGTCTTTGGTTGCTTTTGCAATATGCTTCAGGTCATTGTCCAACTGCACTGTGAAGCATCGTCCAATGAGTTTTGAAGCATTTGGTTGAATCTGAGCAGATAATGTAGCCCCAAACACTTCAGTATAAATCCAATAAGCTTCTATTCTGAGGAGTTTGTTGACAATATCTCCACCTCTCTGTGGGGGGGAGACTTTTTCGATGCCATAGAAGCGGAGAGAAGCACAAGAACTATGATTAGCTTTAACATAATGGCGTGCATGTTGTTATCCTAGCCACTGTAGCCAGTCTGACCAGTCGATAACAGAAAGCTAGAGCCAACTAATATCAAAGTGTTGTTTTTGGCATGTTTAACGTTAATAGTTAAATGCGATTATACTATAGATCATATATGACAAGTCATGGAACATTAACCAGGCATGCATCTGTCATACTATTTAATATTTCCCATAAATACTTTGAATGACTACCTGGTTGTTATCATTGTCCTGTGATGTGGCATAAGCTGTTTTCCACCTTCATAATTTAGATATGATAGACTGCGGGATATTGTGTCACTATGATTTATCTGTCTGACATGATAGTGTGTATTGATTACACCTAATATAGTTTTATTGTAATTGACAACTTTGGCTCATAATGTTACATCAGCCTGGAGGGGGTAATAATAATCAATAATCTCATTCATAGCAGTCCACTGCCACTAATCTCAGAGCTTTTAACATTTTTCACAGTCTTCATTATTTTATTGAGTAATTCATTAGATTTGTATCTCTATTTAATTCTAATACTTATGTTGAATCAAGGGACCAGATTATGCCATTTTACACTGATTCAGTTTTGTAGCGATCTACCGCTCCTGATCCAGTGGCTTGTGATGTTTTGTAGCAACCTGCCACTCCTAATCCAGGAGTAAGTGGTCAGGAGTGGTAGGTCACTACAAAACATTAATGGTACCAAAATATTTTTTCCTGTCAGCTACATGGGAAGAAATCAACAGTGTTTGTGGTGTAACTTCACTTTACTTTTTGATATTGATCAAAATGTGCCCATAACACAGATTATTGAAAGCTGGCATAACTAGATAGTCATTGATTTACATTGAAAAGTTTTATTATTTATTATTTTAAGTCACAGTTTTATTTAGACAGAGATCTTGTACAGCTGCTTGTGTTTCAACAACATTGAGAACTTTGACTTGTTTTATTAAGTGAAGAAAGGCTTCTGAGAAACAACATTTGCTTGTATCTATCAGAATTAAGTGCAAAATAGTTTGGTATGGCACTGGAGTTATAGGATGTTTTTATGCCAGCTGTAAATTGTTATCCAAATTGTTATAAAATTGTTATACAATGTATTCATTTCCTCTGACACACACACACATATATATATATATATATATATATATATGTATATATATATATATATGTATATATATATATATACAGTACAGGCCAAAAGTTTGGACACACCTTCTCATTCAATGCGTTTTCTTTATTTTCATGACTATTTACATTGTAAATTCTCACTGAAGGCATCAAAACTATGAATGAACACATGTGGAGTTATGTACTTAACAAAAAAAGGTGAAATAACTGAAAACATGTTTTATATTCTAGTTTCTTCAAAATAGCCACCCTTTGCTCTGATTACTGCTTTGCACACTCTTGGCATTCTCTCCATGAGCTTCAAGAGGTAGTCACCTGAAATGGTTTTCCAACAGTCTTGAAGGAGTTCCCAGAGGTGTTTAGCACTTGTTGGCCCCTTTGCCTTCACTCTGCGGTCCAGCTCACCCCAAACCATCTGGATTGGGTTCAGGTCCGGTGACTGTGGAGGCCAGGTCATCTGCCGCAGCACTCCATCACTCTCCTTCTTGGTCAAATAGCCCTTACACAGCCTGGAGGTGTGTTTGGGGTCATTGTCCTGTTGAAAAATAAATGATGGTCCAACTAAACGCAAACCGGATGGGATGGCATGTCGCTGCAGGATGCTGTGGTAGCCATGCTGGTTCAGTGTGCCTTCAATTTTGAATAAATCCCCAACAGTGTCACCAGCAAAACACCCCCACACCATCACACCTCCTCCTCCATGCTTCACAGTGGGAACCAGGCATGTGGAATCCATCCGTTCACCTTTTCTGCGTCTCACAAAGACACGGCGGTTGGAACCAAAGATCTCAAATTTGGACTCATCAGACCAAAGCACAGATTTCCACTGGTCTAATGTCCATTCCTTGTGTTTCTTGGCCTAAACAAATCTCTTCTGCTTGTTCTCTCTCCTTAGCAGTGGTTTCCTAGCAGCTATTTGACCATGAAGGCCTGATTGGCGCAGTCTCCTCTTAACAGTTGTTCTAGAGATGGGTCTGCTGCTAGAACTCTGTGTGGCATTCATCTGGTCTCTGATCTGAGCTGCTGTTAACTTGCCATTTCTGAGGCTGGTGACTCGGATGAACTTATCCTCAGAAGCAGAGGTGACTCTTGGTCTTCCTTTCCTGGGTCGGTCCTCATGTGTGCCAGTTTCGTTGTAGCGCTTGATGGTTTTTGCGACTCCACTTGAGAAGGTGTGTCCAAACTTTTGGCCTGTACTGTATATATATATATATATACAGTACAGGCCAAAAGTTTGGACACACCTTCTCATTCAATGCGTTTTCTTTATTTTCATGACTATTTACATTGTAGATTCTCACTGAAGGCATCAAAACTATGAATGAACACATGTGGAGTTATGTACTTAACAAAAAAAGGTGAAATAACTGAAAACATGTTTTATATTCTAGTTTCTTCAAAATAGCCACCCTTTGCTCTGATTACTGCTTTGCACACTCTTGGCATTCTCTCCATGAGCTTCAAGAGGTAGTCACCTGAAATGGTTTCCACTTCACAGGTGTGCCTTATCAGGGTTAATTAGTGGAATTTCTTGCTTTATCAATGGGGTTGGGACCATCAGTTGTGTTGTGCAGAAGTCAGGTTAATACACAGCCGACAGCCCTATTGGACAACTGTTAAAATTCATATTATGGCAAGAACCAATCAGCTAACTAAAGAAAAACCAGTGGCCATCATTACTTTAAGAAATGAAGGTCAGTCAGTCCGGAAAATTGCAAAAACTTTAAATGTGTCCCCAAGTGGAGTCGCAAAAACCATCAAGCGCTACAACGAAACTGGCACACATGAGGACCGACCCAGGAAAGGAAGACCAAGAGTCACCTCTGCTTCTGAGGATAAGTTCATCCGAGTCACCAGCCTCAGAAATGGCAAGTTAACAGCAGCTCAGATCAGAGACCAGATGAATGCCACACAGAGTTCTAGCAGCAGACCCATCTCTAGAACAACTGTTAAGAGGAGACTGCGCCAATCAGGCCTTCATGGTCAAATAGCTGCTAGGAAACCACTGCTAAGGAGAGGCAACAAGCAGAAGAGATTTGTTTGGGCCAAGAAACACAAGGAATGGACATTAGACCAGTGGAAATCTGTGCTTTGGTCTGATGAGTCCAAATTTGAGATCTTTGGTTCCAACCGCCGTGTCTTTGTGAGACGCAGAAAAGGTGAACGGATGGATTCCACATGCCTGGTTCCCACTGTGAAGCATGGAGGAGGAGGTGTGATGGTGTGGGGGTGTTTTGCTGGTGACACTGTTGGGGATTTATTCAAAATTGAAGGCACACTGAACCAGCATGGCTACCACAGCATCCTGCAGCGACATGCCATCCCATCCGGTTTGCGTTTAGTTGGACCATCATTTATTTTTCAACAGGACAATGACCCCAAACACACCTCCAGGCTGTGTAAGGGCTATTTGACCAAGAAGGAGAGTGATGGAGTGCTGCGGCAGATGACCTGGCCTCCACAGTCACCGGACCTGAACCCAATCCAGATGGTTTGGGGTGAGCTGGACCGCAGAGTGAAGGCAAAGGGGCCAACAAGTGCTAAACACCTCTGGGAACTCCTTCAAGACTGTTGGAAAACCATTTCAGGTGACTACCTCTTGAAGCTCATGGAGAGAATGCCAAGAGTGTGCAAAGCAGTAATCAGAGCAAAGGGTGGCTATTTTGAAGAAACTAGAATATAAAACATGTTTTCAGTTATTTCACCTTTTTTTGTTAAGTACATAACTCCACATGTGTTCATTCATAGTTTTGATGCCTTCAGTGAGAATCTACAATGTAAATAGTCATGAAAATAAAGAAAACGCATTGAATGAGAAGGTGTGTCCAAACTTTTGGCCTGTATTGTATATGTATATATATATATGTATATATATATATATATATATATATATATATATATATATATATATATATATGTACGTAGGAGTGGCAGATTGGGGTGGTGGTTCCCATTTTCTAAAAAGGGGTCGGAGGGTGTGCTCTAACTATCGGGGTATCACACTGCTCAGCCTCCTGGGTAAAGTTTACTCCAGGGTGCTGGAAAGGAGGATCCGACCGATGGCTGAACCTCGGATTCAGGAGGAGCAATGTGGATTCCTTCCTTTCCGTGGAACAGTGGACCAGCTCTTTACCCTTGCGAGGTTGCTGGAGGGGTTGTGGGAGTTTGCCCATCCAGTCTGCATGTGCTTTGTGGACTTGGAGAAGGCTTATGACCACGTCCCTCAGGGGGTCTTCTGGGGGGTACTGCGGGAGTACGGGATACCGGGCTTGCTGCTACGAGCCATCCGGTCCCTGTTTGACCAAAGTGAGAGCTGTGTCTGCATACTTGGCATAAAGTCAAACATGTTCTCGGTGGGTGTTGGCCTCCACAAGGGTTATCAACGTTCCTGTTTGTGAGTTTCATAGACAGGATCTTGAGGTGCAGCTGGGGGGAGGAAAGGGTCCCATTTGGGGACCTCAGAATTGAATCTCTACTTTTTGCAGATGATGTGGTTCTGTTGGCTTCATCACACCGTGACCTCCAGCATGCAATGGGGCGGTTTGCAGCCGAGTGTGAAGCGGTCGGGATGAGAGTCAACACCTCCAAGTCTGAGGCCATGGTTCTCTGGTGGAAACCAGTGGATTGCCCCCTATGGGCTGGGGGAGAGTTACTGCCTCAAATGAGGGAGTTCGAGTATCTTGGGTCTTGTTCACGAGCGAGGGTAGAATATCGTGTGAGATGGATCGCCAGTTTGGTGCAGCTTCTGCAGTGATGCAGGCGCTGCGCCGGACCATTGTGGTGAAGAGGAAGCTGAGCTGGAAGGTGAAGCTTTGGATTTACTGGTCAATTTACATCCCAACCCTCACCTATGATAATGAGCTCTGAGTAGTGACTGAAAGATTGAGATTGCGGATACAAGCGGCGGAATTGAGTGGGGGCAGCAGCCCGAGCAAAGCGCCCCAGACATCCCTGTGTGCGTGTGTGTGTGTGTGATATTATCACGATACATAAGTGCAGAGTATTGTGATAATGTATTGTGATATATTGCAATTTATTACCTTTTTTTTTCTTTTTTAGTGGCAAATTATGTCCCCAAATGAAAACTTTGTCAACATCAACAGTTTCTGAGTCTGTTCATCTCACTTCAGTCATTTTTATCTCAGCAAAATGTATCTAGTGGACTGAAAATGCAGGTACTTATATTATTCTAGTATGCTAACCAAACATTTAATTTGTGTTGGTAATATTATTAATTTATGCAATAAAAAAAATCAATATTGATTGGTTTTATTTATTAATTATTTAATAATTAAATGAAAATGAGATATGTCAGATATAATTCAATTTTAAAATCTGAACACAGATTTATAAAACAATGTCAATAAACTAACAAGTACTGTATCAGCTCACCCTCTATAGTCGTGAAAGTAGTAGTCATTCACCTATGTACGTGCTAAAGTGTTCCAATGTTCCAACAAGCTTTTGTCTCCTTTTAGGTGATTAACTCTTGTACTGAGGTGTGGCAGGGTGTGTGCCGGGAGCTGGGCTGGAGGATTGATGAATCCATTCAGGATGCATCACACTGGAAGGGGGTCTACCTGAAGGCTAAATTGCGCATGGTGCAGCTGCAGGATCAGGAGGCCTTTGAGACATCGTCCCTCATTGGCCACAGTGCTCGAGTATACGCCCTCTACTATAAGGATGGCCTCCTCTGCACAGGTACACTATGGCTCTGGTTTATTTTCATGACTTAGAATGTAGTACTGAAAAACTGAAGACATTGTTTTGAATATACCTATTTATTTATGACTGAGTGTATTCAGCAGGGCCACGTGTTTTGCCAGGCCAGGCATTGCCGTTTGCTTCAGTGTACTTGAGCATACCAGGATTCTGCCTTAACACATTTTCTACCAAAATGCCAACTCATTTTGCAATGCCTCATTTGAATGAATCTCTCCTGCTTGCAACTCTACTTCTACCTGTGCACCATGCACTCTGCACTGTACCCCAAGATACCACATAGATGAGCAAAGTCAATGTTAAGGTCAGGAGAATGCCAAACTGGCTTAGCACTGTTGTATTCAATGCTGCTGTCAGGTACAGTGTTGTCCCAAAATGGGAGCCATAAAAGAAGTCAAATGCTGTTGCCCAGTTAGTAGTGTCTATATAATAATATATAACCCTGATTCCAGTAAAGTTGGGATGTTGTGTAATACATAAATAAAGACAGAATGCAATGATTTGAAAATCCTTTCCAAACTATATTCAGTTGAATACAGTGCAAAGACACGATATATTATGTTCAATCTGATAAACTTTATTGTTTTTTATAAGCATACACTCTTTCAGAATTTGATGCCTGCAACATGTTTGAAAAAAGTTGGGACAGGGGCATGTCTACCACTGTGTGGATTTGTGTAGCCAGACCTATCTCTGCAGCGCAGTGTCAGCATCAGGGAAAGGTCTGGAGCACACAGTATCATTCTGCTAAAGGGAAAAAAACACTCTGGCTTTCTATTTCTTTAAACCAGCCACACAGCTGTGGCTCAGGAGCGGGTTGTTCACTAATGGAAAGATCAGCGGTCCAGTCCCCAGCTTCTCCAGTCTGCATGTGGAAGTATCTTAAACCCTAAACTGCTCCTGCTGTGTGAGTGCATGTGAATGTCGAAACTGAGTATCAGGTGGCACCTTGTATGGTAGCCTTGGCCAGCAGTGCGTGAATGTGTGTGTGAAAGTCTCATATTAAAGCGCTTTAAGTGGTCGGAACGTGCATGTTCATTTTAGTCACTAAGCCCAGGATGAAGCGATGCTTCCCTTTTAAAATAGTAACAGAAACAAGGAGCAAATCACCGCACTCACGACCAGAGTATGCCAAGGTGCCAGAAAACCATGTGTAAACTTGTGTAAAAATAGGATCTGCACACGTGGATCAATGCAAGTATCTTTAATTTACCAAGCTTTCGGTCAGAGGACCTTCATCAGGGTGACAATCAGCACGAGTACAATGAACAGTCTTATGTGATTCTTATGTGAAAATAGTAACAGACAAAAAACAGTAACAGACGTATGTCAACTGTGTCACTCAACTTTTAGTAATAAAAAGATAACTTTTTTAATGTTTCACACAGCGTCCCAACTTTTTTGGAATTGGGCTTGTAGACAGGTTTTACATTCCATTTTATACTAACTATAGTTGTTGTTTTTTTAATCTCACCACCACCACTACCTGTTTTTAATGATTTGAAGCTGAGAACAGCTCCTCCATTCCGTTTGCTGCTGCGTCAGCAGCACACTTAAAGTATGCATAAGGACTGTTTAAGGTACACTTAATCATGTTTTCAGGGTGAACAAACTACAAAGCCTGCTTAGAGTTAGTGTGTAGTCTGGAATTAGGACACTACGGAAGTGCATTGCATTCACTGAATAAAAAAAATATTAGACACCTTATCTCGTAATTAGGAGATAAGGATCTCGTAATTACGAGATCAGGAAAGGTGCCACATTGGCCATTGCTTCGCTCAGAACCACATACTGCACATCCACGAAGGGGGGTCGGAACTACTGTAACCAGCTGCTACTCAGGTGGTGCCATCTTGACTATATCCCATATTTTTATTATAATGTGTATATATTGTAAATTACGACGGAGTATTAGGGTACGACGGAGTATTAGGGCCACATTGAAGAAAAAAATATTCTTTCAAGGAATAAAGTCAAAATATTACGAGAAAATACTCGTAATATTTGGAGAATAAAGTCATAACTGAGAAAAGTCATAATATTACGAGAATAAAGTCGGAATATTATGAGATTAAAGTCATAATTTAATGAGATTGAAGTCATAATATTACAAGAATAAAGTCGTAGTTTTTAAGGAAATAACCAACAACAAACAGAATGTCAGATTGTCTTTCATGCCGTTGTAAGTAGCCTACTTAATTAGGTTTGGGAACCGGCACCATGCCGGTTCTGTGTCAGTCGAAATGCGCTGTTTGTGACTCCGGGCCCAACTCTGCCACTGATTGGCCAGTCTGACATTCTTCATAATACATATAGAACGTTAGTGAAACACATAGGCCTAACAGAAAGATGCGTTCGTTTGGGGACAAGTTAGTGGTCACGTTACTTGTTCCACAAGCGAAGGACCCCGGACACATACAGTAAATACACTGGTTGTTAGTAACTTTTAACATACATGAGTCTTTGTGACTCTTGGCTCTTGTCCCCTAACTAACACTTGTTTCTGTTTCACTGACGATATTTTCACCCCATTAAGTCACATCCCGTTATTTCCCGTTATTTCCTCTGTAAACCTAACGTTACAGCAGCCTACAAGCATGCTGTGTCAATAAATCAGCTCAGACACTGTTAGAAATGTAATAGCCTGGGGTGCCGGTGGCTTAGTGGTAGAGCAGGCGCCCCATGTACAAGGCTGTTGCCGCAGCGGTCCGGGTTCGACTCCAGCCTGTGGCCCTTTGCTGCATGTCACTCCCCCCTCTCTCTCCCCTTCACGCTTGTCTGTCCTATACATTAAAGGCTAAAAAGCCCCAAAAAATATCTTTAAAAAAAAGAAATGTAATAGCCTATTTAGCCTAATAACATCATGCTACAGCAGTAATAATGTCAGCTTTAGTCAAATGGCTCTAGCTCTCCCGGTAAATGTCATAAACTCTGGACACATTTTCCCTGTATGTTGACATGATAGGCTAATGGCCGCATTTCCCAGGTTGCTCTTAGCTTAAGAAGATCTTTCACTAAGAAGGAGTTGTAAGATCGAGCTGACCCACTCTTAACAGTCTTCTTAGCAACCAAATGCTCACAGATCCAGCTGCGTCAGGCACATTAATATTACACTGAGCAAGTAGATATTAAAACAGTGCGCACCATATATATTTTGATCTATTTTATACTTCAGATTTATATTGTTTGGCATTAATTGGTGACAGAAAAGAACAAAGTTCACTCTACAGGGAAACGCGTGTCCTTACTGTGCATATTGAATCTTGAATCTATGTTTTATGAAGACCCTGTGTGTGCTCAGAGCTGTGGCACAAGTTACGCATCAAAATCTGGCGGAAGAAAAATAATAAGACGAAAAATAAGTAGGCTATGTGTGTGACTTATGTGCTGATGAAGTGATGGGTGATCGATGTGCCTGACATCGATTGATTTAGTTTCGGCACCACGGTAGTGGCCAGCTCCGGTTAAGAGTTTCTTAAAGAGCGATCTCAAGTAAAATCTTAAATGGATGCAGAAAGTGAAAAGAAAGCAATACCCTAATTTAAAAAGTTGCCTCTATTGAAAATGCATTTAATCTGTGATTCAATTTGAAAGCTATTTCTCAAGACAAGTTTTGTAATTACCTTGTATGCTTTCATTCTGTTTATATCTTAACAGGAGCTGGACACTACCGTGGTGCTGAAACTAAATCATTCGATGTCAGGCACATCGATCACCCATCACTTCATCAGCACATAAGTCACACACAGCCTACTTATTTTTCGTCTTATTATTATTTTTCTTCCGCCAGATTTCGGTGCGTAACTTGTGCCACAGCTCTGAGCGCACACAGGGTCTTCATAAAACGTAGATTCAAGATTCAATATGCGCAGTGAGGACACACGTTTCCCTGCAGAATGAAATTCGTTCTTTTCTGTCACCAATTAATGCCAAACAATATAAATCTGAAGTATGAAATAGATCAAAATATACAGTCGAGGACAAAATTATTAGCCCCCCTATGAAATTTGAAGTTTCTTTAAGATTTTCCCAAGTACTTTTTTAACAGAGCAAGGAATTTTCAACATAGCATTTCTGAACATACTAGTTTTCTTTAGAAGGCACAAATTATTTATATTTGCACACCAAAACAGAATTATTTAAGAAAAAACTAAAATGACCAGGGACATTATTATTAGTCCCCTTTAAGAAATGACCATTTATTAAGTCATTGCACAAACCACTTTTGTGCAGTTATGTGCTTTCACTTCACAGGTGATGTACTTAAAGGTGATCAGGTGAATCAGGTGATTTCACTCAACAATTAAGTTAAAACATGGTATAAAAGCCTCAGTATGGGTCATTGAGCTGTCAGTTGAGAAAGCACCATGCCGAAAACTGAAGAAATCAGTTTGGATTTGAGAAAAAGAATTGTTGATGCACACAAAGCAGGAGAAGGATATACAAAGCTATCCAAGCGTTTCCAAGTGTCAAGAACTGGAGTGAGAAGTATAATCCAGAAATTCAAAGACAGCCACACAGTACAGAACAAGCCTGGCAGAGGTAGGAAGCGAAAGATTTCAAAGACCCTGGAAAGAAAACTAGTGAGAGATGTGTCTAAAGACCCCAGAACAACTGCCAAGACACTGGTGAATGACTTGGACACATCAGGAATCGTAGTCTCTAAGAAGACAATCACTAGAGCTCTGCACAGGAATGGACTGCGAGGTTGCAGACCAAGAAAAACTCCACTTTTGAAGAAGAGACACCTTCAAGCCAGACTTAAGTATGCTCAGGACAACCTGGAGAAAGATTATGCATACTGGAAGCGTGTCCTATGGTCTGATGAGACTAAACTAGAGCTCTTTGGCCATAGAGACACTGCTTATGTTTGGAGAAAAAAGGGAGAGGCATATAACCCAAAGAACACCGTCCCCACAGTGAAACACGGTGGTGGGAGTATTATGCTGTGGGGATGCTTCAAGTGCATCTGGAATTGGAAATCTTGTCAAGGTGGAAGGAATCATGAACAAAGAAAGATATGTGGAGATTTTGAAAGAAAACCGTAAGCAGTCAGCTATAAAACTGGGTCTAGGTCGTTGCTTCGTCTTCCAACATGACAATGATCCAAAACATACGTCTCTCTTGGTGAAGAAGTATCTCCAGAAGACCAAAGTGAATGTAATTGAGTGGCCTGCACAAAGCCCTGACTTAAATCCCATTGAAAATATGTGGGGTGACCTAAAGAAGAACGTCCATGCCAGAAGGCCATCAAATCTGGAGGAGCTTGCGAGATTTGCCAAAGAAGAATGGGCTGGGATTCCTCAAAAGAAGTGTCAGAGACTTGTTGAAAACTACAACAAACGACTGCAGGCTGTTATCCAGCAAAAAGGATACACAATTGACTATTAGGATCCGGGGGGCTAATAATTTTGTAGTTTTTGTTTTTTGTGGAATATTTTCATTTCTGTGTGCAAACTAAAATAATGTAAGCATCCAAAATAAAACTAGGATGTCTAAAAAAGCTGTGTTAAAAATGTGTTGCTCTGTTTAAAAGCACTTGGGAAATACTTTTAAAACAATGACATTTTTGTAGGGGGGCTAATAATTTTGTTCTCAACTGTATACGGTGCGCACTGTTGTCCTTACTTAGTGTAATACTCTGTCGTTATTTACAATATATACACATTATAATAAAGATATAGGATATAGTCAAGATGGCACCACCCGAGTGGCAGCTGGTTACAGTAGTTCCGACCCCCCTTCATGGATGTGCAGTATGTGGTTCTGAGTGAAGCAGCACCTTTCCTGATCTCATAATTACGAGATCTTATGAATGACATTACTTTTGAGCCATTCAGTTAGAGCACTGACAGAGGTTTGACCCACATCACTATGTTTGTCTAAATGGGGTATTATAAAGTTGTGTCAGAACTTGGAGCAGTAACAAAGATATCCCGCTGTTTTTCAGGATCCGATGACCTCTCTGCCAAATTATGGGATGTGCGCACTGGGCAGTGCATTTATGGAATTCAGACACACACCTGCGCCACAGTGAAATTTGATGAACAGAAGCTGGTGACTGGGTCCTTTGACAACACTATTGCATGCTGGGAGTGGAGCACAGGAGCTAAAATCCAGCAGTTCCGTGGCCACACAGGAGCAGGTTGGTATCAATGTCCTGTGAACATCTGTTCCTGGCCATAAAGAGTATTAAGCAATACTTCATTTATGTGACACAGTTCATTGTAGTGTACACTGTTCAAATATGTTTAAAACATCCATATGTACATAGGGGTGAGCAATATACCAACTATACTCAATGTATTGGGCTTGTTGCACATGGGATGTATAAAAAGACAAAATCGGGAACGTTGAGTATCCATAGTCATGTCATTTTTTTAAGCTGCCAGTATGGGGCTTGCTTCAGTGTTCCAATTCTCTCACTCTCTCCTGTGGCTCTCTCTCTCTCACAGACACGTGCAGAAAGAAAGACTCACAATCATTGTGCATCACAGACACTATGCCTATTAGGGCTGTCAACGAATATTCTAAATTTGAATTTGAAAAAAAAATGGACCTTCGAATGTGAAAATTGATATTCAATTGTGGAGAAAAAAAAACACCACTGCAGCTGTCCTCTTTGCGAGTGGGCGTTGGCCTGAGCCGCTGCACTGAACGCACTGCATAAACACCAGGGCCACACCGCCCGCGGAAGTGCTGCTGGTCGACAAGAGGTTCTGCTCCCAGCTGTTGTCTCCGTCACCCCCCGGCTTGACACATTCGCTCGCGGCTCGCACAGAAAATAGACCAGACGCCGAAACGGAGCTGCGCGGCACGGCACAGCCGGTGTGGATGACACAATCAGTTAACATGGGTGGTGTGGCCATGGGTCAGAGAGGGGGGGCGAGCGAGAGGTCCGCGGACGTTTATAACGTAACGTTATAGATAATTGTTTTATGTGTTTTAATGTGTAGGTATGTAAATGTTTTCAACGACGTTTATGTTGAAATCAAAATACCTACAGGTAGTTATGTTTCCTTGTATTAATACATATACAAGAATGTTTCCTTGTATTAGTTTGCACTCTTGTGGACATAATGCGAAAAAAAAAAATTCAAATGGTTCGAACCTGTGCGTTATTTTTAGAAGGAATATTCAAACGTCATTTTTGAGCAATTTTGACAGCCCTAATGCCTATCTAAACCAATTTCTCCTGAGTGATAGTGTGAGCAGGGTGAAGCATTTTTCTCATCTGCAGGGTTCCAGACAGCTACTATCTTTAGTCACATTTTGCGACCATGGAGCACCACTGTGACTTGCAAATATAATTAATATAGGAAGTGGAGAGCTGTTTGGGAATTTCACATTGAATAAATCCTCACGTTTAACAGCGCTGTGGTAACAGTTGAACTTAAGGAGTTTAACAACAGCGTGAGCAGAGGAAGCCTGCAGGGCTCCAGACCGCGACTATTTAGTTATTTAGTCACATTTTGTGACCATGGAGCACCGCTGCAACTTGAAATATTATTATATATAGAAAGTTGTTTAATTGTTTCACAGTAAATAAATCCTTATGTTTACCTGTGCCATGGTAACAGTTTAACTTATGGAGTTTAACAACAGCATGAGAAGAGGAAGTGTGTGTTTTCTACCTGTAGGGCTCCAGTCACATTTTGCAACTTGCAAATACTGAGCTATTCGTTTGTTTCCAGCTCACAATAAATAAATCCTCATGTTTAAGGGCACTGTGACAACAGTTTAACTTAACTTTGTGTTAACTGCTTACATCTAAGCTTCAAGTTCACAGTAAAAACATCAATATTTCCAGCCTGAGGTGAGCCGATTCCAAAATAAAAGCACCAGTAGTTACGCTTTTATTTAATTATAAAAGTGCTTTATTCTACTTTATTATAACGACACTTAACTTAACTAACCTACCTAACTTAATTATAAGAGTATTAAAGTGAACTTCATTACAATACTTTTTAAAACTGTATTACAGTGCCCTCCAAAAGTATTGGAACAGTGAGGCCAATTCCTTTATTTTTGTTGTAGACTGAAAATATTTGGGTTTGACATCAAAAGATGAATATGGGACAAGAGATCAACATTTCAGCTTCTATTTACAGGTATTTACATCTGGATCTGATACACAACTTAGAAGATAGCACCTTTTGTTTGAACCCACCCATTTTTCATGACAGCAAAAGTATTGGAACATGTGACTGACAGGTGTGTTTTGTTGCCCAGGTGTCTCCCAATTACATTGATTATTCAAACAATAAATAGCACTGAATGTCTGAGCTCAGTTTCAGATTGGGTACGATAGGTTTTGCCTGTGCAGACTGCATTTAGAGGTGGAACCAACATGAAAACCAGAGAGCTGTCTATGGGTGAAAAAGAAGCAATTGTGAATCTGAGAGAAGATGGACAATCAATCAGAGCCATTGCACAAACATTGGCCATAGCCAGTACAACCATTTGGAATGTCCTGAAGAAGAAAGAAACCACTGGTGTACTAAGCAACAAACGTTGAACAGGTAGACCAAGGAAAACATCAGCAGTTGATGACAGAAACATTGTGAGAGCTGTAAAGAAAGACCCTAAAACAACTGTTAGTGACATCAGCAACAACCTCCAGAGGGCAGGAGTGAAGGTATCACAATCTACTGTTCGCAGAAGACTTCATGAACAAAAGTACAGAGGCTACACCAGAAGATGCAAACCACTCATTAGCAAGAAGAATAGGAAGGCCAGGCTGGAATTTGCCAAAAGGTACAGAGATGAGCCTCAAAAATTCTGGGAAAAAGTTTTATGGACTGATGAGACAAAGATTAACTTTTTCCAAAGTGATGGAAAGGCCAAAGTTTGGAGAAAGAAAGGATCTGCTCATGATCCCAAACATACAAGCTCATCTGTGAAACACGGTGGAGGTAATGTCATGGCTTGGGCTTGCATGGCTTCTTCTGGGACGGACTCTTTCATCTTCATTGATGATGTAACACATGATGGCAGCAGCAAAATGAACTCAGAAGTCTACAGAAACATTTTGTCTGCTAATTTAAAGAAAGATACAACCAAACTGATTGGGAGATCCTTCATCATGCAGCAAGATAACGACCCAAAACACACTGCCAAAACAACAAAGGAGTTCATCAGGGGCAAGAAGTGGAAGGTTTTAGACTGGCCAAGTCAGTCTCCAGACTTAAACCCAATAGAGCATGCATTTTACCTGCTGAAGAGGAGACTGAAGGGAGTAACCCCCCAAAACAAACAACAGCTGAAAGAGGCTGCGGTGAAAGCCTGGAAAAGCATCACAAAAGAAGAATGCAAAAGTTTGGTGATGTCAATGGGTCACAGGCTTGATGCAGTTATTGAAAGCAAAGGATTTGCAACTAAATATTAAGTCTCATTCACTTTAATCTATTTTAAGTTTATATGTTCCAATACTTTTGCTGTCATGAAAAATGGGTGGGTTCAAACAAAAGGTGCTATCTTCTAAGTTGTGTATCAGATCCAGATGTAAATACCTGGAAATAAAATCTGAAACGTTGATCTCTTGTCCCATATTCATCTTTTGATGTCAAACCCAAATGTTTTCAGTCTACAACAAAAATAAAGGAATTGGACTGACTGTTCCAATACTTTTGGAGGGCACTGTATATCAGTATTTTATTTAACGATATTTCAAGTCATTTACTTAACTTTATTACGACAGTAGCTACTTTATGTAACTTTATTGTAATTGTGGCAATATAGCCTAGAAATATTACAACATTATTTTAAGCTATATTGCCCAGCCCTGTGTGTACAAACAAAAATCCAAATCAACCAAATACAGTTAAATGGAACCTGTTGGAGTATTTCAGCAGCTTGGACCAGAAACTCTGCAAAATTTGAGCATAGATTCAACTGTAGCATTTGTAAATTGCAAAGCAAAATTTGTGGGTTTATGATGCACTGTATTTCTACAAAGACATTTGAGAGTAGAAACATTTTGTGTCTGCTCAGTCTTCAGTGTGGATTACAATGATGAGCTGGACGTGCTGGTCAGTGGTTCTGCAGACTTTACTGTGAAGGTCTGGGCTTTGTCTGCTGGTGCCTGTCTCAACACTCTGACTGGACACACCGAGTGGGTCACCAAGGTCAGCTCACCAAACCTAGTGAAGGTTTCATTTTAGGAAAATAGTTGTGTGTTATTCATGTATAACTTGACACATTTATCAATAATAAAATTACAGTAATGTGATGTTCCCAGCTGCCTTTGTTATAAATGTTTTTACTGTCGAATAATGTCTTGGCTCTTCAGCAGTGATAAAAGTGGAAAATTGATATGTTAATAAACTGACATGGGAGTTTAACCATGACCAAGCATTTGCTTAATGTGTTTGGAAACATGTATCTTGTGTTGTTCTCTCCCATCAGGTGATACTACAGAAGAGTGAAGTAGAATCTATGGTGCACAGTCCCGGTGATCATATCCTCCTAAGTGCTGATAAGTATGAAATTAAGGTAATGTTCCTGTGTCCAGCCGCCTCTTGTGTTTTCACGTTTAAAGAGTAAAGAAACTAAACTGTGTGAAGCTTTTGTCATTGTTTTAGCAGTGCTCTCATGTGTGAGCTGCTGTACCTTCCATAGGTACAGTCCATATGATGGAGCACACACTGTGTTCCTTCTGCAGGTCTGGCCTTTAGGTAGAGAAATCAACTGTAAGTGTTTGAAGACACTGTCAGTGTCAGAGGACCGCAGCATCAGCCTTCAGCCTCGCCTGCAGTTTGACGGGCGCTACATCGTCTGCAGCTCTGACCTCGGAGTTTATCAGTGGGACTTTGCCAGTTTTGAGATTCTCAGGTAAACTAGTACACATAACAAAATATGACTCTCTGCGCTTATTAAAATATGAGGCCTGCTCTGTACCTGGTGTTCGTTACTTAACTTGTGTATTTCAAACAGTTTGTTCTTCTATGTAAGTTTATCAATGTAGCACTTTCTTAAAGCAGAAGTCCCGAAGTATATGTTATAGATAAATAAATACATAAAATATATTAAAACAGCGTAACAATAAAACTATCAATCAGAATCTCTTAATTGTCACTGTACAAGTACAACGAAATTGAGGTAGCAGCTCTCAGATTCAGTGCAATAAAGGTATAAGTTAAAAACAAGGTAGCAAAACAACAGCTATAGAAATATGATAAAAAGAAACTAGAAATAAGAAATATCACTAAACTGTACAAAACAAATTACACTAGTATACAGATTTAAACTTTTACCCTAGTATCATTGCAAGCTACATCTGTGAGTCCCAGTAGAAGGGAAGGATAAAGCCAGTAGAACCCAGTATATTATATGCAACAGTGAAAAAAACAGGAATATTGCACAGACAGCATAATATTGCACAGATGGCTGTATATTGCACAGTAGATTATTTAGTGAATACTGTCACAGTTTTTGAGCTGTTTTTTTGTGTGTGTGTGTCCACAGGTAGTTAGGTTCATTGGGCCTCATTCACAAATTTGTGTGTAGAAATGTTCTTACTCTGTTAATAAAATAAGTGCACATGCAACATGTTTAAAAATATCTGTCGCTGATGCACTTTCTCTTGAAGGCACGGGCTGTAGTATCTTCCAGCAAGGTTAGATATACCATCTGACTAACTGCTCAGTGGTCAATCAGAATCTTTTATATACTCAGCATACCTATTAATAGGCTACCAGTCAAGTCGGCTACAAATGAACATATGCACAATTCCTACAAAATAAAAACGGGGACACCTAGTTTTTAAAGTTGAATTTCTTAATTAATAATTGATGAGAATGAAAAGGTGTCAGTTTTACAGTTATTTAATACATATGACCAAATGCATTAGTAAATTAACTAGAGGTCGACCGATAGTGGATTATTAATGGCCAATATAATAATGATAGTTTGGGGCAGGAAAAAAAAGATAGCCAATTCATCGGCCGATAACACTGATGAACCATTCAAGAACACACAGTAAAATACAATCAACTAACCATCAACACGTAGACGCACACACGGCTACTGAATAAATTGGATTTGTTTTTCACTCACCATTGATGTAACTTGTTTAAGACGAAAGTGTTGCTCATTGCAGCCTTGCGCTTTAGCCTTTAACGAGTAGCCACACATGCCTTTTCTCCAAAAGGTGCTTTGGTCCGGTGGTGTAATTTGCTCATCAGTACAGTGGGATAAAATGGACCAAAGCCTACACATTGGCAGTTAATCTGACATTTCTTTCAATTGGCCCCAACTGTGCACTGGCACAAGTGAGTGCCCGGACTTCTCCGTGGCTACTCGAGCCCTGAAGCACCCACAGAATCAACGACTATGGCACTGAACTGGTTTTGGGAGGTTTAGGAGGATCAAATGGTGCAAATTATATTAATCAGTGGATAATTGTGTGGCTTGATTATTTGGAGAGTAGGCTGATGCCAAACTGGTGAGTAGACCTGAAGTTTCTTATCCTTGTATTTTGTAGGTCTACAAAGACCTTAAATGTGGCCTGCTCATAAATGACGGGGCACAGAATAAAAGTATTTTTATGTGGGACTTTATTCCCTGACAGCACTTGAACACTGTAAGAACAGCATTGAAATTGTAAAAATCGAGCAAAGCAGATAATCACAGAACAGCTTCGAGAGATAACTACTGTAGTGAGAAATTGACTGAAAACAGGTCTGTTATGACATGAACGCCGCTCATCAGCCGTGAGGTAAAATCAGCTGTGCCCTTGGACAAAGTCACATTCTATAGCTCTAAAATGTGAGGATAATTGCTTTGTGAGAAAATAACATCTGATGTTGGGTGAAAAATGAGATTGAGCGTTTATTGTGCATTTATGGCCGGAGTGCACTGCTAGCCCCTCCCATTCTCAGAGTAATTATGATGTAATAGTCGTGTAAATGATCAGAAATTAATTTCACACGCATTTCTAGTGCCAGGCTTGCTAATTAATTGTAGTGAAATTATACTGACCACACTTGCAAGCAAAACAGAGAAAGCACCTAATGCTATTCTATAATCAGCAACCTTATTATGCTCCTAATAAAGAAGTAAAGCTGTCCTACATTAGTTTAGACTTTCAGTTAAATCATACGAATTATCTAAAGCACACATTAACTTGACTTTGTATGTGGCTGCTCGGTGCAAAAGGCTTATGGCTGTACCTATGTGACCAGTGGCCATCGGCCACTATAGCCCCGTTTCCACCAAACAACACAAATATTTCTGGATCATATTTAAGAGTAAGTGGAGTATTGAAGTAAAGACAACAGCTGAAAAAAGTTCTAAATTATCATTAACAGAATATACACAGACTCACACACAGAATCACTCTGTCATTTCAAAGTGATCCATATTTTATGTGTGTGTCACCAAACACTGCGCTACAGTAATATAATGAGCGGATCTGATCTGATGAGCCAGGCTGCTCTGAAACAACTGAGCGCGCCGATTTCACATTATATCGCCGGGTAATCCACTGAAATAAGTTCACCTCAAAACAAAGAGTGATGCTTTGACCTGCAGGATATCCTAATGTATTTACTGTGGCCCTTCTCGCCGCGATCCCCCTGAAAAATACACCAGTTGAAACTGACAGAATGAAAGCAGTGATCATGTCATTATCATGTGAATAGTGGGGGGAGGAGGGGAGGTGGACACTTAGCGCTCCTTCTCCGCTGTAAATGATTCATTTAAAACATGTTTTATCTAAATCACATTATTTTAAAAATCTTATTATGTTGTGGAAAGTGTAAATTATGAGGTTTCTGGCAAAAAAAAAATTTCAGGCTTGTTTGATAAAAACTCGTGGAAACATTATTCCAAATAAATGACATAATTATCCAAATCCTGCTAAGCTCCGCTGGTGCAGGTTTCATTGAAGAGGCCCTGCCCTCACTTCCAGCAAATCGTGTGCAAAGCATTATGGGGATTTTATACCCACGTAGGATCCACGCGTGCATCCTTCGACTTTCTCTGAAAGAAGGACTCAGTCCTTCGTGAAACTCAGAAGGATCCTTGACATTGGAACAGTCCTTCGGCGGGGGTCTATGACGTAGCATCCTTTTGAGGATCCTTCCTTGACTTTGACAAACACCCTGTATTTCCTAGCTCTTCAATTGTGACACAGAGGGAAGTCTGCACCTAGTGCAGGGGTTGCATGCCAACAGATTCAGAACAAAATAAAACAGGCTGCAGTGAGAGTTTCTCTTCATGGGATATTTAAAAATAGCAGGTTTGTGCATGTAGTCCCTCTAAGGTAAGCTCAGGGGTTTAGTGTTGCCGGAGCCCACAGGAATGATGCTCTACATTGCTTTGTTTTTTTCTCCAAGTGAGGATTGGGATATATGCCGTCACAGTCAAAAAATATATATAAATGCTTGAAGATTCACTTATTACTAAGAGTGTATGTCATATAAAAACAAAAGTAATGGTCAAAGTTTTCACAATTTAAGGTGTTGATGGATTCAAGTCGTCAACTCATGCATTGAGTAACATTACAAGTTAACGTTCTACATCAAAAGTTGCCGGCAGTCGGCCTAGTGAATTAAGTAAGTTTTTTCTCTGCCTACAGCTGCTGCAAGAGGCAGCAAAACACCCTTTCATTTTATAGTTATAGTTTATTAAAATGTGTGAAACTTACCACGGTATGAACAGTGGTTACATTAGCCTTAAAACCAGCCACAACTCAGCCCTGAGCAAGAGTGACCTTCCTCTTTTGACCAATCAACAGACTGCAGTGTTCACAGCTCCACCTTTTAGTACCAGATCTGTGTGCTAGGTACCCCAACAGAGGGGGGACCAAAAATGGAGATGCTATGGAACAGTTCCATTGGTGCCATCAACAACTTTTCACAGTGGAAACGGAAAAAAAGCCTACCTAACTGAACTATACTGCTTGGTGGAAACGGGGCTTTTCAGGGCCCTGTTCCGCTATTAACGATAGTTTATACAGTGCCCTCCAAAAGTATTGGAACAGTCAGTCCAATTCGTTTACTTTTGTTGTAGACTGAAAACATTTGGGTTTGACATCAAAAGATGAATATGAGACAAGAGATCAACATTTCAGCTTTTATTTCCAGGTATTTACATCTGGATCTGATACACAACTTAGAAGATAGCATTATTTGTAATGGAACACAAAATTTTTAGGTGAGCAAAAGTATTGGAACATATAAACTTAAAATAGATTAAAGTGAATGAGACTTAATATTTAGTTGCAAATCCTTTGCTTTCAATAACTGCATCAAGCCTGTGACCCATTGACATCACCAAACTTTTGCATTCTTCTTTTGTGATGCTTTTCCAGGCTTTCACCGCAGCCTCTTTCAGTTGTTGTTTGTTTTGGGGGGTTACTCCCTTCAGTCTCCTCTTCAGCAGGTAAAATGCATGCTCTATTGGGTTTAAGTCTGGAGACTGACTTGGCCAGTCTAAAACCTTCCACTTCTTGCCCCTGATGAACTCCTTTGTTGTTTTGGCAGTGTGTTTTGGGTCGTTATCTTGCTGCATGATGAAGGATCTCCCAATCAGTTTGGTTGCATCTTTCTTTAAATTAGCAGACAAAATGTTTCTGTAGACTTCTGAGTTCATTTTGCTGCTGCCATCATGTGTTACATCATCAATGAAGATGAAAGAGTCCGTCCCAGAAGAAGCCATGCAAGCCCAAGCCATGACATTACCTCCACCGTGTTTCACAGATGAGCTTGTATGTTTGGGATCATGAGCAGATCCTTTCTTTCTCCAAACTTTGGCCTTTCCATCACTTTGGAAAAAGTTAATCTTTGTCTCATCAGTCCATAAAACTTTTTCCCAGAATTTTTGAGGCTCATCTCTGTACCTTTTGGCAAATTCCAGCCTGGCCTTCCTATTCTTCTTGCTAATGAGTGGTTTGCATCTTCTGGTGTAGCCTCTGTACTTTTGTTCATGAAGTCTTCTGCGAACAGTAGATTGTGATACCTTCACTCCTGCCCTCTGGAGGTTGTTGCTGATGTCACTAACAGTTGTTTTAGGGTCTTTCTTTACAGCTCTCACAATGTTTCTGTCATCAACTGCTGATGTTTTCCTTGGTCTACCTGTTCGACGTCTGTTGCTTAGTACACCAGTGGTTTCTTTCTTCTTCAGGACATTCCAAATGGTTGTACTGGCTATGGCCAATGTTTGTGCAATGGCTCTGATTGATTGTCCATCTTCTCTCAGATTTACAATTGCTTCTTTTTCACCCATAGACAGCTCTCTGGTTTTCATGTTGGTTCCACCTCTAAATGCAGTCTGCACAGGCAAAACCTATCGTACCCAATCTGAAACTGAGCTCAGACATTCAGTGCTATTTATTGTTTGAATAATCAATGTAATTGGGAGACACCTGGGCAACAAAACACACCTGTCAGTCACATGTTCCAATACTTTTGCTCTCATGAAAAATGGGTGGGTTCAAACAAAAGGTGCTATCTTCTAAGTTGTGTATCAGATCCAGATGTAAATACCTGTAAATAGAAGCTGAAACGTTGATCTCTTGTCTCATATTCATCTTTTGATGTCAAACCCAAATATTTTCAGTCTACAACAAAAATAAAGGAATTGGCTTCATTGTTCCAATACTTTTGGAGGGCACTGTATAAAGTCCCATCAGTGCCAATTAATAGGCCAAACCGATGAATCCGCTTACCTCTAAAATTAACAGTATTAGATATTGTTGAAAAAAGCCTAAATAAAATAAATAAATGCTTTATGCGTTTACTTAAAAGGTGTGTGTTTATGTTTTCTAAGACAGCTGGACCTTTATTATTAGTGTAGGTAAGGTCTAAGGCAGTTCTAAATTTGTTTGCAGAGTAGGAGCAGTAAAAGTTTAGTTTCGAAAATATTGATGAATCCCAGATTTCTACTAAAATATTTGTATGTACAGTTTAAAAAGCTTGTGAATGAGGCCCAGTATGTCCAGATTTTAGCTTTTGCACAGGTTTTGTGCAGATTTTTATGCAACCTGAAAAGAGACTGAGACAGAGTGAGTGAGTATTTGGGTCACAGCTTAGCGTGAGTGAAAAGCAAGCTGTGATGATGATAATTAAAACTGAGATGAATGACTGAGAGATTCGGCTGAAACATTGCAGACTGAGTATGGTAAAGGGATGCTGGAACAACACACTGTTAGAGCTGTTAGAGCTTTGATGCTGCTAAATTGCTCTTTAAAGAAAACAGTTGACATACAATTGTGAAGCTCAGATTATTATTATTATTCATGATCAGTCATGTACAATCATTGTCGTTTTAAGAGATATGTCTAAAACTATGAATGATCTCTGAGGGCAAACTACCTCAGATGTGTTTTTTGATATTCTGCAAACAAGTCCATTTTTTGTGCAAATAAGTTACTTGTCTTGTGTGCACAAGCTAATTTACTATACATTAATTCATATGCATCTCTAATGACTTTAGATGCACACAGCCACCACATAATGGAGAGAACTCAGCCTATCAGGTTTTATTTTCTACGAAGTCCCTAAAGACCTGTAAGGTGATATTTTTTTATCTTGTTTCAACAAGTTAACCTCTTCACTCTGCCCCATCCCTAACATGGACCCATTTTGTCCTGTTAAGGGGGGACAAGATTACTTAGAAGTGGTACAGATCATCTGAAAGCTGTGAAACTTAAGATTAGTTTGAGAGACAGCTCAGCACTGTGTGTCCTGTTTTTCTACCCAAAAAATATGTAATAAAGATTGTGTTTTGGCTAAGTACCTATTCAAACCTTTAAAGTTTAAAGTGTATAGGTGCTTAGAAATTATGGTGTCCATGGTGAATTATCTCCCATAAGTTTAAGCAATTTTGGGGTTGATACATTTTGTTACACAGACTTCATACTAAATGTAAGCAATTTTTACCTCTCAAAGAATGATAAAATGGTCAAAAAATCCCTCCAAAATATCACATTCAGACACGAAGACCATAGGGAACACCACAGAAAAATCCCTGCTTTGATTTGGTATCAAAAACTTTTAATATTTGTAGATTTCTGCAAGAACTGGTATTTTTCAGCAGTTGAATGGGGAGCACTTCTATTTGAAGTCTCTCGTTTGTGGTTGTAAAGTTTCATGAGGCTGTGATTATCCTATTTGTCACATTAGATAATTTTATACAGTGAGATCAAGTTCCGAAAATGGTTTTACAACAATAAAATGAGTACTTTGGAGGCTAACATTTTCAGACATGAATAAAATTTGGCCCATCTCAACTTTCCAGTCATACCCAATATATGCAGTTCTAAGACTTTTAGCGACCACAGTGTGCAGAAATATTATAAATGTATTATATATATAAGTAATAAAGGAAATTAACACAGTTACACTGCATGTGAAAAACTGTTTCCCCTTCACAGACATGCCCACTTTATTCTAGTTCCATCAATTTTCTGTTAAAAAAAAAAGCCCCAGTAGTAATCATTTCATTGTAGTGAGATCACCTACTAATTAATAATTCTGGTATCACAAAAAACAAGGAAATCTATTGCTTAGCAACTGAAAAAAAAAAAAGTTTGGTCAAGTACCATAATTACCATTATTAATTTAATAGCACGTGGTGGTTAATTTGTAATGTTTCAGTGCTGTAGATTAATAAGGCTGATATTAAAAAAACTGACGCTTACCTCAGTAAAGCAAATGTGTCAGCTCTGCTGCATTACATCCAAAAACAATATCCACATGAAACAAAATCCTTATCAAGCTGTCCCAATTTTTTCATCACTGTTTGCTTGGAATCATGGATTTAGACATGAGAACTTGTACTGTAAGACAATATGATCATGCTGCTGCCAGCTCTTAACCTAGCATGTTTTCATGTTCTCAGGGTGATAAAAACACAGGACCCAGCTAACCTGTCCCTGCTCAGCTTTGGCGAGGTGTTTGCACTCCTTTTCGACAACCACTTCCTGTATGTAATGGATCTGAGGACAGAGGCTATCTCTGGCCGCTGGCCTCTGCCAGCCTACAGAAAATCCAAACGAGGATCCAGCTTCCTGGCCGGTGTGACCTCCTGGCTTAATGGCCTGGATGGGAACAATGACTCTGGACTGGTATTTGCCACCAGCATGCCCGACCATAGCATTCACTTAGTACTGTGGAAAGAGAATGGATAGAAACAAACAAGGATTTCAGTGCCCAGACTGCTAGCATATGAGCCACCACCATGTGTGCTCTGGAATTTCCGAATCTTAACTGCCACCATAGATCATGCATGGACCAAAGCATTTTGTTTTTATCTGTTTCTTCCTCAGCATACAGTCCTCCTCAAGACACAAACTGAACCTTTGCAGATGGAAATGCAAGGCAAACTAAGAAAGATGATGAAACTATTACTGATGTGCTACGCTCAGTTCTAGTTTAGTACTTGCTCCTTTCTGTAAAAAAGCTGTAAACCTGTTGCTGGTCTTCTGATGTCAGACAAAGAAGAAAAATTAAATTTTTAAAGCCTAGATATATCAGTGACAACTTAAAACAAATGGTAATAAAGGTTTAAAAATAAACTTAACATCAGAAATCCTTCTGTAGTAGATTTTAACGTGGAAGTTTAAATGTTTTTGGCAGATTTGCTCTATAATCAGTTTAGCTCTGTGCTGTGAGAATAAAGCCCTTTTCAAACTGCACAAAAAGACCTGCTAACATCTGACTTTTTAATGTAATGGGAAAGATTACCGTACGGTGGTGGCGTGGTGGTGCAGTGGTTAGCATTGTTGCCATACAGATAGAGGGGTCCTGGTTCGAACCCCAAGTTGGGGGAGTCCTTCCGTGTGGAGTTTGCATGTTCTCCCAGCATGGGTTACCTCCAGGTATCCGGCTTCCTCCCACAGTCCAAAGACATGCATGTTACTTGGTGACTCTAAATTGGCAGTAGGTGTGAATGTGAGTGTGAATGGTTGTCTGTCTTGATGTTTCAGCCTTGTGATAGTCTGGTGACCTGTCCAGGGTGAACCCTGCCTCTCACCCAATGTTAGCTTGGATAGGCTCCAGCCCCCCCTGCAACCCCCAACAGGAAAATGAATGAATGGGAAAGGTTGCAATCTGCATTCATGCCAGGGTTAGATTACTCTGCAGTGGTCACAGGTATTTATCGGCTTTGGCTCTGATAGGCAGTGATGGAAACTTAACACTTGGTGAATGCGCTAATTTAAGACCCTTAACCAGTGAGATGAGATGACACATCACCACAAAATATTGTCTGTCTCCACCCAAGCAGCGCTCAAACATCAATCCAAATTAGTCTGCACCAAGTATGAGAGAGAGACTGAATGTGTAAGAGATGTATAAAGAAGAAACCACTGTAAAGTTTTCCACATGCCTCCATGCTGCTTTCTACTGTTTACTAGCCTGTTTTCTGGCCTGTCTATGACGTTGAACGTAGCGCACCAAAAAGTGCGGAAGACAAACTCGTCAGCTGCAGAGTCATGTATACAGCTCTGGTCTACTGGCAATTGGAAAGAAGTCTGTAGCCTATTTTTAGCCACTTTATCTGTGTTTAAAAATGTGCATACACAAGCTAATTTTAGTGCAAAAGTGGTATATTTGTAGCTGACCTTTAATCCATAGTTTAATAATTAGGTGCCAATTGTGGACACTGACATTTCCTTACCAGGATAAGACCAAGTCAAATGTGCTGTAGCCAGGGAACATGGCCAACGCCAGGGTGGTCACTGAGCTGATTTGCTGAAACATTGGTTTCCTTGAAGAAAAGCTGGGTTGCCTTAAACAGTTACTGTAAATAATGGAAAACATTTCCTTTGACATCAGATTTTGACCTCAAATGAGATATTCCTCAAGGTTTTTACAGATCATCCCCAAGGAAGCTCTGTACTGAATTGTATGTTGAAAAGTGGTTTGGTACATTGTTGTGTACCATGTAAAACATTGTGAGGTTTCATGTAATTCACTGAATATGCTTTGCAAAGGGATGTCTGGTTTAAATGTTAGCTTGAGAAATGTGATGTGCCTTTTCAGTTCATTTGATGTTACAAACTAGAATTCTTTTATAAATCTGACACATTGCAGTAAGCTAATGACTGCATTGTAAATCTTACTTTTATGTTGAATTTTTCACGTTTCCTGTGCTTGAACAGTCTAAAATGTCTGTAATTATATAGTTATCTACTTGACATGACTTGCTTAGTAAATTGTTTTTATGAGTCACTGGCTGTGTGAAACGTCAGGTTTATTTTTCTAAAGGCCTCGATGCATTGTACAGCTGAGTAAGTGACTTCGCAAACAGTTGGCTCTGTGCAAAATTCCCATTTCAGCGTTAATAGAAGATTTTAGTGGAGGATTTTCCTGGCATAACGAGAAACTGTGAAATCATGCCTTGTTCTCATGCATCAGGTTCAGCATCACGTCTCAAATTGGTTTTCTGCTTCTACAAAAGTGAAATTTTGATCATGAGTGAGTGCTTTCCCCAAGAATTTGTCTTCCTTTGCATTAGGCAGGCCACAGATAACCATGGATTGAAATGTTTTCATGTGCACCAAACCTCACTTATGACTGATTAGTTTTTATTGTAGACATATTCTAACACATGGCTATTTGTACACAGCACATGTACAGGCTGTTCTTGGTTTAGTTTTTTTCTAATCTAATTAAAACACCACCAATATATTGTAGTCTGTATTGTTGTCTGACCATCGCACCACATTATATCCTTCCAGGAGCACTAAGTGAAAACTGAAAATACAGTAATATGATTTGTTGAAATAAAATTGAGCAGGGGAAATGTAAAATGGGACATAAAAACTTTTGTTGATGTATCTATTCAGAATTAATTGCTATTGCATACAAGGACCACACAGTGTTGTTATGTCACCAAAACTTTAATTACACGGTCATAACTCTCAACCTACAATCAGCTTCAATATTGCAGTTCTTCAAATAAATAATAGTAGCAAATGCACCTAGTTCTGTCTGTGTATTTGGTCATGCCGTCATTTTAGAATGTGAGTCAACATCATGTTCCTGGTGAACACTGTTTATAGCCACGCTAGCAGAAGCTTTAGGGTGGCAATGTAGGTTCAAATACTGGCAGAACTATTGACATCCCTATCAGCTTTAGTTGTACTGTGTGTGTGTCCATCCATCCATCTTCATCTGCTTATCCGGAGCTAAGTCGTGGGGCAGCAGGCTAAGCAAGGTACTCTAGAAATCCCTCTCCCCAGCAAGGCTTTCTAGAAGAAGAAGCAGATATATGCGTTATTAACCCCTGAGGGGAAATTGAATTTTTTTTTCACTCTGTTGTCATTTACACACAGGCCCGAAATACAGACAAATGCACAAACAGGACGTATACATGCATTAAATGGAGCGATGTCCCAGAGCAGTTGAGAGTTTGGTGCCTTGCTCAGGGGGGGTGAACTGGCATCTCTTCAGCCACCAGTCCACACTCCATACTTGGTCTGAACAGGGACTGGAACCATGACTCTGGTTCCCAAGCCCCAAGTCCCTATGGACTGGGCCACTGTCACCCCTACTGTAGCTCCTCTTGGCAGACTCAAGAGGCATTTTTAGGTTAAATGAGATATATAATCCCTCCAGCATGTTCTGGGTCTGACCTGGAGGCTCCTACCAGTTGACATGCCCGGAACACCTCAAATGGGAGGCACCCAGTAGGATCCTGATCAGATGCCTAAACCACCTCAATTGCATCCTTGTCAGACCATCCTGATGACATAAGCTCAACATTGTGTTTCAAACCTTTATTTAAGACTCTGGAAATCAACTGAGGGAGACCCTCATTTTCTTTTTTTTTTTAAAGATATTTTTTGGGCATTTTGCCTTTAATGGACAGGACAGGGAAGTTTGAAAGGGGGAGAGAGAGGGGGGATGACATGCAGCAAAGGGCCACAGGCTGGACTCGAACCCGGGCCGCTGCGGCAACAGCCTTGTACATGGGGCGCCTGCTCTACCCACCAAGCCACCAACGCCCCAAGACCCTCATTTTCAATGATGCCGACCATGAACAAAGACATTAAAACAATTAATAGGTAAACAAAAAACAGTCATGCATATCAGTTTAAACAAAAATGAAATTATACAAAACAACAAACAACACTATGTTGGGATTCACAGGACCACAGATGATTTATCATTTGGTAAAATCATCACTGATTTCAAGGCTTTTTCCTCTGCATGCTCTTTGTCTTCAAACAAAGAGAGCTAGGTGGCACCCATCTCCACAGGAGGTCTCACCTCACACCTCAGTGAGACACAAGTCCCAAAACTTGATTGGACAAGACCTGTGACTCTGTGATGTCACAGGCATCTGTACAAGGTCTGCTTCCTCCAAGCCTTTTCTCTCTTTGCTCCAACCGTGGAGCACACTGCATGAAAAGTGGGATTTTCGGCAATCATTGGCACTGTAAATTGCTTTGGAAGTTCAAGTTAACGACTGTTCGTAGGAATTTACAGTCAGCACAGAAAACTGCCGATAACTGCCTGGAATTGATGTGGATTTTCAATCCCTGGCAGTTTCAAGGTAAGAAAGTAAGAAAGCCCCCCCCCCCCCAGGCCCTTGGACTGTGTGAGGTTTTCACATGTAAATGAGACAGAAAGACAGCTTCCACCAAGTCCCACCGCAGACCTTGAGAAGAAACTGCTGGGTGCCATCAGTGGGCTGTCTCGCCAGTTAAATCAACACATGACACAGTTCACGCAGTTTGCAGTTGAGGTGAGGCAGCAAATGGCTGACATCAATGCCAGACTGATTTCCCTGGAGGAGCACAGCCGAAACTGTTCTTCAGGAGAAGAGCCCACCAGGAAAAAAAGACGAGTGCACAATTCAAAAATTGCGGTAAGTAGATATTAAATTGTCTGCTATTTTTAAGAGAATTTCCTCTTTGCACAACTCTTGAGTAAATTAAAATTGATTGTGGAAAAATATTTAAGCCTGGATATATTTGTTCACCAAAGGGACTTTTATTTTGTCTTATTTATTTATACAATACTTATTTTGTATTTTATAGGAAACGGTCCGGCGCCTTCACAACAGTGAAGGAAATAACAGGCGTTATGAACCGGAGCAAGGGTACGATTTAAAGAAAAAACCTGGATGTATTCTGTTGAATGTCAGTAAATGTATACCTTCTCTTACCTATTCATTTTGTTTTCACAGACTGAGCTCTCCCCACAATGAGGCAGTGACCTCACATTCGGTGGCAGCCCTGACTGCAAGTCCAGACATGGACGGCGTGGACAGGGGAGTCCTTTTATGTAAGTAACATGTAGGTTTTATGTGTTTTGTTTGTTGTTTTTATTTAATTTCCTGTGGCTAGTTTTTATTCTTTCTAACATATATATTTTTTCTCCCAGCGGCCTGTAAGACATACTATGAGACTGTCCGGAGGAACTTCAGGTACAGTCAACCAGACCTTGCGGACCAGGCAGCAGCCATTTAGACTTCAGCCTGCAGCAGACAGAGAAGGAAGAGGGTAAGATTTATAAGAATTTTACTATATTGTCATTGCACAGAGGACTTGTGTGTGTATGTGTGTGACACATACACACACAAGTCCATTTGAGGGACCAGTCCAAAAAATGTATATGGGTCAATGACAAATAAAGCTTCTTAACAGGTGTTTTTAAAAAGTCTTTTCAAAATTGATGAAATGCATTTTATATATAAAATTATTTTGCACATAAACATTAACACATAAACATTTAAATACAGAAAAATAATCATACAAATATGTAAATAAATGCATTAATCAAAAACTGGATAGAAGCAACTGGAATAGGCTGCAATGCAATAGACTGATAGGGTTCACTGTAATGTAACTGAAAATATATTCAAACTGAACAGGTTTTATAGTATATGGCATATATAGTCATATATGCCATGAATTGATTTAATTGTTTTAAAAGGAAATATTGCACTCAGACACAAAAATATGCATGTCATGTCACTGACCCATATATCAGCAGAAATGTCTATTGTTATTGTGTCTACAGAGCAGTACTAATAGCACTACTTGTGTTTACAGCTGCTTGAAGCGAGAAGGAGTGTCTTGGCCACCACAGAGGAAGTGGACTTCTGGAGGGGCATCACCATAGACATGATGTCTGATGAAGAGGATCACTCCGTTGACGGGGAAGTTGGATGGATTGTCAGGCCTCCATCCTTCAGGAGCCACAAGCTCTCCGACCTATGTGGAAGACTTCAGGAGAGACTGGAGATGAACCCCAAATATGTGGCGACACGCCACAAAAGACTTCATATTGGGTCACCTTCAGATAGACTGGCACCGACCCAATATGACGCCGATGCAGCAAAGCGACATTTGATGAGGCCTGAAGCATAGCCCTCGATCTGCGGGCTGAACGCTCCTCTGCTGTTGTCAACATGGGCCCAGTGTGTGACCCAGACCAGGGAACCACTGGTTGTTGAAAGTGTTGAGACTGAGTGTTTTCTGTTTTTTGTCATGTTTTTTTAATAAACCATTACTTTTTTTCAACGTGTTCCTGGCAAATGTGTTTTTTCTCAGTTAATATTGGTTGCAGTGTAGTTTTCAGCAACATCATTATTAGCCTGCTATTATTATTATTATAATTATTTATATAATACAAATGTAGTGTGTGTGTGTGTGTATATATATAATTAATAAATAAATATATATATATATATATATATATATATATATATATATATATATATATATATATATATATATATATATATATATATATATATATATATACATATATATACATATATATATATATATATACAGTGCCCTCCAAAAGTATTGGAACAACGAAGCCAATTCCTTTATTTTTGTTGTAGACTGAAAATATTTGGGTTTGACATCAAAAGATGAATATGAGACAAGAGATCAACATTTCAGCTTCTATTTACAGGTATTTACATCTGGATCTGATACACAACTTAGAAGATAGCACCTTTTGTTTGAACCCACCCATTTTTCATGAGAGCAAAAGTATTGGAACATGTGACTGACAGGTGTGTTTTGTTGCCCAGGTGTCTCCCAATTACATTGATTATTCAAACAATAAATAGCACTGAATGTCTGAGCTCAGTTTCAGATTGGGTACGATAGGTTTTGCCTGTGCAGACTGCATTTAGAGGTGGAACCAACATGAAAACCAGAGAGCTGTCTATGGGTGAAAAAGAAGCAATTGTAAATCTGAGAGAAGATGGACAATCAATCAGAGCCATTGCACAAACATTGGCCATAGCCAGTACAACCATTTGGAATGTCCTGAAGAAGAAAGAAACCACTGGTGTACTACGCAACAGATGTCGAACAGGTAGACCAAGGAAAACATCAGCAGTTGATGACAGAAACATTGTGAGAGCTGTAAAGAAAGACCCTAAAACAACTGTTAGTGACATCAGCAACAACATCCAGAGGGCAGGAGTGAAGGTATCACAATCTACTGTTCGCAGAAGACTTCATGAACAAAAGTACAGAGGCTACACCAGAAGATGCAAACCACTCATTAGCAAGAAGAATAGGAAGGCCAGGCTGGAATTTGCCAAAAGGTACAGAGATGAGCCTCAAAAATTCTGGGAAAAAGTTTTATGGACTGATGAGACAAAGATTAACTTTTTCCAAAGTGATGGAAAGGCGAAAGTTTGGAGAAAGAAAGGATCTGCTCATGATCCCAAACATACAAGCTCATCTGTGAAACACGGTGGAGGTAATGTCATGGCTTGGGCTTGCATGGCTTCTTCTGGGACGGACTCTTTCATCTTCATTGATGATGTAACACATGATGGCAGCAGCAAAATGAACTCACAAGTCTACAGAAACATTTTGTCTGCTAATTTAAAGAAAGATGCAACCAAACTGATTGGGAGATCCTTCATCATGCAGCAAGATAACGACCCAAAACACACTGCCAAAACAACAAAGGAGTTCATCAGGGGCAAGAAGTGGAAGGTTTTAGACTGGCCAAGTCAGTCTCCAGACTTAAACCCAATAGAGCATGCATTTTACCTGCTGAAGAGGAGACTGAAGGGAGTAACCCCCCAAAACAAACAACAGCTGAAAGAGGCTGCGGTGAAAGCCTGGAAAAGCATCACAAAAGAAGAATGCAAAAGTTTGGTGATGTCAATGGGTCACAGGCTTGATGCAGTTATTGAAAGCAAAGGATTTGCAACTAAATATTAAGTCTCATTCACTTTAATCTATTTTAAGTTTATATGTTCCAATACTTTTGCTCACCTAAAAATTTTGTGTTCCATTACAAATAATGCTATCTTCTAAGTTGTGTATCAGATCCAGATGTAAATACCTGGAAATAAAAGCTGAAATGTTGATCTCTTGTCTCATATTCATCTTTTGATGTCAAACCCAAATGTTTTCAGTCTACAACAAAAGTAAACGAATTGGACTCACTGTTCCAATACTTTTGGAGGGCACTATATATATATATATATATATATATATATATATATATATGTATTAGTATTATAATTAGTATAACTATTATTATTATTATTATGATAGTAGTATTAAATGGGAGGGGCATACAACACGTATTATAATGACCCACATGTGACCAGTAGCAACAGATTTACTGTCCAATCACAAGTGATCTTTCCTTTCAAATGTCTGTGGTGTCATCCAATGGGTGTCTGTGTAAGGCCAGCCAGGCCAGACGGCAGTAACATTCAAATGCTAATTACAGCCATTCATGAAGGTGTGACCCCCACATCCTCATCATTCCCCCACCCCCCTCCACCCCCCACCCCCGGTGTTCCTTTCCAGCAGTTTAAGGCACAGGCAAACTTCTCTGTAAACTGGTGTGAATTGCCGGGAATCATGGAACTTGGCAGGAGTTTACAGGGTTGATAATCTGGTTTTTCATGCAGTGGCAGTGCTCTTCTTGCCCTGGAGCTTCAGCAGCTCCTACCTCTCCCCGGTTGGGCCTGGACAGCAGAGGCCCAAACCCCTGCTCCATAGCTCAAACCACTAAAGGGAGGGCAATGGATCACAGACTCTCTGGCAAACACAAGGTTTGCAAACTAGCTTTCCAGCAACAAGGAACTAAGTGAGTTAGCACCCAGCGTCTAACTCTGTTAAAACCTGAGCGACCAGCTTCCTCTGAGTTTCACCTTTGGAACAAAGGACCCAACAAAGACTGCACCTGGAACCATCTTCCCAGCCTTCTTCTGCCGGCTAACAAAGCAGCACACCACCAAGTGACTCGTTCTCCCATCCATTCAAGGATCGGTAATGTAACAACTGGGCATAGCTTATCACAGCTTTACAGGCTAAGCAAGACTGTTTAACTTGTTGTATGTGATTTGATACTGTTCATTGAGTTATTGTTGTGATTGTTTGCAGTTAGGTCATTGATTAGTTGGCTTCACCAAAGCTAAGTGTTTAGTTTGCTAATACTGTTCACAAACAGATTCTTGCACACAACTAAACAATCTCTGCACTAATCCAGACCGTTTGCAACATACGTCACATTGACACAGATTCATTAACAAATAGGCTTTCAACAGAGCTACACCCAAACAGGCATCTCAAAGTTCCTGCTTCTTTTCCTTTGTCTTTGTCCTGACCACACAGTCAGACAAACACCTCCCCCGACCTGAAGCAAGCTTTGATTCGGCCATTTTGGTAGTTCTCTGTTGTCAGCCATTTTGTTTTGTAGGCCAAACGGCTCCTTAATCACCACACCCGCCTTTGTCTTTCTCTTCTTTCTCTCTCTCTCTCTCTCTCTCACACACACACACATATACACACTAAGCTTGTATATAGTTAGTTAGAATTTGTTTGTTTTGATTTGCTTTGCTAGTTTGTGAATAAATATAATTCTTTGGAATCATGTCTGCTGTCTGTTTAATGTTGCACAAGAGTGAATGAATAGTCAACCTCTGCTGTGTCAAGAACTGCGAAATCCTTCAGGCGTTAACTGTTAATTCTGGTTGTTGTCATTAATTTAATTATTAATCAAACTCCAAATTAATAGTGTAGCGTATTTTATGAGACTGATATCTTTAACTGGCTATCAATTTTCCCTTTAGGGGAATGGTGCCCCAAGAGGTGATTTAATGTTAATTAAGTCACATTATTTAACATAATTATTAATAATAATTATTAATTATTTCCGATAGCCAATTAAATCCCAACATATTTGGTACCTCTGTGTGAAGCCTAGAGTGTTGACCCCAACATATTTGGTGCCACCGTGTGAGGTAATAATATGTTGATTCCCAACAACTAGCAAAAAATGTGCTCTAAAAGTAGAAATACAGGGTGATAAACATGCTAAGGTTTAGATGTATAGTTAAAAACATTTACACTCGGGGCATCTGTAGCATAGTGGATAGTGCCGGCGCCCCATGGACAGAGGCATTGCCTTGCAGCAGCGGTCGTGGGCTCAAGTCCGGCCTGCGACCCTTTGCTGCATGTCAGTCCCCCCTCTCTCTGACTCCCCATTTCACACACTGTCCTGTCTATTAAAGGCAAAAAGCCCACAAAAATAATCTAAAAAAAACCCATTTACACTAAATTAAAACAAGATAAAATAAGGCACTTAAACTGCCATAAGGGTCACAGAATGTTCAAGTTTAAAATCTTTTGTAGATTATCCCATGTATAAGGAGCACTGTAAGAGAATGACATTCTTCCTAATCCAGTTCTGATTAAAGGAGTCTGAAGCAACAGCCTATTCTGTGAACGAGTACCAAGGTTATGTGAGGACAGAGTTAAGAATGATGAAATATAGGGTGGAAGCATCTGTATCAAAGCTCTATAAATGAACAAATACCAATGCTGTTCCTGCCTCACAGCCAACTGTAGCCAGACAACCTTTCAGTAAAGGTGGCAGTGATGGGTGCTGTAAGGATCACCTGTAATGAACCTTGGGGCTGAGTGGTAGACAACATCAAGTGATTTCAGTGTAGAGACAGCAGCTTTTCAGTGTATAACATCACCATAATCCAAAACAGACAAAAATACAGATTCTACAAATCTTTTCCTGTGTACAAAAGGAAAACAGCTCTTATTTCTGTACAGAAAGCCAAGTATTGTCTTCAATTTGGCAATTAAAATTTCAGTATGGTGCTTAAAATTAAGATTGTCATTCAGCCAGATACCAAGGTATTTATACTGTTTAACTCTCTGTGTGGATGGGCCATTCACAGAATGAATATTGAAAGACTCATTATGAGTAGCCTTGGTAAACAGCATCCATTTGGTTTTGTCTGAATTAAGTACTAGCTTGTAGTTCTGTAATTGAAGTTGAAGCGAATTGAAAGACGATTGTATATGTTCAATGGCAGATTGAGCTGATGTTGTGATAAATTGAAAATGATATTGGCTCTAACACTGAGCCCTGTGGGACACCTTTAGTAATATTAAAATTTTTTGAATGAACATCACCCATCTTTACACATTGCAGTCTATTGGAGAGGTAGTTTTCAAACCACAGGCAGCTGACAGAATCAAAACTAATACAGGACAATTTCTTTAAAAAAAATCACAAGTGGTCAACTGTGTCTGCAACTGTGAATGCCCTAGACAAGTCTATAAACAGAGCAGCACAAGACATTTTGCTATCCCGGGCTGGTGTGTTGTCTTTTAGAACCAGGGAGGATGCAGATGTGGTACTGTGCTTAGGCCTAAAACCAGACTGATAGGGAGTGAGTATAGAAAACAAAGAGAGATATGATCTAAGTTGATTATTTACCAGGGACTCCAAAATTTTAGCCGGTTTATCACCTCCTTTATGTAAGGGACGGACATAGGCTGTTTTCCAGGCTGTGCGGATTATTCCAGTGGAGATGGTCAGGTTGAATATATGAGTTATACATTCTGCAGTTAGTGGTGCAGAAAGTTTAAGAAAGAAAGCATCTAAACTATCTGCACTGCTAGATATTGTATTTTAAGAAGAGCATTAGTAACTTCCTGAAGACTAAAAGAGGACAAACTGAAGCTTGGTGAATAGGCATTACTCAGATTATCCTTTTGTTGGGGGGGTATGATTCAGCTGACTTATAGTGGTTTCAAAAAGGTGTCCATATGCAGCAAAATGACTGTTAAAGGCAGAGCAGATGTCCTTACAGTCTGTTGAGAGTGTGCCCATTAACAATATTGGTGGGAAAAGAGGTATAATTTTCAAAACTGATTTAACCTCCTTCCAAAATTTGCTCTGATCATGAGAGGAGCTGGTGGAAGTTAGTAAATAGTAGTCTAACTTAGTCTTTCTTAATGAAGCAGTACAGCGGTTCCTAAGGTTTTGAACACAAGCCAATGGGAGGGGTTTTGAGACCTCCTCGCTTGAGCCCAAGCTTAATTCCTAGAATTAAAAAGAACCAATCGATCAATCAATCAATCAATCAATCAATCAATCAATTTTATTTATAAAGCCCAATATCACAAATCACAATTTGCCTCACAGGGCTTTACAGCATACGACATCCCTCTGTCCTTATGACCCTCACAGCTGATCAGGAAAAACTCCCCAAAAAAAACCCTTTAACGGGGAAAAAAAACGGTAGAAACCTCAGGAAGAGCAACTGAGGAGGGATCCCTCTTCCAGGACGGACAGACGTGCAATAGATGTCGTACAGAACAGATCAGCATAATAAATTAACAGTAATCCGTATGACACAATGAGACAGAGAGAGAGAGAGAGAGAGAGACAGAGAGAGAGATGCAGGAGATATTAAAACACCAATGTGATCCATTTTATGATTTTGTAATAAGCTTCTTATATTTAAATGCATCAAACCCAGGCCTCTCCTTCACTTAAAATAATGAGGGTCTAAGGAGTCTTGGGCAGAAAGAGATATATTTGAAGCAGGGGTATAGTGCCCAGTTGTGGAAACAGGTGCTATTGGAATTAAATTGTTTTGGTCTCTGCAGATATTCAGACAATTATATTCAGAAAGAAGTTTGTTAGATCTGTTGGTGATTCTGACTCTGATAGTGTGGCTCTCAGGTATGTTATGGTAATTACTTGGGCTGTAGGGGGAGCTAGCAGTACAGATAGGAGGTGAGGGGGTCACAGGGGACAAAGAAGAGCAATTAGTGAGCGGTGTGTAGTACGATGCTGCAGGGCAATGAGTGGCGGGCAGTCAGTGAAGTGAGGCAGTTGTTTGTTTGTTGTTTGCTGACAGTGCTCAGGTACCGTGGAAGCTGGGGTGGATACCATCACTGCTAGAAAAAGGGAGCTCATTCCCAGAGTAGATTGAAATCGTCGATAAAAGATAGGTAGGCATCCGCCAGCTGGTTTTGGTGGAGTGGCAGCCAGTTTGGGTTGGTGGCCGGATGAATTTTGACCGAACAGCCTGACCTAGCACCCGGAGCATGGGACACTGGTGCACGTCGGGTTAGCGGCAGCAAGAATGAGCTGTAATGGTGTTCTGGCAGCGGGGGGAAGTCCTGTGCGTCCAGGATATTGAACCGGTTTGAAAGCTGAACTTCACCCAGAGGAGGAGGAGGAGGAGGAGGAGGCTATTCCTACAAACGACCAAGGCGCACACCATGGTAGGCATATTCTTGGTTCACTTTCCTTTACTTATTGTTTTGTAGGCGTTGAACTAAGTCTTTTCCGGCTCTGGCTTGTCCTTTAACAGCCGCCTGGTCTCTCGTCGTGGCCTCTGTGTCCGTCTGGCACCAACCAGCTTTCTTTCTTGCCGTCCTCCGTCCCAAGTGGTGTCTGCTACTCTCCCTTGTGTCTCCTCTCTGCGTTGCCTCGCTGCTCACCTGTCCACAATCAATTTAAAGACCAACACTTGGTCTCTGCACCAATCGTGCTCTATGGGGTGTGTCACTCAATTAGTCCCTCCAGGTGTTTCTCATCAGTTCACTTCGATCCAGTCCAATGAATGTCAAAACCAATCAAACACAATAAAAACACAATCCATTCAATAACAAAACATGCAATCATAAAATAAAGATAAAATGTAAATATATTCAAAGATAAAATAAAATGATAAAGTGATAAAATAACTGATGGGTCCCACTGTGACAAATGCACCACTGGTGTCAGGCTACATTGCTGACTAACTACTGTTTTCCTCCTGATGTTGCTAGGTCAACCATTCTCAGAGATCCAATGAAACACCGTTGAAAACGTGGGTCCTGGTTAAAGAAAACAAAGAAGTTGTTATAGCACATTGTGACTGTATGGCTAGGTAGTTCGTTCATAACACCAAATCAACCAGTAAACAAACTCTTGCTTGAGTCATTGGTTGCTAGGTTATGGCTACACTGGTGAGTCACCGCTCTGTCTTTTGAACATGAAACTCAAACTGTGACTGCAGAACATTAGGTTCTCTCAGCCCCTTAAACAAAGCAGTCTGTCAGCTATTACTTGTATTAGTGTCATTGTGCATGTCAACATGAAAAGCAGAACTTATCTGTAAATGCACAACATTCCCTCCTTTTTTACCAACAGATTGTCAGAATCATGTTCGCATGTTGGAGCAGTTCTGTTTGCCATTGAAACAGGTGTTAAACTGAGAGATAGTGAATCTTGTACAATGGAAAAGTGCAAGTGGATAATGCCGTCACATGTCAAAAAGGTAATCAAATGCACATGACATTTAGTTTTTTTAGTGTGAGATAATTTCAAGGGCACATTTAGGGTGGTTCTGTTCTCTTTGCTTCGCACGCTTTCAGATTCATGCTGCTCCAGTTGTGAGGATAGACTTTTCATCAGCAAAATTGAAAAAACAAAAACTAGATGATGCCATTGCAGGGAGGACAGGTGAGCAGAGGTATAGATTAAGCTAGTGAATGAGTTGTTCAGTATGAAAGATGAGACAGACAAAAACAGGGGATATTGTGCTGAATGTGTGAAATGTAATCAGGGTAAATTTGTCAGTACTCTTCCCATTTTTGCAGGTGAGCAACAAACAGAAAGTCCCACAGTCCAGTGTCCAAGAGTGAAGCGAGGATCAGAGACTTACATTCAGTTTTCCAAAGCTTTACACACAAACTCCCCAAGAAGTGCAGCACTAATGTCCAGGGCCCCCATATTACAAAGAATTTGTCCCAAAGTCTGTATGCAATCTACCTAAACCGCTAACTGCATATAGGACCCCAGAGACACTGCAGCTACTTCCAACAGAGTTGCAGAAAGCATGCGAGAATTTCAGACTGGAAGAGCTTACTCAGTCCCAGGTCCAGGCAGTAGAGGAGCAGACCAGAAGCCAGAGCTCATCAAAACTCTGGTTCAGCCAAAGAGCAGGAAAAATAACAGCCTCTAAATTGAAGCACTTTTTACAGACTAGTCTCTCACAACCATCAAAGTCCTTGGTCAAGTCCATATGCTACCCAGAGGCACACAAATTCTTTATGCGACAAGGCATTTATTAGGGAAAACTGAGGGCTAGGTAAGGACATCCACAATTGACATATGACACAAAGAGGGCTGACTAGCAGTATGTTTAAGCTTTGAGGTCAGGAATAGGATGATGTAAACCAGCACACTAGAACTGTTGCTTTTTTTTAGAAATCAGTAACTAATTCTGGCTGTGTAACTCTCTTTCTGGTATTACTGTTATGCATTACAGGTATGGATGTAAATATGAGGCAACAGCCAGAAACGTTATGAAAGACTGCAAAGTGTCGACCATGAGGGTTTCTCCTGCATGGACAGTGGACTTAGGCTGAATCCAACATGGTCATACATGGGAGCCTCACCGGAGCACCCAAATTGCTCCCGATGGCTGTTCCATCGGTGTGTGAGTGTGTTAAAACTGAGTAGCAGGTGGCACCTTGTATGGTAGCCTCGGCCACCAGTGTATGAATGTGCATGTGAATGGGTGAATGTGACTCATAGTGTAAAAAGCGCTTTGAGTGGTCACTAGATGACTAGAAATGCGCTATACAAGTGCAGGTCCATTTACCATAAAGTCGTATCGTGCGCATGCCATGGACCTGGGATTTGTGAGATAAAGGTACCAATTATTTCTTCAGAATGAACATGTACTACCCATTTATACAACCGCATATTAGGGCCAGGCATATAGAAAAAAAAACTTTAACATGAGGAGAAAAAAGTTATCATGATGAGATTAATCTCAGCAGCCTGTCCATTTTACTACACAACAATTTTTTAGGTGCATGTTCATAAGAGAAACAAACAGCTCTTGGAGCTGTAAATTTCAACATAGGATGCCATGCAGATGAAGTGACTCATTTCTTTTGTGAACCTCTAGTGTCCACACAGCAAACAGGCTGAGGTCAATCTACGTCTGTGTGCTGGGGAAGAGGGTTTCTCTCTCGTCAATGATGGGGATGATGTGAAACTGGACAAGAACCATGCTTATTACTACTAAGTACAGGCCCAGCTTCACACTGTGGGTGCGGATTATTGTGACTTTGTAGTGTGGAACAAAAATGACATCTTTGTAGAGAGGATTTTGCCTGATGCTGAACTCTGGGACAGCATCATTCCCAAAGTTGAAGAGTTTTTCAGACAGTTCTTCCTGAAGTGTTGGGACAGCAATTTACAAAGTGACAATCAGGTCACGTTTGAAATGTTTTGTTTTGGTGCGATATGGCACTGCGTGTTAATCTTGTATTTATTTGTTATTACTGTATTATTTTATGTTTTCAGTAGTAGGGCTGTCAAAATTGCTCAAAAATGACGTTCAAATATTCCTTCTAAAAATAAGTCATAGGTTCGAACCATTCAAATTTTTTTTTTCACATTATGTCCACAAGAGGGCAAACTAATACAAGGAAACATACAAGGAAACATAATTACTTGTAGGTATTTTTATTTCAACATAAACGTTTTTGAAAACATTTACATACCTACACATTAAAACACATAAAACAATTATCTATAACATTATGTTATAAACGACTGCGGACCTCTCGCTCGCCCCCCCCTCTCTGACCCGTCAGGCCACACCGCCCGCAGAAGTGCTGCGAAGAGCCTCGAAGCACCTCGAAGCGAAGCCAGTTTCCTTTCGGCGCCCATGTTAACTGATTGCGTCATCCACACCGACTCCGTGGCCGGCTCGCGCCCTGCAGCGATCGTTTCGGCGTCTGGTCTATTTTCTGCGCGAACCGCGAGCGAATGTGTCAAGCCGGGTGACGGAGACAACAGCTGGGAGCATAGCCGCTTGTAGACCAGTGTGGAGAAATGCGCGTCTGATGTGAACGGAAGTGCTCGGGCTCGTGCGAGAATTTAGGTGCGCTGCGCTTCGCAGCACTTCCGCGCCCATTGTGGCCCTGGCGTTTATGCAGTGCGTTCAGTGCAGCGGCTGAGGCCAGCGCCCACTCGCAAAGAGGACAGCTGCAGTGGTGTTTTTTTTTTCCACAATCGAATATCAATTTTCACATTCGAAGGTCCATTTTTTTTCAAATTCGAATTTAAATTCTAATTTAGAATATTCATTGACAGCCCTATTCAGTAGTGATGTTGCCAATGCTTCGAAGCATGTGTCGAGTAATCCAGGAAGTGTTTCAGCGATGCGTGTATCGAGGCTTGTATCGTTTCAGACGAGTGACGTCATTGGTGACGTCCGAAGCCTCGCTGCCTGGCTGTACCACATGACTGGTTCAGGAAGCAGTTCAGATCTTGGTGCGAGGTTTGCACAGAAGTGACACAGAACACGAATTTTACCCCTTTTACCATTATTTTATTATATGACACTACAAAACACAATACAATTTTTGGCCAAATGATTGGTTTATACACACAGGATGCATTCACAAAACGATAACAGTTTATCATACATGTATTTGATACAGTATAGTCATAATATACTCACTAGAAAATACACTATATTGATAAAAAAACAAGTTATATGGTCATATTTTTTTAATATTCTATTATTGTTATTATTATTATTATTATTATTATTATTATTATTATTATTATTATTAATAATAATAATCATTCCCAACAGCCATTACTAACACAAAATACCGTGTATTACAGATTACATGGTTAAAATCACAGCTGCCTGTTTTACACACTTTGGCCAGCAGGTGGTTTCATGTGCACATGAAGCCTCGAGAAATGAACCCTTTACTGAACCAATTTGCTGGAAAGCTTCAATGCTTCATGAGGCTTCATCTCACCATCACTAGTTTTCAGTCTTGTTAAAAGTGTTGTTGTCCTCGGGTCAAGGAGGAAGGAGGGGAGAGAGGGAGGAAGGACAAAATATTAAAAGAAAGTATGAAATATTTTAATAATTATATGTTTAATGACAATATGTATTGATGTTAAGAGATATATAATATATATATATATATATAACATATATATATATATATATATAACTCATGTACATGTACAGTATATAAAAGGCAATTAAAAAGTTGTCAACATATATTGTTTATATTGTTTTGGCTAGAGTCATTCAACTGTGTTAGCTGCCTCTTCTCCAAACTGTGCCTGAACAAGACAACAAAAAACTATATCAGACCTTCTATCGGCATGGGGGTGAGTAATAACTGAATTAGTTGCTCACTCCAGTGGAACAACAGAGTCTGAAAGATTGGTTAATGCACAGCAAATAACGCCTATCTTATAAATCAGTGCCAGTGAATCTCCTGCTTTTACTGCTATGTGTTCAATGGGCATTGCCCTACTCTGCAGAATTAGGTATTTTCTTCTCACTAATCCAATGAACCTTTCCACATGAATACGGTCATTAGCAAGTTTTCTTGTTTGTTCAACCTCATATGCAGATAGCTGATTCTTCCCTTTTGTGAAAACAGGCATCTTCAATGACGCACAGAAAAATTCGACACTTTACCCTATGTTAAAGCCACGGTCTGCCAGAACAATGTCCCCCAGCAACAAATTCTCCAGAATACCACTCTCTTCATTTATCAGCTTGTCACTCACTCTCCCTCCCCAAGCACGAGAGATGTATGTGACATATCCTTGAGGAGCAATACCAGTGAGAAATTTAACTGTGTTGTGGTTAGGGATGTCACGATTATAGATTTTCTTGGTACGATTATTGTCAGAGAAATAATCATGGTTTTACGATTATCACGATTATTATGCATTAATTAATTTCACACTATAAATGTGTAAAATCACATGAACACTCCTTACAGATCTTTAAGTTTCATTTATTGCCATGCCAACATAACAAAAATAATATAGCAACAAAGAAAAGTAACCAAAAAGTACAAGATTTAATGACAATAATCCCATTGGAATTAAACAAAAATCACCTCTGTGTTAAACATCCACAGCAGGATTTCCCTTTTGGGAAAAAAGGTTTCAAAAACTACATGTATTTCTTTACAGACTTTCTGTAAACTATATTACAAAAATGTTTCTGAACATTTCTTTTGGACCTGAGAAGATAATTTTTAAACAGGAAAAAAAAAACATCTAGCTAGCTTTTGACTTATAGATGCCCTTTGAAACATAAATAATCCATACTTCCTCACTTGGAGACGCCTATTCACCTGTACCGCTTGTGTAACTTTGTTTTCATTCCGTGAGAGTTGGGCTGATCTGCCTACTGTATATGGTTCCGTCCTGGCATAATCTTTGGAGAGTGACGGTGTTGAGAAATCTTTACGAATAATTAACCGTGGTGTTTAAAATCGCGGTTAATAGTGAAATCAAGTAATCATGACATCCCTAGTTGTGGTGTTTATAATTGGACCAGGTTTGTGCTCTTGCCAGCAAATTTGAAGGCCTTCCAATGAAAACTTCAAAACAGTCCACAATTACTGCAACCTTGCATCAAAATACTTGCCTAAAGGACATTGGCATGGTAGCTTGCAGCACCTCTCGCTCCAGCCACTCTTATTATGAACTCTAGTCTTTGATGTAGTGTGTCAATTATCTTGTGCCAAATCCGAGAAGCAGTGGAACAGGAAATCTTGAACCTGAAAGCCAAATCTTGGAGTGGAAGATTTAGTCTCAACCGAATTAAGACCAAAATAAGCTGTTCAAACTTAGAGAGTGCAGACAAACCATTTGAGGTGATGTATGGCTCACAGTCTAAACACTTGGATCATAACTAAGAAATTGGGTAATGCTGTGTAAAATTTTGTCTTTTCTTCATTGTTCTGAAAAGCCTCTGGACTAGAGTGATTCAGAGTATCCTCCATCCTCTCTAGTAGTGCTGCACAATTTGATAAAAATGTGCAATTGCGATTTGAGTGGACAATATTGCGATTTGCGATTGCGATTACAATATAATAAAAAGTTCAGTGTTTCCCCTACATTATATTAGGGGGGCACTGACCTGACATGACATAAGTATTGTTATGGACAGTGTAAATGACCATCAACAGAGCACAGTCAAACATGCTGCTCGCACAGCAGTCACTTTCCTTCAGCCGAACGTCCAGGCTTTTTCTTTGTGGTAGGATCCACTTCTGAACCGTGTCTCGGCCGCTTCTTTGGGTTCTCCGCCATGTTGCTTTCTCTTTCTACCTGCGCTCTACCTCTTGCTATGAGACTCTCCGCTCTTCCTCCCCCTCCCTTCTTGTTGTGAGGTAAAACGTGGCATTTCCTGTGAGCCAGCGCAGCAGCATTGTGTCCATCTCCTCTAGTAGTGGCTTGGGTGAAACGGACATTTATGGACATGTAGAAGTTACACACTATAGCTTTAACTTTTAAACTTTCACACAGCACGTCTTTCTGTTCAACGTTGCCGTACCTGAATCCAAAGTATCGCCATATAATAGACGTTGTGTTTTTTTCGCCACCAACTCAGCCTGCTCATGGTCGTGCTCACGCTCTTCTTCAGCGTCTATGTTGGTCACTGGCAAAGACGGTGGATAAACCAAGACGGTCCACTGCGAGTCAGTTTCCTGTATCAGTGTCACGTGGGGTGCGCGACCACCACGCCCCTTTAGGAGACTAACAGCAGGTACTGAGTCCATTGACTTCAGTGGGAGAAATGAACGTGATTACAGATTATGGCCGATTCTTTCGCCCCATAGTCACGGAAGCAAATATTGGACCCATTTATCACAAGCCACATATTTTCAGAACATTCCGACACCAAAATGGCAAATTTCAGACGGACAAATCAGGAGAAAATTTACTTTGTTCAAGACCTGTCTTTGTCTCAACAGCACACTCTCGCGAGATCTGTCAACAGATATCTCCTCTCTGGTGCTGAAACCAGTGCAGTTTCAAGATCCTGGATTAAAAAAATATTTTTTCCAGCGCATATCTTAGTTACAACATGATTGAGCTAGCAAAGCAGTTTTGTGTTGCGATGTGTGGTATTTATTCAGTTTTGGGAAATCACGATGTCTAGAAAGCATCAGTGGCTGCAGCTGACAGGGACAGCTAACGTTAACACTAGCAGCAAAGCTAACATCAGGACGTCATCTGTTAAAAGCCTCCCGTTGTTGGATACGGCATTACTCCAGTTAGCTCAATCATGTTGTAACTAAGACATCCGCTGGAAAAAATATTCTTTTCACGGACCATTTATTTATTTACCCCAGGTTTCTTTTCAACACTGTAGCCAGGCTGACTGAGAGTCAAAGCTCTATTGAGCCTTGTATTCCTTTAGCCCTTAGCAGTAATGATTTTATAAGCTTTTTTAATGACAAAATTCTAACTATTAGAGGCAAAATTCATGACCTCCTGTCCTCAGATAGTACCTATCTAACCTCAAACACAGCTGTAAGACCTAATATTTATTTAGATTGCTTCTCCCCAATTTCTCTTCAAGAACTGACCGCAGTGATTTCTTCATCTAAATCATCAACGTGTCTCTTAGACCCCATCCCAACTAGGCTACTTAAGGAGGTCTTACCTTTAGTTAACACTCATATATTAGATTTGATCAATATATCCTTATTAACAGGCTATGTACCACAGTCTTTTAAGGTAGCTGTGATTAAACCTCTACTAAAAAAGCCCACCCTGGATCCAGAGGTGTTAGCCAACTATAGACCAATATCTAATCTTCCCTTTCTGTCAAAGATCCTTGAGAAAGTAGTCGCAGACCAGCTGTGTGATTTTCTCCATGATAATAATTTATTTGAGGAATTTCAGTCAGGATTTAGAGTGCATCATAGCACTGAGACGGCACTAGTTAAAATTACAGATGACCTTCTGATTGCTTCAGACAAAGGACTTGTCTCTGTACTTGTTTTATTAGATCTTAGTGCAGCGTTTGACACTATTGACCATCAAATTCTACTGCAGAGATTGGATCACTTAATTGGCCTAAAAGGTTCTGCACTGAGCTGGTTTAAATCTTATTTATCTGATCGTTTTCAGTTTGTTGACGTTCATAATGAATCATCCTTACGTACCAAAGTTTGTTTTGGAGTTCCGCAAGGTTCTGTGCTCGGACCAATCTTATTTACTCTATATATGCTTCCTTTAGGTAACATCATTAGAAATCACTCTATAAATTTCCATTGTTATGCGGATGATACACAGTTGTATTTATCTGTGAAGCCAGAAGAAAGTAATCAATTAACTAAACTCCATAACTGCCTTAAAGACATAAAAACTTGGATGAGCACCAATTTCCTGGTGTTAAATTCAGACAAAACTGAAGTTATTGTTCTTGGCCCCAAACAACTCAGAGACTCTTTATCTGATGACAGAGTTTCTCTAGATGGCATCGCTCTGGCCTCTAGCACTACCGTAAGAAACCTCAGAGTAACATTTGATCAAGATTTGTCTTTTAATTCTCATTTAAAACAAACCTCACGGACTGCATTTTTTCATCTGCATAATATTGCGAAAATTAGGCCTATCCTGACCCGAAAAGATGCAGAAAAATTGGTCCACGCTTTTGTTACCTCAAGGCTGGATTACTGTAACTCTCTATTATCAGGTAGCTCTAGTAAGTCCTTAAAAACTCTCCAGCTAATTCAGAATGCAGCAGCACGTGTACTAACAGGAACTCAGAAACGAGATCATATTTCTCCTGTTTTAGCTTCTCTGCACTGGCTCCCTGTAAAATCCAGAATTGAATGTAAAATCCTACTGTTAACTTATAAAGCTCTAAATGGTCAAGCTCCGTCATATCTTAGAGAGCTCATAGTGCCATATTATCCCACCAGAACACTGCGCTCTGAGAACGCAGGGTTACTCGTGGTCCCTAAAGTCTCCAAAAGTAGATCAGGAGCCAGAGCCTTCAGCTATCAGGCTCCTCTCCTGTGGAATCATCTTCCTGTTACGGTCCGGGAGGCAGACACCATCTCCACATTTAAGACTAGACTTAAGACTTTCCTCTTTGATAAAGCTTATAGTTAGGGCTGGCTCAGGCTTGCCCTGTACCAGCCCCTAGTTAGGCTGACTTAAGCCTAGTCTGCCGGAGGACCCCCCTATAATACACCGGGCACCTTCTCTCCTTCTCTCTCTCTCTCTCTCTCTCTCTCTCTCACTCTCATCCTATTACTGCATCTTGCTAACTCGGCCATTCTGGATGTCACTAACTCGGCTTCTTCTCCGGAGCCTTTGTGCTCCACTGTCTCTCAGATTAACTCATATCGCAGCGGTGCCTGGACAGCGTGACGTGTGTGGTTGTGCTGCTGCCGTGGTCCTGCCAGATGCCTCCTGCTGCTGCTGCCATCATTAGTCATTAGTCATACTTCTACTGTTATTATACACATATGACTATTGTCACACATGTATACTGTCAGATATTAATACATACTTTCAACATATTGTACCACAGTAGCCAGAACTATAACTATAATATTATTACTTTCAATAATGTTGTTGTTGTAAGCTACTGTCATTACCTGCATCTCTCTCTCTCTCTCTCTCTCTCTCTCTCATTGTGTCATACGGATTACTGTTAATTTATTATACTGATCTGTTCTGTACGACATCTATTGCACGTCTGTCCGTCCTGGAAGAGGGATCCCTCCTCAGTTGCTCTTCCTGAGGTTTCTACCGTTTTTTTTTCCCGTTTAAGGGTTTTTTTTGGGGAGTTTTTCCTTATCCGCTGTGAGGGTCCTAAGGACAGAGGGATGTCGTATGCTGTAAAGCCCTGTGAGGCAAATTGAGATTTGTGATATCGGGCTTTATAAATAAAATTGAATTGAATTGAATTGAATTGAAACTTGTTAACAGTTTATAGACTGCTTAAGAACGTTAATAAAAGCCTTATGAGTTTCTTACAATTGTTTATAATAGCATTACAAACACATTTATTGAGTTTAACTAACTTACATATTATGTCATTGTTAAACCTTTACTAAGATTTTTTTGTTGCTTTGTTAAGATTAAAACATAGTTTATTATGCATTTATTAACAGTTAACTATGCACTTTTTAACAGTTAACTATGCTTTTTGTAGCTACCGGATCTAAAGCGAGAACAGTGCTTTATTAAGCTTAATAAATCCTTTATTATGCACTTATTAACAGTTAACTATGCTTTTTGCAGCTACTAGATCTAAAGCGAGAACAGTGCCTTATTAAGCTTAACATCCACAAAAAAAGTGCAACTGTAACATAAAAACTGAGGTAGGTTTTAATTTAAAAAAAACAAACAAACAAAAAAAAATAATAATAAAAGAAAAAAGGGACTATTTTGGACTCACTGCCAGTCTGTAAGTATTTGCCAGGCTACTTAACCTATATAGCATGCTGCCCCACATTGATTCCAGTGTGCATTCATGAAAGACTGGATTGCATTTATTTAAAATAAAGAAAGAAAAATAATACAAAACAGTTACACAAGTACTCCTTTCTAGCATAGACTGTAAAAAGTGAACGTAACTACCGTGACATCACCCATTGGTTTGTGGACTCCTGTTTTGAAGCCACGAGTTTGGTGATTTGGCTGCCACCATCTTGGATTTTTGGAGCCAGAATTAACCCGCTCCGGGGTTGCGATATGTAATGTACGTCACCAGGGCTGTTGCAGTGGTAACCATGCCCTAAAACATACCCTGCTTTTATCGTGTATTTTACTCTAAATGGGACCATAATTTACAAAATGAACATCATGCTGTATTGAAGACTTGAAACTAGCATTTGAGACCATAAACACACTAGGAAAATGTTTACTGAGGTAATAAATCAAGTGAGAAGTAGGGTCGTTTTATCATAGACTTCTATACAAACGGACTTCTTTTTGGAGCCCCCTGCTGGCCATTAGAAAGAATGCAGGTTTAAGGCACTTCGGCATTGGCTTCACTTTTCAGACACGGAGCTACCCGCTTGTTTTCTGGCCTTCATTCTAGCCTACTCTGTACCTCTTAGCTACATCATGTAGTAGCCTACCAAGAGGACCATCTTTGTGTTTCCTGCCCAGCTATTCAGTCCACTCAACAAGACAAAGATGGTCAGACAGTATTCGCTCGGTTTGATTGCCTCTTTGTCTCCAAACTTGCTTGTTAATGGTACGCCAGGCTCTTTCTATGTGTTGTGTGTGGGCACCTGTTTGGGGATCTACATACCACCTTGTATGATTTACAGTCATGTGACTGTAGCCGAGCACAGGTAGGGCACGATAAGCACACCATTTATCACTAATGATGGATGATCCTATCCTGACATGGTGTGCAATGAGTGGGAGAAGGTCTTGTCGACCTCTTCTTTCTACAAGGCGCAGCACTGGCTGTGCTCTCTTGTTCCTCTGCTGCTGCACACCAAGCATGCCGAACACCCATTTCCATCTTCTCCAAGTGCCACCGAAAAGGAAACGGCTCATGTAGTGTAATGAACAACTTCCAGGCAAACATGCTTTTGAACTAAATTCAATTCAAGACACAGGATCCTTTCAAAGTATTTTCACTTTTTAGAATACTGTCTAATGGTATTGTCACTGTGATAATCTGCCAATTAATTGTTGTATGTTTGTATGTTACAAACCAGTGGGTGATGTCATGGTAGTTACTTCCACTTTTTACAGTCTATGCTAGAAAGGAGTACTTGTGTAATTGTTTGCCTTTGTTGCAATAAATGCAATCCAGTCTTTCATGAATGCACCCTGGAATCAATGTGGGGCAGCATGCTATATAGGTTAAGTAGCCTATAAATACCTACAGACTGGCAGTGAGTCCAAAATAGTCCTTTTTTTTCTTTTATTATTATTATTATTATTATTTTTAAATTAAAACCTACCTCAGTTTTTATGTTACAGTTGCACTTTTTTGTGGATGTGATTACTGATGTTTTAAATCACATTTTCAGAATGTGTTTTACAATCTATAATGTTCCTCAATGTTGAAAGTATTAATGATTCTACTTTTATATTTTTATTTTCAACGGCCTGTTTTAGGCAATGTTTTATAAAATGTTCTCTTTGTGGCTGCCATTCATGCATAAATGATGGCAACTAAAAAAACAAATTTTCAAAAGAGATGTGTTAAAATGTGTTCTTGTGTTTCACCGCTGAAACATTATATTGTTATGCAATTGTTTCTTCACATTTTATCAACCTTGACCACATGTAGTGTTCATTCCAGAATGGGGAGCTGCAAAAAGCATAGTTAACTGTTAATAAGTGCATAATAAAGGATTTATTAAGCTTAATAAGGCACTGCTCTCACTTTAGATCCGGTAGCTGCAAAAAAGCATAGTTAACTGTTAGTAAGTGCATAATAAAAGATTTGTTAAGATCAATAAGGCACTGTTCTCGCTTTAAATCCAGTAGCTGCAAAAAGCATAGTTAACTGTTAATAAGTGCATAGTTAACTGTTAATAAATGCATAATTAAGTATGTTTTAATCTTAATAAAGCAACAAAAAAATCTTAGTAAAGGTTTAACAATGACATAATATGTAAGTTAGTTAAACTCAATAAATGTGTTTGTAATGCTATTATAAACAATTGTAAGAAACTCATAAGGTTTTTATTAACGTTCTTAAGCAGTCTATAAACTGTTAACAAGTTTCTTGTAAGTGCTTATACATGTCTTATAATCTAACAATTAACATGTTTATAATGCTATTATTAACACTTAAATAGTCTTATTAAACATTTAATAATGTTAATAAGCATCTTATAATGAGTTATAAGCGCTTTATTACATATTAACACTCACTTACACTTATTACAAGGACCTTAAAATAAAGCGCTTCCGGAACACGAATTAGAATTTAGACCATCTAGAGTCACATCATTCATCTTCCACATCACTATCATTCAGTTCCGGAAAACATTCCAGCTCATGTGCCTGGTTGCTGCAGGTTTGTAGTTCACACATATCTGTATGATACAATGCCATGTACTAAGAGGCTACTAGAGAAGGTAAATAAGAACCTCAAGTGGACCAGCATGAAGATTAAGCCTAGTAAATCTAGAAGCATCTAGATACATAGAGGGAAGTTAAGTGATAGGAAGTTTGTCATAGATGATGAGGAAATCCCAACAATTAGGGAAAAGTCAGTAAAGAGCTTAGGTAGGTGGTACAATGTAGAGTTGAATGATGAGGAACAGGTGGTGAAATTTAGAAAAGATGTGGCAGAAGGATTGGATAGAATAGATAAATCCGAACTTCCAGGAAAGTTGAAGTTGTGGTGTTTGCAATTTGGGCTATATCCTAGGTTAATGTGGCCACTGTCAATTTATGAAATTCCAATATCCGTAGTGGAGAGAACTGAAAGGTCGGTTAGCTCCTATATTAGGAATTGGTTGTGTGCTCCTAGGTGCCTAAGTAGTGTTGCATTGTATGGAAAAGGGATACTTCAGCTGCCAGTATCTAGTTTAACAGAGGAATTTAAATGTACCAAGGTCAGGACAAAGCTCTTGTTATCTGGGAGTAAGGGGTGATTGGCTTATTTACATTAATAATGGCAAACACATATATACATGCCTTTTGGATTTTTTTTATTCCTTATTCCATGTCCGCCTGTAATTCATGTGTGTTTAGGTGTATACATTTTTTAACAGGAGCAAGGTACTGATGAAATCTTCCCTGCATTGTGTGCAGCAACTGTCTGTGAACATTCAGTCCAAATTTGGTGACATTCTGATAATTATTTCCTGAGATTTATGTGATAAGGCAGACACTGTCCCTTTTGGAGAAGCCTCAGTTTTGACTATTTTCAATTTTGGGACCCAAATATCATCCAAAATTTTTTATTAAGCTAATAGATAGGCAGGTCTATCATACCAAAATGTAAACTAGAGACATAGAGAAAGTCAAAAATACCAAAACTGTGTGGTCCCTTTAAGTGATACCAAAATCTGCTTTGGCCCCTGGACTATACTCTCTAGCTCATCCATGGTCAGGTCAGTCTGGCATCCTGCATAGAAAATATTTGGGAAAGGGGACAAGAGGGAGGGTTAGGTTTGTGACGGATTTGACCTCTGAGGCTGGGCTAAGAGAGTAATTGACCACTACAGGGTTCCGGTCAGAGAACACAAGGAGTCATCAGTTCAGTTTACGGGGTTTTACTGATACCATATCCGTTGTACAGTACAGAGTACAGAGTATGCGAACACACATCTTAAGCTGCTGAACACAGAGAAAAAAGGTTACCAATCTAACCACCTCAGTTTTACAGCATTATAAAGATAACTCACATCATCAGTAACATCTGTATTGATGCCAACTGCAATATGAACTGAAAACGTGAAACAGGAAGAGCAAAAAACATGAAGCCCTTTCATATGAAAACATCGACTTCAAAATAAAGCACCATTAACATAAATGCCTAACTTGAAGAATTCTTAACAGTTAGTTGTATAATTTGTAGATTTTATTCATCAAAGTGGTTGTAATTATTTAGGATAAATTCTGAGTTAAACAAATACATGGGTGTGATATAACTAGTTATAAAAATAATTAATGTAACATGGCTACATGAAACCTCTATGTATTATATCTCATTTGCCTTTGACATATTCTGATTCTGAGTCCAGCAACGCCTCTGTGGTGTTGGTGCAGGTCTTTTCTGCTTCAGTGTTGTCATTTCTCCCTTCTCTGGACCTTAACCTTTCCTCACGTTGACGTGATGCCTCTGCCACAGCTTTACCTCTCTGGTAGCCAAGATGAGCTGTAGGAGCCCAGTCTGGAGATTCTACATCTGTGGCAGCAGTTTTCAACCTTTTCCAGTTCACATTTGGGCCATCTCAATCACATATCTGACAATATTTATTACTGTTAAGATGATTCTGTCTAGACATCCAAGACTGTATTGTACATAGACAGATGACAGAAAAATTATGATCAAATCAGTAATTTATCTACGTTCTGTGATTATGCTGACTTCTTGTAAATGAACGAATGCCTTGCTAGCATTTAGCATGGCTAACAACAAAAACACTGGAGATAGCCACCTAAAGCTAGCTTAGAAAAACAAGCTGCAGAAGAAACTCCACAGGGTGGTATCACAGATGTAACGTTAGCTACGGTATGTTTCCAGTAATATTATAACACCATGGTCTACATTTTTGACAGTTTTAGCCAGCTATGCAAGTAGTTTCATTACTGTAACCTTACCTTTCACGAAGTGGTCACTACAGACCAGGGATGGGCAGTATTTCTATTACTTGTATTTAAAATACGTATTTCAATTACATTTGAAATACGTGGATGGACCCACACTACCAGCAGACGACCCTGCTGCTCACATCTTCCAAGTTCAACTGATTGTCTGTCAAGGTAAATATTTTATCTGAGTGTGACAGATGTCAACTGGCTTGATGTATGATTTATGTCTGGGTCTGGCTACATAGCCTATTGTATAAATACATGGTGTTGATAGTTATAATATCAAGCTGGCGATGCTTATGCTAACTGTCTTATTAACTGTGTAACTGCTCACTGTGTATATCCTACAGCCCAAACCTGAATACTCTGCTATACCAAATTGTCAGAAAACAAGCACAAATTTGCAATAGCTGTGACCAAATTTGCTACTATCACGCCATTAATTGATGAATCAAGGTTGTTCTTTCTGACATAGTTACTTGTGGTCTCTAATTGCAGCATGTAAATTTTGAGTATTTTTGGCCAAGGATTTTTTTGAATTATTCACAAAAATAATTGAATCAGTTAGTATAGTGCCACCTATGGACGAATCGTGGGCATTCTTTCTGGTATAGATACTCTCTGGTCTCTATAGCTGCAGTATGTAAATTTTGAGCAAGGACTTTTTGAGTTATTCATGAAAAGCTTTGTGGACTGACCGACCGACCAACCGACCGACTGACAGAGTGACCTATAGAGCTGTGGGTCGCTGCTAAAAAGAAAAAGAAAAAAAGTATTTTCTGTATTTGAAAATACAAAATACATGTATTTTATTTTGATACGTTTTCTGGCACCAGTATTTTGTATTTTATTTTGATACATTTATTTGAGGGGTATTTTGTATTTTGTATCAAAATACATTTTGATGTATATTTGCCCATCTCTGCTACAGACACAGGCATTGTCCGACTCCACTCCCCGTGATTTCAGAAGGAGGTTGTTGATCCATGTCTTTCTCCGTTGTTCGGTGAGCTTTTTAAATTTCTCCCTTTTGTGTGTCACTACTTTGGGAACTCAAAAGTAGCGTTTGCTCTTTTCCCTGTTAGAGCAGTTTTGTGCGGTTTACAGCCGTAAACCGCACAAAATTTAGGAATTTTCTACTGTCTGTCTGTCTTCTACTGTCTATGGCTTTCCCCCGCTTTCTCCTATCAGCAAATCACTTCCTGCCCCCCATCTGCAGTCGTGACGTTCCGTGTGACATCATCGTGAGCAAACCACCTATTGTTCAATCTAGCATCACTGTGCTTGTCTTGTTTTATGTTAGTTGTCTTGGTCAATGTTAAATTAATAAATAAGGAAACCCATATACATACCCATATACATATTCTGAAGATCAGGATAAGCAATCACCCTGCAAGCTGGTGTGGGGTGCAGTCATCTGTTCCAGCCAAGTAGTGACATGCCTGATTTGACTGACCCACTATTAGTCCTTGATCAGGATTAGTGGAATCAGGTGTGTTACTGCTTGAACCGAATAAAACCCTCAACCACACTGGACCTAGTGATTAAAAAATCTCTGATTAAGGAACTTCATCCCAAAACCTCTACAGGGGTGCTGTGCTGCACTATATAAAAAAATACTGTCATCGTCGTTGTCGTCGTCGTCATCGTCATCGTCATCGTCGTTGTTGTCCTCCGCTTATCCGGGTCTGGATCGCAGGGGCAGCAGCCTCAGCGAAAAAGCCCAGACAGTCCTCTCCGCAGCCACTTCTGTCAGCTCTTCCGAGGGAACCCCGAGGTGTTCCCAGGCCAGCCGGGTGATATAATCCCTCCAGCGTGTCCTGGGGCGGCCCCGAGGTCTCCTCCCAGTTGGACATGCCCGAAACACCTCCCAAGGGAGGCGTCCGGAAGGCATCCTTACTAGATGCCTGAACCACTTCAACTGGCTCCTCTCGATGTGGAGGAGCAGCGGCTCTACTCCGAGTTCCTCCAGGATGTCCGAGCTCCTCACCCTACCTCTAAAGGCCCATTTATGCTCAATGTTAAATACAGATCCGGATACGGACGGAGCCTTCTGTCCGTGCTCCGCATTCATTTTGTCCGTATTTCTGCACGTTTCCATAAAGCTTACGGATACAGGCCAAAGGGAGCAGTACAACCGGGAACCGTGGGGGCAGTGTTGCTGTCACTACCCGATATGTAGCTCTAGTGAGACACGAAGAAGAAATAACAAATCAATTTCTCTCATCGGCAGTACTAGAGAAAAGAATTCTCCGTTCTCCAGTCACGATGTGTTTAATGGCCTCACCGACCACCACCTCTGTCTGCGCCTAGAAATTCTGTCCATGAAAGTTATGAACAGAACCGGTGACAAAGGGCAGCCCTGGCGGAGTCCAACCCTCACTGGGAACAGGTACGACTTACTGCCGGCCACACGAACCAGACTCTCGCTCCTTCTGTACAGGGACTGGATGGCCCTTAGCAAGGGGCCACCAACCCCATACTCCTGGAGCACCCCACACAGGATGCACCTGGGGATACAGTCGTAAGCCTTCTCCAAATCCACAAAACACATGTGGACTGGTTGGGCGAACTCCCATGCCCCCTCCATTACCCTGGCGAGGGTAAAGAGCTGGTCCACGGTTCCGCGTCCGGGACAAAAACCACATTGCTCCTCCTCGATCTGAGGTTCAACTATCGACCGGACCCTCTTCTCCAGCACCCTGGAGTAGACCTTACCGGGTAGGCTGAGGAGTGTGATCCCCCTGTAGTTGGAACACACCCTCTGGTCCCCTTTCTTGAAGATGAGGACCACCACCCCGGTCTGCCACTCCAGAGGCACTGCCCCCAATGTCCACGCAATGTTGCAGAGGTGTGTCAGCCAAGACAGCCCTACAACATCCAGAGCCTTGAGATATTCAGGGCGAATCTCATCCGCCCCCGGGGCTCGGCCGCTGCGGAGTTGTTTCACTACCTCAGCAACTTCTGCCCCAGAAATTGGACGACCCGCCCCCGAGACCCCTGTCTCTGTTTCCTCACTGGAATACGTGTTGGTGGGATTGAGGAGCTCCTCAAAGTATTTCTTCCACCGCCGGACAATGTCCCCAATTGACGTCAGCAGCTCCACGCCCCCTCTGTAAACAGTGTGAGCAAGTTGCCGCCTTCCCCCCCTGAGGCGCCGGACGGTTTGCCAGAACCTCTTTGGAGCCGATCGATAGTCTTTCTCCATGGCCTCACCGAATTCCTCCCACGCCCGAGTTTTTGCTGCCGCGACTGCCGCTGCTGTGCTCCGCTTGGCCCGCCGGTACCCAGCCAGCTGCTTCCAGAGACCCACAGACCAACCATGCCCTGTAGGCCTCCATCTTCAGCCTGATGGCTCCCCTCACCTCTGGTGTCCACCAGTGGGTTCTGGGATTACCGCTACAACTGGCCCCAGCGGCCTTGCAGCCACAGCTCGCAACCGCCACCTTGACAATAGCAGAGCGGAACAAGGCCCATTCAGACTTAATGTCCCCCTCTGCCCTCAGGACGCAGTCGAAGCTCTCCCGGAGGTGGGAGTTGAAGATCATCTTGACCGGCTCTTCCGCCAGGCGTTCCCAGCAAACCCTCACTGCTCGTTTGGGCCTGCCAGGTCTGCATGGCGTCCTCCCGTGCCATCTGATCCAACTCACCACCAGGTGGTGATCAGTTGACAGCTCTGCTCCTCTCTTCACCCGAGTGTCCAGAACATATGGCTGCAGGTCAAATGATACGACTACAAAGTCAATCATTGACCTGCGACCTAGGCTGTCCTGGTGCCACGTGCACCGATGGACATCCTTATGTTCGAACATGGTGTTAGTTATGGCCAAACTGCGACCCGCACAGAAGTCCAGTAACTGAACACCACTCACGCCCCTCCAGGTCCTGCTGTCATTGCCCACGTGAGCGTTGAAGCCCCCCCAGCAGAACAATGGAGTCCCCGGTCGGGGCACTGTCCAGCACCCATCCCAGGGACTCCAAAAAGGGCGGGTACTCTGAACTGCTGTTCGGCGCATAAGCCAAACAGCAGGACCCATTCAGGACCCATTCCCGGACTGCGAAGACGCAGGGAAGCAACCCTTTCGTCTACCGGGGTGAACCCCAACATACAGGCAGAGAGTCTGGGGGCTATCAGAAAGCCCACCCCGGCCCTCCGCCTCTCACCCGGAGCAACTCCAGCAAAGGAGAGTCCAACCCCTCTCAAGGACTTGGGTTCCAGAACTGGAACTATGTGTCGAGGTGAGGCCAACTATATCTAGCCGGTAACGTTCAATCTCTTCCACAAGCTCCGGTTCATTTCCCGCCAGAGAGGTGACATTCCATGTCCCAAGAGCCAACTTCCGTAGCCAAGGATCGGACCGCCAAGGCCCCCGCCTTGGTCTGCTGCGCGATCCACAATGCACCACTCCCTTCTGGATCCCTCTGTGGGTGGTGGGCCTGCAGGGGGACAAGCCCATGTAGCCGGTTCGGGCTGGGCCTGGCCGGACCCCATGGGAGAAGGCCCGACCACCAGGCGCTCGCCCACGGGGCGCCAACCATAGACGGTATAAAAATAATGGACGTAGTCACCGTGACATTACCCATCCGTTTCTGAGGAGCGGGTTTGAAGCTCAAAATACTCGGTTATGGACGTCGCCATCTTGGCAGTGCCTGATTCTGCGGGCCGAAGGAAGTCTGGTTGCTTAAACACGCCCACCTTGCTCGGCGCTGCTAAGTTAGCTAAGGCTGGCAAACTAGCCTAAGAAGCTACGAGGCTAACAAGCTATGCTACTTTGGCTAGCCCTGTGGTGCCAGCTCCTTCATAAAACTTGAGGTAAGTTGAGTTTAGCTGAAACTAACGTTATACAACAAACCTTGAAACAATGATTCAGCTGTTATTGAGACTACACAATCTTAAAAAAGCTTCAACGTTTTTGAATATATAACGCTATTTATTTATTACACTCATTTTACTTTCATATGCACATTGTGGAGCATTGGTGACAGCTATGTCCGGCGTGGTGTCCAGAGAGCTGCAGAGACCTTGGGAAGTACCCTCAGCATGCCGGGCATCCGTGTCTGCTGGTTTGGCTGTGGTGGAGAGGCCTTTTCTCCTTCTTTTCCCATTCCCTGCGAGGAAGAGCAGCACCAGATGTCCTCATCATCCACTGTGGCGGCAATGACATGTGGAAGGTCAGCAGTGTCAAGCTGGTCAGCATGATGAAGGAGGACCTGCACCAGCTTCACCTCCAGCATCCTGGCATGAAGATAATATTTTCTTCATTGGCCCAAAGGTGCAGGTGGGAGGCTGGTGGCAATCCAGCAAAGATTGACAAGGCCAGGAAATGTGTTTACAGTGTTATGGCTACATTTGTCCATAGTTTAAATGGTGCCATAATTGAGCACCCTCACATCAGACACATTCATCTCACACCTAGGAGAAATTATATGTTTTTAAGTAAATTAGTTAATTGTCTTAAAGACCACCTCCAAACGCAGTGAACTGCTTACAGTTGGCAGTGTCACTGCTTTTGAATTTGGCCTTTAGGACACATTTTGTTAGGCCTGAACATAGCCCAGGTTGTCATGGCTAATGTTGAGTTTTTGATATTCATCTATAACTTGTTTAAAATTTCAATAAATTCTATTTATATTTGCACTCCTTTTGTCTTTGTTACTGATAGGAATGTCCTGATCTGATATTCGGATCGGTATCGGCCGCCGATATTAGCAAAAAACGTGCATCGGCATCGGATCGGACTGCATGGAAAAATGCCGATCCAAGAACTCGATCCAGTTTTTCACGGAGCTGCGGCCTGCGGGAAGGCGGTGCTGGATGTCTAGCCCCGCTCACAAAGGTCCAGCCCCGTCCAACAATCCCAAATATAGAAATCCTCCCCAAGTTACTCCACCTCTTCCCATCTTCCCTCTCGGCAAAAAGACCAAGCAGGAAAGTCATGTCGGTAAGTGAAATTACGTTGCTACAATAAATGCAATAAATGAAAAGCTTTGTTCACATCTCATGGCGCTTTTGTTGCTGTATATTGTTGTTGTATAACTTTAGGGTATCTTGGTAGGTTAATGGTCAACATTTAGCTTGTGTGGTAACATTATCCTACGCGACGTTAGCGTCAGCGTTGTTAGCATTAGCGTTAGCGTTGTTGTAACTCTAATTTAGCTGTGTGTGTGTGTGTGTGTGTGTGTGCTTTGATCGGGCCCAAAAAATTCAGCCCGACCCGGCCCGAGCCCGTGCACATTATGTCCAGGACCAGCCCGGCCCATCCAATTACCTGTAATTATGGGCCCAAGCCCGATTTAAACCCGACATTTTTCAATAAGTTGGCTGTTATAAGTAACGCTAAGGACACACCGAGCACGTTAGTGCCGCGCTTGACTGTCCACACAGGCAGCACATTTCGCCTGCTCTCTCCACGCCGGTTAAACATCGACTCCACTCGTCTGTTCCCATCTGTTCCTCTCTCTCATATCTGACCGGGCCCGGCCTGGGCCCGTCAGAGGGGTGGGGGGTCCCCGCCTGACCCGGTTTGGGCCGGGATCGGGTTCGGGCAGAGAATCTAAGCTCTAGTGTGTGTGTGTGTGTGTGTGTGTGTGTGGCATTTTCATTGCGTACGTATATATCGAAAGTGACGCTAAGTTATGTAACGTAACAAAAAAGTTATCTAACGTGGAAATTAATTAATTAAGAAGCTTTATTGTCAGTGCAATGAAATTTTGTTTGGTATTCATTTCTTGTAGCAGCTACAATGTTGTATTTAAATGTTGTATTTAAAGCTTATTTGAATAAATGAATTAACCTGAATGTAAAAGAACACTAATGCTAATAGGCCTTGTGTATCTTGAATCTAATGGTCAGTTGTTCTTTTTTTGTGGATATGTCCACAGCATCCCACCCATATCCTGGCCACTGAAGAGCCTGTTTTTCCAGCAGCAGAATCGTATGATTGTCCCTGTTGTCCTTTCCGGACGCCACTTACTCATAAAATTCTTTACCATCTCAGAAATCACTTGGATGGAGCAGTCCACCATGGAGGTATAGTCTGAATTTACTGTAACATATTATATTATACATATTATATTACGAGTCTCTGCACAGAGGTAGGCAAAACTTCCTTCAGCTGCCGCTGCACAGTGTTGTGATAAGAGTTGTTGTCAAATAGGAGGCTTAGCTGTGTTGATTTTAATTCAGTTTTCTTAGATAAGTGATTACGATCAAATATCTCTGCATACCCATCAGTATCTATAAACACATACTCTCTCACTATCGCCAAAGTAAATCACGATTGAATGATTTGCCCTAATACTCATACATCCTGTTTGATTTTGTCTTATTATCCATTTACTTCATTGATTATTCATTTACTCATTTGTTGATTTGTAATCTTAAATAGATTTTCATTTATCGCCAAAGTCGTTGTCTGTGGATATCACTTCTGAGCAGAAACTCTAAGATCACTGTATGGTAGAATTCATAACCCAGGTAATGAGACTGATTCATAATTGATAAGTGTACGGACAAATTAATAACTGATCCACAGAGTTATTAATTTGCTACAGTAATTTTCCTTCTAGCGAAGGTGGTGCCCCCAATTCATAACGAGTGTAACATGTTTAATTAATTGATTAAAGTGTAGTACCCCTATAATAGCTCTAATGTAATAAATATTTTGTCTTGCAGAATACCGTATCTGCAAATGCAGCCTCAAATGCAGAGCCGTTTCTCATTTCCACTGCCTCAACTGTGACAAAACCGTCATAAGGAGAAGTCAATTAATTGCTCACTTAAAGACCTGTACTGTACAATCAATGTCTGTTCCCAAGAGCCCGGAAACAGCCCTTGTTGCTCACAGCCCCGTAACAGCCCCCGTTGCTCAGAGCCCCGTAACAGCTCCCGTTGCTCAGAGCCCCGCAACAGCCCCCGTTGCTCAGAGCTCTGTAACAGCCCCCGTTGCTCAGAGCTCTGTAACAGCCCTTGTTGCTCAGAGCCCCGTAACAGCCCTTGTTGCTCAGAGCCCCGTAACAGCCCATGTTGCTCAGAGCCCCGTAACAGCCCCCGTTGCTCAGAGCTCTGTAACAGCCCCCGTTGCTCAGAGCCCCGTAACAGCCCCCGTTGCTCAGAGCTCTGTAACAGCCCTTGTTGCTCAGAGCTCTGTAACAGCCCCCGTTGCTCAGAGCCCCGTAACAGCCCCCGTTGCTCAGAGCTCTGTAACAGCCCCCGTTGCTCAGAGCCCCGTAACAGCCCCCGTTGCTCAGAGCCCCGTAACAGCCCATGTTGCTCAGAGCCCCGTAACAGCCCCTGTTGCTCAGAGCCCCGTAACAGCCCTTGTTGCTCAGAGCCCCGTAACAGCCCCCGTTGCTCAGAGCCCCGTAACAGCCCTTGTTGCTCAGAGCCCCGTAACAGCCCCCGTTGCTCAGAGCTTTGTAACAGTCCCCGTTGCTCAGAGCCCCGTAACAGCCCATGTTGCTCAGAGCCCCGTAACAGCCCCCGTTGCTCAGAGCTTTGTAACAGCCCCCGTTGCTCAGAGTTCTGTAACAGCCCTTGTTGCTCAGAGCCCCGTAACAGCCCCCGTTGCTCAGAGCCCCGTAACAGCCCCCGTTGCTCAGAGCTTTGTAACAGCCCCCGTTGCTCAGAGCCCCGTAACAGCCCCCGAATCAGTCCCTATTGCCACACAGCAAGCATCCCAGCCACAAATTCATGTGCATAGACCACAGCAGCATAAAATCCAGTGTGTACACTGTGGCCTTACACTTAATAGACGCAATTTAAGGTTGCATCTTAAGAGGAAACACACTGGGACAAAAGTCGAGCCGAGTCACCTGCAGTTGCTCACATATTGCCCACCTGCCAGTACTGACACCACTGCACTTGAGGAAGACATTTTGAACCAAATGGTGCAGGAAAAGTGGTTTGGTGACACAAAAAAACAAACATGCCAGCAACGACAAGCAGAAGCAAAAAATAAGGGAGTGCCTCTGTCATGTCTGGTTGATGTTGGTGGACCGCGCACCAAAAGATTCATTTCTGTATATGAGCCGCACATTTCCTACTATAGTAGAATAGGTTGTGTGATGGTATCATATGACAGCAATAGAGTTGAATGGTGCTGCCCATGTGCCAAGCCCAGACAGTCATGCATTCATAAATGCATTGCCAAGTGGCATCTGTTTCAGATGGCCCCAGACCTTTTTAAAAGTATCCATGGTATCGATGGTGAAGCCATTGAATCCAGTCAAAATGCTGCAGAGGATATGGAGGAACTGGTACAGGAAGGAGCGCAATACCCACCAGAGGATCCAGTGCTGTCCCAAATGGTCAGATACATCTTCCGGAAAAAAATTCCTGCTCATCTCCCTCCTGAACTACTACAGTCAAAAAGGGAGTTTCCACAGCACTTAATCCCAACTGAGACCATCTGCACAGAGTGAGCAGGCCAGACACCACTTGGCAAACCACAGCTCATCACCTCAAAAGCCAAAATTGTGACTGTGACGGACACAATAGAAGGTATTTTTTTCTCTTCCTTGTTTTTCGTAACCCATTGCATATTTGTCAGTTGTGGCTTATATATCCCTGTGTGATGTTAGAAACAGCATAAATAGGTGCATATTAGAGTTGTTGTGAAAAATGTTTTACAAATTTGCTGAAACAGCCTGAAACATTTAAAGTAATGAATATTACATGTTGTCCAGGGCATGCAGCAAACGTATCATTGAAATTGTCAGCAGCTGACAGATCAACCTGCCATTGTTTATGCTTGTTGTTTGTTTTGTTTTTCTTTCTAGGAATATCAACGTACTGCAAACATTGCTCTACCTGTGGTATGGTCTACCACTACCAGGAGTGGAGTGATGGAGTGCATAACTTTGATGACCATACTGTTCTGTCATTGCATCTTTGTGTATTCCTTCAAAACACTCTCCAGGTAGAAACATTTCCACAAAGTTTCAATTCTTTCCAAAACCTAAACAAACAAGTAAAAAGACTAATCTGTTGTACATTTGAAATTACTTCTTATAGACCCACCAGTCCATTGGAAGCGTGGTAGACGTGCTGGAGAAGACCTGTGGAAAATCCTTCCCGTCCAAACAGAGGATTTTGAATGCATACTTCCTTTATGAAGCCATGACAGATCACACATATACCTATTCGTGTGTGACATGTGGTTACCATCCCGTCACAGTTGTCATGGATCTCCATAAGAAAGGAGTGTTCAGTATGCCTGGTAAGCAAACACTTCACATCATCATCCTTATTTTCATTTCATACATTTCATTGAAGTTTGTTTATGAGAAGATGTACCAGACATATTCCATCTTGCAAATCATACTGCATTTTTCAAAATGGTTTAACCCTAATTTATATTGACACTGTTTGCCTAAAAGTAGTCTTTACACAATTGTATTAACATCTGTAGACTTTATTTCCACAAGACGTAAATGACGCATATCTACACTTGGAATTTGTTGTCCTGGTTTTTATTTCTAGTAAGCAGCAGTGAGCAACCCCCCCCCCCCCCCCCGATTATGATGGAAAAGTAAATGTTGATGAGTTCTGGGAGTCCGTGTCACTGGAAATGGTCAGTCGTGGACTGGTGCCAAGTAAGTATAGATGCAGTGAAGATTTTTCTGCTTATCCACTTCCCTTTACCCCGCATCACTTACTGTTTTCTTTCTTTCTCACTGGTTGGTTGGTTGGTTGGTTGGTTGGTTCACCCTCTGTCACCCTTAGATTTTTTGAATTAACACACCTACACTCAGGCCTTCTTTAAAGACAGCACCCCATTTTTACTCTCTCCTTTCCTTAACATGGGGTGGCAGATCTGGTAAGAGGTATCATTTTCTTTAGTTCATATTTTACCTATGTACATATAGTTAATTTGAAGCTTGATTTACCCCTTAAAGACATAAGGATAATTTGATTTGTGTTAATTTAATCTTATGTTACAGGTATTGACACCCTGAGTGTTTTTTCTTTTCCCCTTTTATTCACTGCCGCAATTCACATTATTGAAATACAGCTCTTGAGAGTGAGGTCAGGTTTCATGGTCATGCAGTAACACTTGTTAAATTTTCTGAAATGTTCCTGCAGGTAACAGGCAGAACCCTTTTGTGGTACGACCCAATTACCATAATTGGGCACCATGGATTGGTCCGCACACAAGAGGCTCAGATGTGGTCTTAAACACTGAATACAACAAAATCAACCAACCACGTCACCCAAATGAAGCAGCAGAGTTCTTGATTACAGAGGAAAGACTCACTGATGAGATTCTTAAACTTAAGGTATTTACACTGTAACATTACTTGTTTTTTCATAGGTTAGCTCATTGTTGAATCCATCAGGACCATAATATCTGCTATTAAACATCTTAGATGGAAGCTGTGCGTAGTCTTTGCAAGGAATGTGGCATAGACTCCAAGGGCTCTAGGATGGACCTAGTTATGAGGTTGAGAAAAGAAATGCAGGACCGCTCAACATACGACAAAGTGTTTTCAAAGGTCTGGGGGGCCTCTGGTGAGTTGATTCATATTCACAAGTGTTTCCATCAGTAATTAATTAGTTTTTACTTTAAATATGTACTCCTAATGATAATAACTTTCTTTCAAAAGGTGGATGGGCTGTTGTCACATGCCCCTGCGCTGTTGTATATGGTGTGAAGTTTAACCTGAGGGCTGAGAGCCCTCGAGACTTCGCAGATTTGCTGCTATCGATGAAACACTTCCCCAATGTGACTTTGTATGACTTTGCAAGGGGCCTGGCAACGCATACAAACATTAGGGAACCACAGTCCTTGCCGTTCAGTCCTCACGAGGGTAGACTGATGGATGCTACTGAGGAGAATATCAGATTGGCCTCTGCAGGTCATGCGAAAGTCAGCTTGCCATGGCTAGCGACAAAGAAGCCAGTGCCAGATGAAGGTGGCCACCCTCTGACAGGATCTTCAGAACATTATGCTCTTTACGACCGCTTCCATGAGGCAAACACAAAAGACAAAAAGGATGTGTTGCGGAAAATAGAACTTGTTCCTGAGTTATGTGGCTGGGTCAATAGTCAGTGTGCTGAGCAGCTCTTCGGTGGCATGAGGAAGAATAATCATTTTTTAAATATGATGACCCCCTCATCCCATATATTTCTAATGAGGAACATTTTGCACCATTACAACAATCGATGCAATGCAAAAAGGATTGATGACATGAAGAAAACATTGGGGAGTGGACTGGAAATACAGTTGAACTCAAATGGGCAAACAGTTGCAGGTATGTAGTTGCACAGTATATTGTGGCTTTAGGTATTTTCAATCCAGTTAGTACAGTATTGAATAGGTAAATGCATACTGGTGTTGACAAGTCATGATCTTAATTGTCTCCCTTGCCTGTCAACAGCAACAGCAGCCACAACCACAACTTGGACTGCTTCCATCCCCACACCATCGGCTGCCTCTGGGAGCACGACCACTTCCATCCCCATACTAAGTATGGAGATTAATGCATTTTGTAACGAAGGTAGGCTGTTGCTACTTGTATTATGCTGCCATTCATCTAATTGTGCTTCTCTTACAGGTCGTTTTCAATTGTGCAATGAAGATTGTGGTGGCATGAAACACATGCTCCACACAAGTGCTGGAAGCAGTGTGACAGACCTCCAGGTAAGAATGAAGGCCAAGTTACATGGGTATCTATATGTATTTCGTATAGACAACATTAAACATAGTGTTTTTCATTTAATTGAGTTTTCATTTTTAAACTGTTTTATGTTTTGCCATCTTGTGCTATTGAAATTCATACTGTCATTTTTCAGCTCAACAATGTGTTGGATATCCAAAAACCAAAGGATGAGGTAATAGGTGTTGTGGGCACCTCGGTTTTAAAAAGGCTGGACTTCCTGGAACTTGGGTTAAACAGAGAAGTGGAGGCAACTGTTAGTACACTTTTCTCAATGTTATTTGACTGTCTTTCAGGTGTAATTGTCTATAATTCATATAATAATATGTTATTGTGTTACAGATCATCAACTGCTGTTTGTGGCTGGTGTCACAAATTGCAGGACACAGGGTATGTATGGTATTTTTTGTTATGTAGTAATATTTGATTAGTGAAAGTACTTCATTTTTTATTAATTTTAAAGATCCATAATAGAAACTTGTCTTCTTTGCTTTACAGGGAAAGGATGTTTTTGCTGTGGATGGCTATGTCATTTCCACGTGGAAACAGCCCTTCACTATGATACCTATTCTCTCACTGCCAGTAAGTTTTTACTTTCCCTAAGTGATCTATCTGTTGTACCTATAATTTTATTGTGTTGAACCTGTACATAGTGACATCATCTGTGACTAAGGTTAGGTGTTTTAAGTGTCTTAATGATGAAACTACAAGCTGTTGTTGTCATGGCAATGATGCAGGTTGATGCAGCCTCAAAAGACTGCATCTTATTCCCGATATGGAAACCAGGACACTGGATACTAGGTGTAAGTGTTAGAGGTGTCACATCAGAGTGCATGTGTTCATAATAATTTTATACTATTTTATCAAATTGTCACATCTGAACATATTAAGATTCAACTGGAAAGCCACACATTAGCATAAGAGTTGCTCAGTTTCAAAAGTTTTTGTCAGAACTGTGTTCATGTGAAAGTTGTGCTTATTCACTGCTCGAGAAATCAGATGTCATAATCACAAATGTGCTTCCATTATCATGATATTATATATTTTACAGACCCTCCAGCCTAAAAAACGGAGGATATGTGTGCTCGACTCCACCAAGCCTACGGGTTTTGGAGATTTACACTATTTATTAGGAGTGTCACGATTTCGATTTTTTATCGAAATCGATCAAAATTACGTCATGGTCTCGAGCACTGAAATCAAAGAGAGGATCGACGATCACCACCACATGATGTTTACATACATCAGGGAGGTGTGCAAAGAGTTAAAAGCACATGACGACGCAGCACATTGTAGCCAACGCCACTAGTTAGCTAACCTGCTGTTTATTACACCATGGCAAATGCGGATAAAGGAGACGCGGCACCGGAGCTTGAAGCCGCTCCTGCTTCTCTTAAATCACCAGTGTGGAAATATTTTGCGTTCCCGGTGAGTTATGTCGACAACGTTCGCGTTGTCAACAAGAAGACCAAAGTGTGTAAGATATGCTATGTGCGTGTACCATACCCAGCCACGGGAAACACTACGAACATGGCAGGACACATTCGCCGGCATCACAAAGATGTAGATTTGACAACTGGGAAAACACCATCACTGGTCCAGCCAACTATTCCATCCTCATTTGCAATAAAACTTCCACAGACCTCAGTTCGCGCAAAAGCTATAACTAACGCTATAGGGCTATTTATAGCAGCAGACCTGCAGCCTTATTCGGTGGTGGAAAACGCTGGATTTAAACATTTAATTAACGTACTTGAGCCACGCTACAGTATGCCCAGCAGGTCGCATCTTACAACAAAAGTGTTGCCCTCCATGTATGAAGACGTTAAAGAAAAAGTTTTGGGGGGTCTGAACAATGCAGAGTTAGTTGCCTTAACAACAGATGGCTGGACCTCAAGAGCAACTGAGAGTTACATCACCGTCACAGCACACTACGTCAATAATGATTGGGAGATTGAAAGTCCAGTCCTTCAAACTCGCCCCATCTATGAATCACACACAAGTGATAATTTGGCAGAAGTGCTAAAGGAAGCGGTACTAGAATGGAAACTGGACAGACAAAATACAACCATCCCTGTGACCACAGATAATGCCAAAAACATTGTCAATGCCTCAAATGCAGCTGGATTCTCACCACATATAGGATGTTTTGCGCACACAGTGAACCTGGCATCCCAGAAGGGGTTTGGAGTAAACCAGGTTTCTCGTCTTTTGGGCAAAGTCAGGAGGGTGGTCACCTTTTTTCACAAGAGCACGACTGCAGCAGCTGCCTTAAAGGCCAAACAAGAGATGCTCCAGCTTCCTCCTCACAAGCTGGTTCAAGATGTCACTACAAGGTGGAACTCCAGCTATGACGTGCTCACACACTACTTAGAGCAACAAGCTGCTGTTTATTCTGCACTCACAGAGAAAGACGTTAAAAAGAGTGCCAAAGATCTCATCACACTCTCTGATCAAGATGTGACTGTTCTGGAAGATGTGGTTCAGGTACTGAAGCCTCTGAAAACAGTCACAGCTCTACTGAGCTCAGAACAGCAGCCAACTGTGTCTATGGTCCTGCCACTCAAACACACCATTCTCACATCAATGAAAGACAGTGACACGGATTCACAGATTGTGAAGGATGTTAAATCTGCTATAGCAACTAACATTGGAGGGAGGTATTCAGATCCCAGACTTCAGCAGTTCCTGAATGAGAGCACTGCCTTGGATCCTCGGTTCAAGTCTTTACCCCATCTGGATGACCCCTCTCGGAATGAGATCTTCAACAGTCTGGCAGAGATAAATTCATATTCTGACAAGTAGTTATCTTTTATTAAATATATTCACATTTTGCATTTTAATATTTCATTAATTCTAACAACATTCTGTTTGTTGTTGTTGTTGTCGTCACACCTAAGTGTCACATGTGCCTTTTCATTACCTTAAACAACTGTTTTGTGTGACCTTGTCTTTTATAGACTCAGGCCTCAGGACAAGGGACCAGCCAAAACCCTGCAGAGGACCCAGAAACTGCAGCAACCAGTGAAGGCAGCCCCCCAGCAAAGAGAACAGCACTCAGTGAACTGTTTGGTGATTTTTTCAGCACAGCCCACACTGCATCATCAACACCAAAACCATGGTCTGATGTTGTCAAAGAGGAGATTGAGCTATACAAGATGGCTAAAGTCATTTCTGTGGATGCAAATCCACTGAAATGGTGGAAAGACAATGAGCATCAGTACCCAAATTTGTCCAAGCTCTCCAAACATTATCTTGCTGTGCAAGCAACAAGTGTGGCAAGTGAGAAAGTGTTCTCCACAGCAGGGGACATTGTGACCGCTCAAAGAGCAGCCCTTTCTCCAGAGAACGTGGACATTCTCATCTTCTTAAAGAAAAACTTGAAAATGTAAAAATAACAGTTGTCTTGTCTGGCCATAAATATGTAAATATTTTGATAACTCAAAGAGCATCTCTCTCTACAGATAAAGATAACAACATATCTTTGTTAAAGAAAAAAACTTGAAAGAAGAATGTAAAAATGACAGTTGTCATTCTCAGGGGACAAAAAAGTCCAAACTACTTATTTTTTTATGTTCAACTGTTAGGATATAGTTTGTTAAGGCTCTAATTGTTCCATGACTTTGGACATGACTGTTATATTTTTTATTTATTTATTTTGTTTTGTTGCACATTGTTATTTTAAGAGTAGTGCACACTGCTGAAACCAAAGAGTCACAAGATGGCATAGTTAATTTTGATTACTCAAAGAGCAGATAACAACATATCTTAATTATAGGAAAAACTTGAAAGAAGAAAGTAAGTTGTCATTCTCAGGGGATAAACATTGTTATTTTAAGAGTAGTGCACACTGCTGTAACCAAAAAGAGTCACTAGATGGCAGGCACCCTCTGTGACTTCTCATTTTTGTTATTATTATTGTTATTATGTTTGTTTTTGTTGTTTTCCACTTGACTGAGAACAAGATTGTTACATTTATATTGTAAATAAATTATTTAAATTTGACCATTAGTGCCTAATGTGATACATTACACAAGAATAATGGAAATTGCATCACTTATATGTAGCCCATCTTTTGAAATAAGATTTACTGTACAAAATTTAATGAATAAAACCAATGATCGTAAACTAGACTAGTCTAAAAATGGCATAGGCCTCTGTGCTGTAAGAAAAAGAAAAAAAAATCGAGAATTGAATCGAATTGTGACCCTAAAATTGAAAATCAAATCGAATTGAGGATTTGGAGAATCGTGACACCCCTACTATTTATCAATGCTCAGGTTTTCAGTCTGATATTGAGGATATGTTCATTGTTGCATGGTGTGAAATTATGTCTGAAGTTTAGGAACCGTTCACTGTTCCTAGTAGAGTTACATATTTCTTCTGCAGTGTTCTAAGGGAGCTCATAGACTGCATTGTACATGTATTACCTGTCTGGTGACGTGTTCATTATATTTGTGGTAGCAATCTGCAGTCCTACTATGGACACATCTGCTCTTAACTTCCCTTCATTCCAAATCCTTTAATTAATGTACATTGGCGTATCCATCTTGCATTAAACAAAATGAAAAACAGTTGATCAATAGTCATTGCAGATGCTAGTTAATTCAAAACCTGTAAATAGCTAGCCATAGCTACTGCTGAAGTTCCATGTTAAGTTCTCCATGAAGTTGTTGCTAGGATACAGACAAAAATCCTGAGACACCTCTAACAATAATATCAGGAGACTTCCATCATTTGTCCCTGATGGATTCACTGGTAATGCGGTGGAGAGATGTGCACTGAAGATGGTAGAGACCATTCTTACATCTTAGATCATGCACTTCATAACAAACATCTTGATGGACAAAAAAACAGCAGTGGTGGACAGCTCCTCTCTCTTTGCTGCAGGACAGAGAGATTCATAGATCTGTCATACCCACAGCCATCAGGCTTTTTAATTCCTCTGCAAATGGTAGATGAGCTGCAAGACAACTGAATTTCTGTTTGGGGATTAATCAAGTCATTTTTATCTTATCTTGTTCCAAAATTATGTATGGAAGACCAAGTTTTGAGTCCTGTGTTTAGAATGTTGCCCACAAATATCATGTCACATCCTAACATGAGGTCTTTCCTAGTGTTTCCTAGTTTTTTTATGTCATGGTGTCTTGTCTGTTTTTCTTTTTTTTATAGATCAGTTGCAGCACAGCTACTGCCTGGACCATGAGCATATGTTAATAACAAGGTTAGGGCAATTTTAAAATTTAATTTATATTTCATTTATTTAAATGTTACTAATGAAGTTATTTAAATAATTTAATTTAAATGTAATCAAATTATTATTATATGTTTTTTTTTCTCCAGAATGTTCCAGCACAAGGAGCAACTGCTGACTGTGGTGTGTTCATGCTAATGGTGAGTTGTTAAGTTAACGAAGTGGTGGGACTGTGCACCTCAGCATCAACACTTATAACGTAAACAGGTGCCAAGAAAAAAATAACAGTCATAATTTGAATAATAAGAAAAATGTTTTTGGATTACAATACGCACTATACATGGCACTGGACTGGCACTTTGACTTCTCCCAGGTGAGAAATTTTTAAGTGTGAATTACTTAATGGCCATGCTGTATTTAAGGTTTGAAATTGCAATGACATATCTGTCTGCATCTAATAGAAAGATGTGCCACAACTGAGGAGGTGGTGGTGCCAGCTTCTGCTGGACAACATTGAACAACAAAGGTATAATAGATGATGGCCACAATGCATTTGTTTTTGTTTTTGTTTTTTTTGTTTTTGTTTTGGTACTGTACCAAAGTGACTGTTAAACCAGGGTATGAACCCAACCACGAATTCTGTGTCCAGTACTCTCCAGTTTTGTTTATTAAAAGTTTGTGAGTTTAAAATGTTACATTAGAAGGATCTGGTACAACTAATATGACCTCTATGAACATTTCCATGTAGGAAGAGAAAACGGATGGAGGGAACTGAGCAGACACTACAGCAACCCTTCCCACAAGACACTGCCATCCAACATGAAGGAGAGGAAGACTTGGCAGCTTCTATTGATATGGTATTTATTAATGCCTTTACTCACTACTTAATATCTGAACAGGCTGTAAACAATTAACATAATAGTAATTTTGTTTATTGAATATATTCAGTGCTCACATTTTCAGCTGCCATCTTGCCTGTTGGAGGAGATCTTTGCTGAGGTTGTCCTGAGCGATGGAGATGTGGCAATACTGACCCTCTCCTTGGTGTGTCACCACTTCAAAGAAGTGGTGTCAACAGAGCACTTCAGAAGAAAAGCTCATTTCATGTGGCTTAACAGTAAGACTTAGAAACACAAAACGTATGTTATAAATAAACTGCACTTTTTTCCAAGTTAGATGAATTGGTCAAAATTGTTTTACAGGTGTTGCAACTTGGAGCAAGTTCACTGAAAGGTACCGAGCAGAGTTTTGCAACATGTATTCCCTGGAAACGTGCAGAGAGTGCAACGAGACCTATAAAAACTGCATTCCAGGTAAGCAAAATGTTAATATGATAGCTATTTTTGTTACTACCTCCCAAAGATTGCAGTAGAGAACTGTTTCTTATCAAAAAATGAAGTTGTTGTAGGTAAGTGAGAATATACTGCTAAAACCCCATCAGTCCATTTCCATGGGCATCCATAATTTGCAGTAATAATTCATGCAATAGTAAAATAATAGAAATATGGAAACACTCGTAACCCTTCAAAACTGACATAAGCAAACATTGCAATTATGAGTAATGAGATTCAAGAGACCCATCAAATAGAAAAAATGAAGTGGGGCCTCAAATAAGTACTGTTAATTAATAGATCCTTTATTTACCCACAGGCTACGCAGGAAAGGGGAAAAGAGGGGAGCTGCGGGGAATTTACTCAGATGATTCTCACCCGGGCTTTTGCTCAAAGTTTTGCCAAATGTGTGCAGGCATTCCTGAGTAAAGACTCTTTGATCGGTCAGTGACTATTTTTATCTCAATACAATTTTTAAAGCTCTCATATTCTTTGATTTTATTTTTTAGAAAAATTCATTTTAGTTACTTTGAAGACAGAATGACTACAAGCTATCTCAAGCTATTCTCAACAAATACTTATCCTTCCTCTATTTCTTTCAGATTGAGTAAATGTGTTCATGACTAAACAAACAAACATACTTTGCAGTGTCTATTGAAAACAGTTTTCATGTTCATTGTGTTCACTGAATGTTTTTTAAATCAGCTTTCAGTCAAATAGTAGACTATACATTGTTGCCATGGTGGAATAATGTGTCCTCACATCAATAATCATTTCAAGTAATTCAACATCTCCATTTATCTTTAAACATTCGTGTAGTAAATGTTTATGTAGTAGGGAAGAAGATCATGAATGTCCAGGATGTCCAGCCCCGCCTTCCCGCAGGCCGCAGCTGTTAGTACTTGATGCAGACGGCAGACACACACACGGAGGGTAGGAAGAGTAGCGGCCAATTTAGTTAACTGACTATTTGTTTTCTGCTCTGGTTTTTTGAGAGTGATATTTTTATTTGGTTTACACTCTTACTGTTTAAGTAAAGAGCACTGATGGCATTGTTTTGGGCACAATTAGTGAAACTGGAGCCATGGATGGACTATTGCTTGTTTAAACAGTTGTACAATATTGTGTGCCCGTGCACCAGGCTGGCACCTACACTACTAAAATAACTGAAAAGGAAAGGCTGCATTGTTTGTTAAATGTCAACAATGTTTTGTGGTGTTAATCTATTTTTTATTTATTAGGGGGCCAAAGCACAAGTGTGTGGAGTCTTGCTGCTATTTTAATTTCAATGTTAGACATTTTAAAGATTTCTTGTGTTGATTTATTTTCTATTTATTAGGGGGCCAAAGCAGCCATAGGAAACCAGCTATATTTTTTTTTTATTTAATGTTAATGTTGAAGTTTAAAGTTTGTTTATTTAACCCTGTTAACAATAAACGGGTCAGTTTCTCATACCAACTGTTGTGGATCATTCTAACTAAACCGAATAAGTAGTTGTTCTTGTTAGAGTAATATCGCTTGATCAAACCTTTTCTAACATGACTGACAACAAAATAAGTGAATATGTATAATACGCACTTGGATCGGATCGGTATCGGTATCGGCCAAAACTCAAGGCTGTAATATCGGATCGGAAGTGAAAAAGCTGGATCGGGACATCCCTAGTTACTGACTGAATGTTGTATTTCACAATCAAATCTGACTGTCAATTGAAAGGACAAGCAAATCATACACTACAGATAAAACATAAAGCATTAATGTTTAACATTGTCACTGACAAAAAAAATTAAGCAGTCCATTTCTGTGTCGGCTTGATTATTTTAACTTTGTACCTGAAGATAACTAAGCACCTTACACCCAGCAGCAGAGCCTGAGAAGATTTTGGAGAGTAACCTTTGTTTGCTGCTCTGTTAGAAGTCTAGTTTTAACACAGAAGAATGTGACTGGATAAAAGGACTCAAAGTGAAAAAGGTACAGGCAAAGGTATCATGATTATTTTTATAGTGAGGCAAACAGAAACATAATCAGCCAATTGTGAATTAAGTTTTTTTAGCCTCACTATATAAGCCTCAATACCGAGCAATACCCACAGAACCTTCTCATATGTCACAGTGTCACAAATAAATAATATCTTCTACGGGGCTTAAAACTATTCAGTGTGCAGATATTTCCTTGTTTTTCACAAAAGGAGAATAGTTTCTCAGTGAAATTTCTTCATTTGTCTTAAAGGGAAATTTTGGTTTATTTCAACCTGTCTCCTATCGTCCTAAATTTGTTTCAAGTCACTAGTGACATAGAAATAATAGTTAGCATGTTAGCCGTTAGCCTAGATACAGCCGTAGCGTCAGACCTGTTAAAACGTAAGTGAACGGGCATCCTTTCAAGTGCAAAGTTAGTCCACTAAACAAGCTTTTTCTCCACAAAGACCGCCTCATATCGTTAGGATGAATGTCAGAGAACATATAGAAAACAACATGTAAACGTGTTGTCTTACCTTACCGGTGTGGTGCCATGTTTGTTGTTTACCATTTAGCTAAGGCTGCAACTGGTCCCATTCCTTGCAACAGAGGTATTCCTCTTCTGTGGGCACTGGCGTACAGCATTGACAGGTAACGTTATACCACCAATCTCCAGAGCTAAATCCTTCCAGCAGCCATTCCTCCTCTGTCGTCCTCTAACGTTACCTGTTGTGCCTCTCTCTCTCTCCTCCTCCGTTCTTCAATTTCACAAAGCTCTTTGTCAGTGTATTCTGGCTCAAATAAATAAGTTTAGTGTTTAGTGGACTAACTTTGCACTTGAAAGGATGCCCGTTCAATTAAGTTTTAACAGGTCTGACGCTACAGCTGTATCTAGGCTAACAGCTAACATGCTAACTATTATTTCTATGTCACTAGTCACTTGAAACAAATTTAGGACGATAGGAGACGGGTTGAAATAAACCGAAATTTCCCTTTAAAGAAATGTTCAAACAAAACCAGCTTTTCATTTTTTTTTTACATTCTGCTATGATAAATGCAAACTTGGGTAAATGTTAAGACATAAATGAAAACATTAAGATGCCATTAATAACTATTATTTTTTGTTAATGGTTTAAATCACCACTATATTTCCAATCATCACAGGAAACTGATGAATGACTGCTTTAAAAAATTTGCTTTTACTCAAGTAAATTTTGTCTGATCCATTTTATATAGCAAAAGTTATAACCATTACACAAACAAAATAAAGTCAAAGCTTGCATTCATGAAAACATACATATTAAAAGGTTACAAAAAGTACACATGAAATAAATTAAAATATTTTTAACAGTAATTATAAAACCTATAGATTGGGACCCAGTGTCATAATTTGCAAAATCTTAATTTCTTGTGAAACAACCTCTTTACTGTGGAGTAAATATCACATTGGTCGAGGCGTTGTAACTTTCCTCAAGTGTCCTACATGAGAGAAAGATGACAGATTAAAAACACAGGTAGAAAACATTGACAACAGCCTGTCTTGGTTAAAAGCCCACTCACCATCAAAATGATCTTATTGCTGAGTAAGTGGCTGTCATTCATAAAATAGTTTTGTGTTTAAGTTCTGTAGATATTTGACTTTATATTTGAATGTGATTTTAAATTTAACAGTGTACTATCAAGACAAGTGGAGTATGAATGTACAATAATGCAATTCATCCACATTAAAATAATTGTTGCTATCAAAAGGAAACTGTTATCAAAGCTCACTGCCACTGTGGAATCATGCTATGTTCGGCTGTCTCATTATAAGAATATTTTTTCCATTGGTTCTTCACAGACTGTGTGTGGGGAAAAAGGTAGTAATTCTCACTTTGATAAAGGGTCTTTGCATAAAAGGCACTAAAATGTTAAAGTTAGTAAATACATGTCATGTTCCTTGATTGATAAAATCTTCATTTGGCCTTTTGCATTATGGGAACACTAAACTGCACTGGTGTGTCAGTAATTTCACCTTATCAGTAATAGTACAGAGCAAGCTGTGCCCTAATCGAGTACTTTGTCATGTATGACAATTAGTAATTTATGTAATGCATTTAAATGTATTATGGACAATGATTCATCATTTTAAACTAATAAGTTTCTTGACTCTTTGTGAGGTACTGTATGAAAAAAGGTGTCTTTATCCTGGAGTCAGTGCTGAAGTGATGACTCTCAAAGTGTTCACTGCACAGACAGGAAGTCTTGTTTGGGCTCCAGTTCTGTCTCCTCGTGTTGAGTGTCCACTGGTCCAGTCTGTCTGGGTCACCTAGAGGAAAACTTTACACAGACAAATAGATATTAAAAGTAATATATTTGTTAGGTTACCTACTTCACAGACTCCTTTACATGCAAACAATACAACTTAACTTACTTCAATGTTCAACAGATCATGATCAATTTATTTTAGCAAAACAAAAAGGTGGTGGCCATCACAGTCCTCATATTCTGTCTGTGCATTATCTATTGTTGTGTAACTACAGGCCTACAGACCTTTATCATACACTAATCTTCTTAATATTTTTCATGTGACAGTCAAATGTCACATTAGTTTTTTTTAATTACGTTACACACCTTATTGTAATTTCACACAGTTCGCCACTTTTTAATTTACATACACAAGTATAGCCTTAATGTTATGTTAACGTTACACTGCTCATATGACAAATTTAACGTTAACATTGCATCACGTTAGCTAACTAACGTGGTGGACCTTTATTTTCAAGCCTTTTGTTCAAAATATTCTCTCCCTAAATGCCTAAATCCTAACACTGCTCTGTTATGGAGCTATATTTGTGTCTTTACTACATGTGAGAAAATAAATGATATGAGAGAAAAAAAAATATTTGAGAGAAAAAGTTTTCACACTGATAGCAAAAAATAATAATATTTGAGACTAAAAAAGTTTTGAGAGAAAGTATTTTGTCATAGAATATAAAAAAAATAATTTGAGATTTAAAAAATGATTTCCAAGAAAAAAACTCTCAAAAAACATTTTTTTACTCTCAAATATTATTGTTTTGCTATCAGTGTGAAAACATTTTCTCTCTCAAAAAAAAAATTGTCTGTCTCAAAACATTTTGCTTCTCTCTCAAAACCTAAGTCTTTGCTCTCGTGTCAGGATTTTGCTCTCACTGTGAAAATAATGTCATGGGCGGGGCCACATTCCTATTGGCCAGTCTCAATCGAATTGACAGCTGGGTGAGGATCGTCTTGGGAGTCCAATTCAACTGAATCATTCATCCACCATGGTGGATTCACCGGCACAGGTACGCTGCGTTATTTGGGAGCGGATATGCATACATTAACGTTATGCATGTGTGGCCAAATGGAGAGGAGAGGGAAATGAACCGACAACACCACCTGTGGAATTGCACCCCAGGGAATACACTCAAACCTGTAGACTACTCTCAACAACAGAAGGTCACACAGATTCTTACACTGGTAAATATGGGGACAGGAGACGGACTTCCAAATATAACACAGAGGTCCAAAGCCGCATGAACGCACAGCCGCGTTACAGTGTGCTTTAATCCGTCTGTGGGAAACCGGCAGAACAGCAGTGGAAAACGGAGCGGCCGCACCGGGGCTGGAGGCCGTGGACAGCCGTCCCTCAGAATGCCCAGCTGGCGGCTCACGTCACCGGGCTGCGGAGTGCAGCCCCACACAGTGCGCAGAGGAGGAGAAGAAGCCACAAGCTGTGGCCTCGGCTACAGCAGGACAGAGAGCAGGACAACCTGTTAACATAAAGTTAACACAACTAACAGAAGTAGAAATAAAAAAACAGAGCGAGCTTACCGGAGTGAAGGGAGCTTAACGCACAGCGCACAGCTCAAACCCAGTCACCGTCTCACAGTGAGGAAGAGCAGACACCACGCTTTTCAAAGTCCCCTCCGAAGCTGCACACGACAGGAACGGCCAACGCCGCTGTAAAGCGAAGAGTCACGGCAGCTGTGACATTATAATATGCTTTAACAGTACACAAACATTGCAGCACCCATGCCTACCTTATGAGTCCCAAGTTTGGGTACAGAAACCGGAGCACGACACACACAAAGCACGCCAACCCGAGCACGCCACACACAGCCCTCGCCAGGTAAACGCCAGGTAGAAGTGAGCGCGACCAAATAACGCAGGTGCCACCACTGCGCAGTTAGGCTCCGACAACTGGAAATTCGGCCCAGCTGATGCTAATTAAGGGCGGAGGTGTAGCAGCGCTCACCCTGCCACACATGGAATGTTGGAAGAGAAAAGCACCGTAGTAAAGTAACGTTAATGGGATAACCTAGCTAGATGTAAAGTTAACACTAGCTGGCTAGTGCAGTTAATAACACAATCTCGGTAAAATGACGTTAGGTGAGAAAAGGGATTCATTATAGGAATGATTTTGATAACCAACTTGCTCAGCTAGCTACCCATCAATTGTGTGTCACCATCTTACCCAAACATTGGAGTCTCCGCTCCCAAATAACGCAGCGTACCTGTGCCGGTGAATCCACCATGGTGGATGAATGATTCAGTTGAATTCAACTCCCAAGACGATCCTCACCCAGCTGTCAATTCGATTGAGACTGGCCAATAGGAACGTGGCCCCGCCCATGACATTATTTTCACAGTGAGCGCAAAATCCTGACACGAGAGCAAAGACTTAAAAAAAAAAAAAGTTTTTTGAGAGAGTTTTTTTCTCAGAAATCATTTTTTAAATCTCAGATTATTTTTTTTTATATTCTATGACAAAATACTTTCTCTCAAAACTTTTTTTAGTCTCAAATATTATTATTTTTTGCTATCAGTGTGAAAACTTTTTCTCTCAAATATTTTTTTTCTCTCAAACATTTTTTTCCCCTCTCATATCATTTATTTTCTCGCATGTAATAAAGACACAACTATAGCTCCATACTCTGTCAGGCTCTGACTTCGATGCATCCCCGGACTGGCGTCTTGCTCAAAGGCTAACTGTTAGCTGGCTGGTTAGCTAGTTAACGAGCACAGACTTCTTGGACGGTCTGTTGGTATAATTAATCGAACAGCAAGCCATATTACTCCAATATTTGCCTGAAAAAATAGGCACAAACATGGCTGAGAGGACAGGTTCAATGCCTTGAACATGGGCATGAATTGGCTGAGATGACGCCAAGTAGACGGCTGAGTCAGAGCTCAGCTCTGCACAGCGGAGCATGCGGCTAGTTAGCATGCTAGTTAGCCACCCATGATGGTGCCACCTGTCACTCAAAGTGACCACGCCCTTAATTATGCACAATTTCAAACCTTAATAACATTTAAACGGAAGAGTTAGAAAAAAATCCCCCCCCCCCCTCCCCACAGTTGTCATGAAAGGGGATATTAACTATAGAGACCAAAACCATTTTTTGTACCAGGCTGTAAACATGTTTACTTCTGCTCTAAAGTTGGGCATTTTAACATGGGGGTCTATGGGAATTAACTCAATTCCGGAGCCAGCCTCAAGTGGACAGTCAGTGAGCTGCAGTTTTGGCACTTCCGCATTGGCCTCACTCGTCTCCCCCGGAGGTTGGGGCTTGGCCCCAACCCCAGGCCTGGCTCCAGGGCGGGGCCCCGGTAACCCTCCGGGCTGGGTACACGCTCTCCTGTTATTATCCATCATGAAGGGTCTTTTGAACCATTCTTCATCTGACACTTCGCCCAGAACCAATCTGCCATGGGAAACCCTACCAGGGGCAAAATGCCCCTGACAGCATAGCTCCTAGGGTCATTAGGGCACTCAAACTCCTCCACCACAATAAGGTGACGGTTCTGTATACAAGGAAAATGATCGATTGTGTTCTTTCTACATTTCAGATTTTGTCATCATCAAGTATGGTCAAAGCTGCAGAGCAACCCCTCATTTGCACTGCTGCTACTGCACAACAGCATCATTAATCAGAAGGGCTGCCTTCCTTAAACAATCAATAACTTGTAAAAAACAAACAAACAAAAAAACCATGTCAACTGGATAGCCTCCAATCACTGCCCTAGCAGCACCACAACCACCACCTCTATCAGCACAACCTCCACTTCCATCACCAGCAGAAGCACCTCCACCTCCATCAGGACCACCTCCATCCCCAGCAGATGCACCTTTATCCCAGGCAGCCCCACTTCCAAACCTAAGAAACACACCCTCCACCTCCATCTACAGCAGGAACAACTCCCTCCCCAGCTTTATCACCTTTATCTCCAGCAGAATTACCTCCATCGTCAGGAGCACAGTCATTAACACTAAGATTATGTTTCCATCAGCAAGTCAGGGTGGCTTCAGACACTGCGACATTCACTTAAAGAAAAGGAACTTGCTGGTTTACATTAACAGAAAACACAGACAAAGGGTAACTTATATTTTAGCAATGGCGCCAGTCATCCATTTGATGCAAAAATTACATCTTTGCTGTTGATAAAACATTTTTCAAGCCATGCTCTCCTTTACATGCGAAAAAAGTGGGGTGCATGGGGTGCAAGCCATAAATAATCTGTGAACTGATCCTACCAGAGCAAGATGTCATGGAGGTCACACCCAACACTGAGAATACATGTATGTACAGGGAATGTTTTGTATTTACCTGTCAACATGTTTATGATAAGTATTTGACTAATTATTAGGGTAATCCTAGGTATTCTTCTTCTTTCTTCTTTGTTCTTCCGAGGAAATTATACTTCCCATGGGTGAAAACTCACCAAACTTTGCACAAAGGTCCAGTCTCATGCCAGATATCCTCAGCTGTAAACTCAAGCCAATAGTCCTGTTGGTGGCGCTACAGCAAGCGTCTAAAGTTCAAAACTTTGAAAATTCATAACAAATCAACCATACGTGCTACAACTTCACAACTTTCATCAAACTGTATTTGTACTTTTGTACATTTAAAGCTATTAAAAATTATGAAGTTCATCACTGTTTTTTTCAAAAACTGTAAAAAAGCATCTTCAGACAGTCCTACAAAAACTACATTTCTCAGATTTTTGATTTATCAAAAATTGAGCCTACAGTGCATCAAAATGTTTGACTGTAAACGGTACTGTAAACATATACATGCAAATTCTTGCTAAATAAATCTTCAATGTTCATGAAAAAAATGACAAAATTCTAGAGTCATGGTAGATGATGTCTGGCAAATTTCAGAATTTTATCTCAAAAACTGAATTTTTGACAGCATTTTGAATTTTGCTCTAATGTGAACAATTGGAGTCAATGTAAAAATGGCAATTTTAAACATCAGTTTTTCACTTATGGAGCAAATCAATCATTGTTACAAACAAATTACCAACATCTCCATGCTGTCTAGATGCAATATGTGTATTTTCAGATTTTTGTCTTAATAACTGAATTTTTTACGGTGGTTTGAAATCTGCCTTTCCATGCATGGATGGCTGCTTTCCTACACAACAGTGAATGGCTTACTCAATTTGTGAAGCCACTGTTGAGTTGCTGCTTGCCAATTAGCTCAGAGCGATAGATGACCGTCTTAGGTTCCAGAGGTTGCGGGTTCGAGCCTCAACTGGTGCAGAATCCACATTGTAATGTAAACATCTTAATCATCTTCCTGTGCTCCAGTTTATTGCTTAGAATTGTCTGAACCTGACTCATCGATGTTCAGCATCTACAAGTCTTCTTCCTGCTAGAAAATCTGCCTTCTCATGCTTGAAAATAACCCAAACTTTGCACAAAGACCCAGTGTCAGTACTTCAGTGTGAAACCATCTGTGGCTTCTCACTTTGCACATAGCTCAACTAGTTAAACATCAGTTTTTCACTTATGAAGCAAATCAATCATTGTTACAAAGAAATTACCAACATCTCCATGCTGTCTAGATGCAATATGTGTATTTTCAGATTTTTGTCTTAATAACTGAATTTTTTACGGTGGTTTGAAATCTGCCTTTCCATGCATGGATAGCTGCTTTCCTACACAACAGTGAATGGCTTACTCAATTTGTGAAGCCACTGTTGAGTTGCTGCTTGCCAATTAGCTCAGAGCGATAGATGACCGTCTTAGGTTCCAGAGGTTGCGGGTTCGAGCCTCAACTGGTGCAGAATCCACATTGTAATGTAAACATCTTAATCATCTTCCTGTGCTCCAGTTTATTGCTTAGAATTGTCTGAACCTGACTCATCGATGTTCAGCATCTACAAGTCTTCTTCCTGCTAGAAAATCTGCCTTCTCATGCTTGAAAATAAACCAAACTTTGCACAAAGACCCAGTGTCAGTACTTCAGTGTGAAACCATCTGTGGCTTCTCACTTTGCACATAGCTCAACTAGTTAAACATCAGTTTTTCACTTATGAAGCAAATCAATCATTGTTAAAATCAATTACCAACATCTCCATGCTGTCTAGATGCAATATGTGTATTTTCAGATTTTTGTTTCGATAACTGAATTTTTTACAGTGGTTTGAAATCTGCTTTTCCATGCATGGACGGCTGCTAAACCTGCATGTCTGGCTTAGTCAATTTGTGAAGCTACACATGAATTGTCACTGACTAATTAGCTCAGTGAGATAGAAATTGATCCTTAGTTTCAGACGTTGTGAATTCAAGCCTCAGCTGATGCAAAAGGCAGATTGTGTTGCTAAATTCCTAAATGTCTTCTAATTCTTATGCTTGTTGCTCAGAATTGCCTAAAAATGCCCGGACCTGACCCATCGCTGCACAGCAGCTATAATATTAATATTGCAATTTCTAACCATTTTGGAAAAAGAGAATTTAGCTGTAATGAGAGATATTCAGCTGGCCTGTGAGTAGGTGGAGGAGAAGCAACACCACTTTGCTGGAAAAGTTTGCCTACCAATGATCTTGAGGATGAATGAGGAAGATGCCATGCTGGCCATCACAATGCGGGGCCTGTTTTTGAACACACTGCTTTATGACGGTGATATGGATGAAGAAGAGACAAGAGGACATGGAGTTTTTCATGCAGGAAATTTGTGATAAGAGACATTCATGTGCCTGCTCAACCCTCAACTGTGACCAGTGTTGGGGAAACTATTCCTTAAGTCAGTAATCACATTTAAGTTACTAACTGAACACATATGTCATCACTTGCATTACATGTCATTCAGTTATTCGTATAGTGAGTTGATAAAATAATCAAAGATGCTTTTTCATTTGCACTTTTGCAACAATTGCCTGACCTCTCCTGACACGTGTAAAAATTCAACACAGCCTGGGGAGTCTTTTGCTGATTCTGAGCAGGAGCAGGCAAATTAAGACTCCTCCTTAAGTGGTAAAACCACGGCATTAGTGATACACGTCACATCAGCTGGACTAGTCCACTATAAATCCATGGTTTGGTGAATGAGTGACTTGATTAAGTTTGTCTTGTTAAATGTCCTTCTTATTCTGTTTAAGTGTTTTAAATGTTTTTGAAATGTGGAATGAGATTTTTTTCCTTCCATAAATTTATCATTATTAGAAGAGGAACAAGAAGGTGGAGCTGGGCCTGAGAGGCGGGGCTGGACCCGATCAAGCTCCCGGACCCACCTCACCCTTCCCCTCCCTTCGGGGCTCCGGGGGAACCGAGTTCTGTCTTTCTTTTTTTGGGTTGTTTAGCCGTGTAGGCAGTTGCTGTGCTGGAATAGCTATTTTACCTGGTGCACTGTTCGCCATTGCCGCTTGCTCTCCCCTTCTGCCGGTGGCACGGGAACGCGCATATGCAGTAGAACAGCAAATAGGAACACAGTGGTCTGAGCTGACCTTTGATTGGTTGATGCACATCGGCACGATACTGATTCTTTAGAGGCTGAACACAGAGCCATGGTGAGGTGCAGAAACCTATTGTTTGTCTCAGACCACTTGATTTACATTATGCTTAGAGGATATTATAAAATTTTTACTCAATTATACCAAAACAATGTTGCCTACTGGAGCTTTAAGAGTAAGTGAAGTAATGAAGTAAAGACAACAGCATCATTTACAATGTATACACAGACTCACACACAGAATCACTCTGTGATTCCAAAGTGTGTCACCACACACTCCGCCACAATAATGCGAATATCTGATATCTGATCTGATGAGCCGTGCTGCTCTGAAACAGCTGACCCGCTGCCTCCCAGCCAACATTTGTATGTGGGACCCACGTGGGTAGTAAATGAGCTGAAAAATGGGCCCTATATGGGCTTGTCTACAGGTTCCATAATGACCCCATGCCAATTGCCCACATGGGTGGTTTTACCCAAGTGGACCCGAGATAACATGTCCCACTAGGTACCCAGGTAACCCCTGCATAACTCATGTATGGCCTACTTGGGTAACACCACTACTGTGGACAATTGCCATGGGGCCATCACGGAACCCATGGACAATCCCATATAGGGCCAAGTTTTCAGCTCATTTAATACCCACATGGGCCTCACATACAAATGTTGGCTGGGCTGTAGCCTACATGATACCGCTGTGTAATTTTTCGAAATATGTCCACCTCAAAACAAATGAGTGACGCTTTGACCTGCAGGATATTCCAATGTTTTCACTGTAGCCGTTCTCACCTGATTTATGGACTTGGTAAATGGACTTGTATATCAATGTCATATTATTACTACTACTGTTATTATGTTGTTATTATTGGATTATTCAATTATTGGGTTTCTTATTCTACAGCAGAAATTCTTTATTATCAGGCCTGAATAGAATCTGTGAATTTTTCAATTGTTTTCAGTAGTGATCCAAAGTGAAAATCTGCAGAATTCTGCAAAATGTGTTTTTTGTAATGTGATAGACAATATTCATTTATGATAACCCTTTTTGAACAATTAACAGTAAATTACTATTATACTCTTATTTTGATATTTCTTCTCAATAAACCACTAACTTTGATTTTAATGCTAATTGAAAACAACACACGATTATCACACACATGCACAAGGAGGTGACGGAGAAAGTGACAACATTCTAAGTTTTACAACTAGCATCTAGATTAAAATCTAAAATCTGCGGAAAATCTGCAGAGATTCCATATGGGCCTTTTTATTATTATTGTTATTTAATAATGCATTAGACAATAAAGACCAGTCTTACCTGGAAAAAACACCTTAGCCTTAGCAAGCAAGATGAAGAGAACAGAGTGAATAGAATCTCATCTATTGCTGCTTTAACTGCTTCTCTAAAAGAGTTTACATTTCTCCATCATTTAACCTATTATCCAACAAAAGTCCAAGACGCAAAGTGACTGATTGAATGCAACCTGGACACAGTGGGTGTTTCTCAAAGTCAAGGATCCTTCCTTGGTAGGATGAGTTCTTCCAAGGAAGGATCCACCAGAGACAAGACGAGAGTCCTTCAGAGCATTCAGTGGACACATCGGAACAGGCTAACGAGTGTCCCTAGTTGTACATCATTAACCCTCAGCAGACTAGGAGGGTTTCAGGGTACTGTGATAATTTTTGGCACTCTCTAATGTTGTTGTACAATTTTAAACAAATGTAGCAGTTTTCAGAGTCATGTGACTTTTAAGGAGACTATATTTCTAGATCAAACACAAGAGTTTTTAAAGATCTCATTATTCGGCAGTGGTCACATTGGAAAGTGTAAACTATGAGGTTTCTGTCAATATTTTTTACACACTTGTATGATAAAACTCCTGGAGACATTAATCCAAATAAATGACATATTTATCTAAATCCTGCTGAACTCTGCTGGAGAAAGTTTCATTGAAGATGCCCCGCCTTCACTTCCAGCAAATCGCATACAAAGCATTGTGGGGATTTTATACCTGCTGAGGATACACACATGTATTCTTTGAATTTCTCTGAGAGAAGGACTCAGTCCTCTGTGAAATTCTGAGACATTGGAACAGTCCTTTGACGGGGTTCGATGATGTAGCCTCCTTGAAATTCGTGTGCTTGAGGATCCTTTCTTGATTTTGAGAAACACCCAGTGAATGAGAGTCATGTTTTTATGGTTTTTTAACTGGTTTGTGCATTCTGCGTTTGGATCCACTGTGATTTGACATATATATTGTAAGGAAAAAAATGATCCATTGTTGCGTTTAAGTTTTGATTTGGTTCCTGTTCACACTGAATATCTGCAAATGAACTAAGAGGAGTAAACTTGAAGTTCTACAGACAGAGAGATCATTTGTTCATAGGACAGTTTTGGTGTTTGTCATCCTGCATCATCAGGACCCACTTGGGGAAATCAGATTCTGGTGACTGGACAGAAATTTATGCAGCAGCATGTTAATGCTTCTAAAGTGTTTCTATTTCTGTTCTTTGGTTTCACAAAGAAAGTAAGCATTATTGTAAGCATTATTATGAGGCTATTATTAGACTGCAAATCAATGGCATGTTATGAATGGTGACTAACATTAAGACAGGATAGAAAGAAGGCGTCTCGTACAGTAATGATTCGGGGCTTAATACTGTGGGATCACTGTTACACACTTTTTAATGGACTTAATGAACAGACAAAGTACAAGGAGTCGGATACAATGATGGCAGTTTTAACGGTTTTTTAATCAGGGAAAATACCTTCACCAATGTCCATATGTGTTACCATGTTACATGTATGAATTATGAATAAATAGGTTATGGGATATACATGGCCTTTATTAGGATCAGTGATGAGATTGCGGACAGATTTCATGACCAGCAGATGGATTTATTATTGGTATAGCTGTTGCTAAAATCACATATCTGCTATCATAAAATCCTGTGGTTGGTTCGTTTTGTTTCATAACACAAATGAACCGCACGCAGTTAGTGCCCTAATTAAATTAAATTGGCTAAATACATGTTAAAAGATTGAACTTTTTATTTAAAAAAAATAGTGAAGGCTCTCTGAGGGTCCTCTCACCTCTTAGAGAGGTGAGAGGACCCTCAGCACAAGGATTCCTCTCAAAACACAGCTGGAATTCGGCTTATGCTGCTGGAGCACATATACCGTACTGCTTCTCCCAAGAGAAATCAGGGTTCCAAATTAAAAAAAGACACACACAGAAAGAGACAGAGAGCTAACTGACTTAAATAAATAAATTAATGTGTCACGACCTGTCCTCCGTGATGCTGTGTGTGTGTGTGTGTGTGTGCGCTTTTGTTTTTTTTTCCCAGTCATTTGACTTTTCCAAGAACCTCTCAGAGCATGTGCGACATGTCCACCAAGTCCTCCAACGGCTCCTGGAGCACCGACTGTTTGTAAAGAAGGAAAAATGTGAGTTCCATGCCTCCTCCATTTCCTTTCTTTCACACATTGTGGCTGCAGGCCAAGTCAAGATGGACCCCGCCAAGGTAAAAGCGGTACTAGAGTGGCCCAGCCCTAACAATCGTAAGCAGCTCCAAAGGTTTCTGGGTTTTGCTAACTTTTATAGAAGATTTGTTTGTAACTACAGCCGTATCGCTGCACCACTAACAGCTCTGACTTCCACTGCCAGATCGTTTCACTGGACTCCTGAGGCGGAAGCTGCTTTCCAGGATCTTAAGGACCGTTTCACCTCTGCTCCGATCCTTTGCCAGCCAGATCCTACGAAACAGTTTGTGGTGGAGGTGGACGCCTCAGACGTCGGGGTGGGGGCGGTCCTTTCCCAGCGTTCCTCTGAGGATGGTAAGCTGCATCCTTGTGCGTTTTTGTCTCACCGTCTCTCCCAGGCTGAGAGGAACTATGATGTGGGCAACCGGGAGCTGCTGGCGGTGAAGCTAGCTAGGAGGAGTGGCGGCATTGGCTGGAGGGATCAGAGTTGCCGTTTCTAGTTTGGACCGATCATAAAAACTTGGCATACATCCAAGCAGCTAAGCGTCTTAACGCTCGACAGGCAAGGTGGGCGCTTTTTTTGGGCCGTTTCAATTTCACCATGACCTACAGGCCTGGCACCAGGAACATCAAGCCGTATGCTCTGTCGCGTCTGTGGGAAGGAGGACGAGTCCAGGGAAGGAGGCCGTCTTTTTGTCCCTGATCATGTTATATCTCGTGTGTTACAGTGGGCCCATGCATCCAAACTAACCTGCCACCCTGGTGTCAACCGAACTCTAGCTTTCCTCCGTAGGCGGTTCTGGTGGCCGTCTATGGAGAAAGACACAAAAGCTTTTGTCTCTGCCTGTCCTGTGTGTGCACAGAATAAGTCGCCCACACATCCCAGTGTCGGTCTCCTGCGTCCTCTGCCTGTTCCCCGTCGACCCTGGTCTCATCTGGCTCTAGATTTTGTCTCCGGTCTACCTGCTTCGGATGGTAATACTGTCATTCTCACAGTTATTGACCGTTTCAGTAAATTTGTTCGTTTCCTGCCCCTGTCAAAACTGCCTTCAGCCAAAGAGACCACAGATCTGCTGGTAAAGGAGGTCTTCCGGATCCATGGGCTGCCCTGTGATATCATTTCCGACCGTGGACCCCAGTTCACCTCTGCCGTCTGGAAAGCCTTCTGCTCCGCCATAGGGGCTACCATCAGCCTGTCATCTGGATTCCATCCCCAGACTAATGGCCAAGCAGAGAGAGCAAACCAAATCCTGGAAACCACCCTCCGCTGCCTGGTTTCTTCCAATCTGTCCACCTGGTCTTCCCAACTGCCCTGGCTTGAATATGCCCATAACACCCTGCCAGCCTCAGCTACTGGTATGTCACCATTCCAGTGCCTCTATGGTTATCAACCTCCACTTTTCCCCTCACAGGAAAAAGACATTCTAGTTCCATCAGTCCAAACCCATATCCGTCGCTGCCACAAGACCTGGCACAGAGCCCGTACTGCCTTGCTGAAAGCATCTGGTCGATACCAGCACCTTGCCAACCCTCGCCGTGTCCCAGCCCCTAATTACATCCCAGGAGACAAGGTATAGCTCTCAACTAAAGATTTGCCATTAAAGACTGATGCTAAGAAACTGTCCCCCAGGTTCATTGGTCCCTTTTCCATTGAGAAAGTCATCAATCCTGCAGTGGTCTGCCTGAAACTCCCCCGTACTCTTTGGGTCCACCCATCTTTCCATGTGTCCCGGATGAAACCTGTCACCTCCTGTCCGTTGGTTCCCCCCGCTCCCCCTCCTCCGCCCCTTCGCCTGATCGACGACCACCCCGTCTACACGGTCCGTCGTCTGCTGGATTCCCGTCGCCGGGGTCGTGGTGTGCAGTATTTGGTGGACTGGGAGGGTTACGGCCCGGAGGAGAGGAGTTGGGTGTCTCGGCGGCTCATCCTGGATCCTGACCTTGTCGGGGACTTCCACAGCCGACACCCGGACAAGCCTGGACGGCCGCCCGGAGGCTTCCGTCGGAGGGGGGGTACTGTCACGACCCGTCCTCCATGATGCTGTGTGTGTGTGTGCTTTTGTTTTTTTTTCCCAGTCATTTGAGTGAGTGGGTGTATAGCTGGTGTGTTTTTGTTCTTGTCTCTCTACCTGTTCTCTCCCTCCCCTCTCTTCTCTCAATCAACACACTGGCCGCCCAGCAGTAATCAACACACCGGCCGCCCAGCAGTAATCAACACACCGGTCTGCTATCAAGCCATCATCCTCACCTTCAAGTATTCTGCAGCAACAATCAGTCTCCGCTGGATCGTTGCCGTTTACGGTAGTACGTCTAGCTCCTAGTTTGCTGTTTTGTGCCCAGCTTAGCCTCTGCCTGCTTTTGTTTTTTCCTGCTGGAACTAATAATTGTTTCTGTCCAGGATCTCCTGCTGCCAGCCATGCCACACCGGACCCCCTCTGCCCCGTACTCCACCGTCATCGCCTGCCAGCTAATACCCCCCTTTGACTCAATAAACACTGTAAACTTACCTGACCTTGTCCGCCTGCTGCATTTGGGTCCAGCCCGATCGAGACGTGACAGAATGAATAAATAAATAAATAAATACAGAAATAAATAAAGGTGCATGGGAGGTTGGAAAAGGGTTGTTTTGTTTTGTTTGCATCAAAACACCATTTTTACTGTCTATTTTTGCTGCAAACTGCGCGCATCTATCGGCATAGGCGAGGTGTCATAACCAGCGCAAACACAGCGAGGCAGCAATGCGCCAACTACGCGCCTAATCTGTGAAGAAGTATCGAAACACCCAAATCAAAGAGCATGGATACCAATTGGGCCCAATTCCAATCCAGCCCCTAAAGACTCAAGCCCTGAACCCTCACTGACTTAACTGATGTCAGCTGTAAGTGATTGAGTGTGAGAGTCTGAAAGGGCTCCGGATGCTACAAATAGGAATGGGACAGCACTTATCCCCCTCTCTACAAAATGTTAACATTGGCGGCTCTGGGCGTGATCATTTATCAGTTATTGTCATCATATATTCCACACACAAAGTATATATATCTATAGATAGATCTATCTATATATATAGATATATATTCTTTGTGTGTGGAATATAACCACTGGTATTCCTCTGACTTCATGTGTGTTTATGTACCATCTTAAATCCTTGTTAATGTAATGTTTCATTGTTTATCTGTTTTTTCGCTCTCCTTCCATAACATTAATGTTTGCATATCTGCCGACCGTGTTACTTCCGGTGTTCCGAGGGCAACCCCTGTATTTGACGTCACAACGCTATGAACTGTGGGTAATTTCCTTACCGTAAGTCCGCATCGATGCTGACCTACGGCATAAAGGGCTCACTCACTGACTCACTGACTTGACGATTTGACAATGGGACAGCCCTCACACACTCACGCGCCTCTAAGTCAGTGAGTCTGTAAGGGATCGGATTGGAATTGGGCCCAAGAGGCGAAGCTCCGTTGAATTTTTGCCAACAGCCACTAGGGGCGCTACCGCCATTTTGGACTGTTGAGCTTGGACTGTTGCGCCCAGACAACATGCAAGATGTCAAGGAGAGAGGAGAAAAAAGTAAAAGAAAACAGTGTAGTGCAATTAACTGCAACAACTATCAGTGGAACACCCCGCACCTGGCCTTCCACCGTTTCCCGAAGGATCCCGACAGGTAAGAACTCCTGAGGTGTAAGTTTTAAAGTGTTTTAATATCCATTTAATATGCCAGTTTTGGAGGGAAGATAACACTTACAGTAGATTAACTTAATTACTCCTTCAAAATCACCCCATAAACCTATATATATATATATATATATATATATATATATATATATATATATATAGGTAGATTGGCTTATGGCCTCTCGGACCATTTATATCAGAACTGATTACTGCTTTAGCATTAAAATATATCATATTAAAATAGCCTATATATTATTATTACTGTCCCCTTACTGTACAAACTGTAAATAAATCTTTATTCCTATGTGACGTCGCCATTAATGTGTTTCTAGTTAAAATATTGATTTTTCAATTTTTTTTAATTTTTTGGGGGTATTTTGGCATATGGGGTGATTTTGATGGAGTAATTAAGTTAATCTTCTCATAAGTGGATGTAATATGTAGAAATGCCAGCTAGGCCGTTTTTCTTCGTTTTGTTTTTTTTTTAAAGTCTATATTTTGCTCTACAAAAACGTGAAAAAGCAGCTGTGACCAAGCTATCACGAGGTGAGTAGCATTGTAAGCATAATTAATAGCGATATACTTCAGTTTGTCTGTGTGTTTTTGTATGCAAGCGGGTCTGCTGCGGTCTGCTGACAGTCCAAAATGGCGGCGGTAGGACGAAACCATGGGCGAGTCTGTTGCTATGGGGCGTTCTATTGAGCGTCGCCTCTTGGTGTCCGTGCTCTTTGCCCAAATGGTTTTAAATCGTCTTTTATTCTGAAGTTATGGAACCGGAATTGAAAGTGGTGTACTAGGGTGAGCCAGCAGACTGAACTGGGTTACAGTTGTGTTATGATTTTGCTACAGTGCATTATTAGTAATGGAAAGAGTATTTCTTACCACTGGTAATATGCATGGATAAATGGGGCATTGTGGATATTTCTTTCACTTATCGGACGTGACTTCTGAGGTGAGACACCGTAACGTTAATAGCCTAACATTAACTAACACTGCTCTGGGAGGCTATGATAGCAGCTAACGTTAACCACAATATGCTAACCAAAGAAAGCTTTCAGTGATGTTAGCCTTAAGCTGATGAGCTAACTAGATACAACCAATGTCATCTGCACTTACATTCGTAATAGCATCTTTTATAGTCGGAGTAAGTAAGAACAACGTTATATACCTTGCCACGACTTGTAGGACGTTCACGCTGACTTAGCTAGCGTTAGCTAAACGTGTAGTTACGAGTTTTAAGTTAGCCAGTTGGCGAGGCTCAGAAACACTGGGAAACAATAGCTACTTAACATCAGCTAACGCCAAACTAGCCAACGATACCGGGAACAAGTAGGACTTTATCATGTTGTTGGGTGAAAGATGTTTTAGTAGCCTATCACTTGTTATTAGCTCACAATATAAAGCAGAGAAGCCGACCAACAAACTGTCCACTTGTAATGGTTTGTCTCAAAGGCAAAGTAGGCTAACCTTTTATCAGATTTAACATCCGACTGTAGTTTAGTTATAGCTGCAGCTAGTATCAAGCGGATAAGCTCTCTGCAGGAGCTGGCTTTTAAAAGTTAAAGAAAGGCCCGCTGTCATTGGGAACTATTAGATATGAGTGTAATAGTATGTTTTTAGTCACCTGGTGATGCTTGTCTACTAAGATTAGATGTAGTGTTAGCGCCTGAGTGTGTCAAGACATCCTGCAATTAACGTACTAACATCTGAGCCAAGTTAATGTTAGTCCTTGCACCCAGCTCTCATATCCGTGTTGAAATTTCAAACAGCTTTGTGTTCACAGTGTAAATACTTGAAACAGTCACGGTTATGTTTTGTAAGAGGCTGTTTTGGTACAGGTCAGTAAGTGTCCAATGATGGCTAACAGCCAGTTTAACGATTTATTGAAAAAAATGTCAATATTGTGACAACACTATTATTGTGACAATACTCCTCTTGGTTCTGATTGTTGAGTGGCTCCAAGCTAGTTCAGATAACCTTCATGGCCCTAGTTAATGGCATTTTGTGCTATTTTCATGAAACATATTTAATGAAAGATGACTTAGGGAAAGTAACTGGGTGTCTACGCCTTCCAAGTCATAAACACACAGTGCAGATTTACACTGTAATGTATGAAGGCCTTTAATATATATTCATATTCTAGGCTGACTGTTCATTGAGCTGTGTTACCCACATTTGACATGTTGAAAATGTCGCTAGTCCAGCTTCATCAAGCTCTGTTTTACTTAAGATTTTTGCAGAATTCTCAGTTGAGCATCAAATAAACTACTTTTGGTTTTTAAATATGCCTTTGACCACCAAAGTGTTATTGGTTCCATGACTTAATTTTGGCTAACAAGTATTGTAAAATGTATTGGGATTTAATATTGGACTTCCTTGCAGCCATGAGCTTGGAAGTGATGGAATTTAAAAAAAAAAAGAAAGATCTAAAAACAGCAGGATTTGTAACATGGGTTTATGGTAAAATGTGTAGCTTCCAATCCTAAACTGAGATAACCCTCGTGACAACACTTTGACATCATCAGAGTTATTTTCTCAGACTTAGTAAAGCTCCTTTAGAGCCACAGAAGAAATTATCCAGCTGTTACGGAAAGGCTGTGACATTTACCAGGCAACAAGGGTTGACATAAGGATCCTACTGACTAGGCTTGGACACTATATCAACATTATTGTTCAACAGTTATCATGAATACAATATTTCAAGCACGCCTTGAGATTATTATTATTTTTTTTAAATTTGGCACAAAATTTCCCTCAGACTCAAGCATGCACTGATTGGTGGTCAAAGGTCAAAAGTCAAGGTCATTGTGACCTTGTCCATAGCATTCTCAAGGTCCATCCCATTCGTTTGAACATGATATCTTAAGAACACTTTCAGAGAATTTCTTCAAATTTGGCACAAACATCCACTTTAAATCAAGGATCAACTGATTGAATTCGGTGGTCAAAGGTCAAAGTTCAAGGTCATTGTGATCTTGTCCATAGCATTCTCATGAATGCTGTATCTCAAGAATACCTGGAGGGAATTTTTTCAAATTTGGCGTTTAAACATCTACTTGAAATTAAGGATGAACTGAGAAAACTTTGTTGGGTAAAGGTCAAAGTCATTTTGACCTCACAAAACATGTTTTTGGCCATAATTCAGGGATTAAATTGTAATTATGACAAAATTTCACACAAATGTCTAATAGAATAAAACAATGAAGTTATGACATTTTATATCCAAAAGGTCAAGGGTCAACCTCACTGTGACTGGGGCATCCATATTTTCAGATACATGGTTGTAAACTGTAAGTACAGCTTCGTGGATTTGCTGAGGCATACCATACATCTGCAAAGCAGTAATTTTTGTTTTGCAGTGATATTGTAGGGGCAAGCAGGTGTTGGTGTTCAACGCAGTGCTGGAGGACCATTTCATGAGCCGTTTTCTTCCCCTCTCTGCCCTATTAATATGAGCTATATTCAGTCTCTCTCTTTTTCTTTTTCCTTTTCTATGCTTTACAGCATTGTTGTATTAAAAAAAGGTAGCATGTTAGTATATGTTTGTCGCTTTTTGTAATTACCCATGTAGCCCTAACTCTAGCAGGAAAGATGTGCACTCTTGTTTTCAAAAAGAATGCCAATAGTCCTATTTGACGATTCTTTGGTTTGAAACCAAACAAAAAATGAGACTCAGAGAATGTTAACAAAATTATTTGTGAGCTGTGGGATAAAAAGTCTGGACTAAAGATGGAAACACCACAAAGAGCAGCCAGACCAAAACGCCTACCGCCATGATCACTGGAGTTTTCACAAAGGCAACAAAATGTAAATTTGACAGTTAACTGTGGCGAGCCTTACGAGGGTTGATTGATCTGATTTATTGATCTCAGCGTGCCCTTGTGTAAAACAGTGCTCACTGTACACTGCGGCCACTTTTTGGCCACTTATGGGTATTGCAACATATGCATCTTAAGTCCATAGATATTTATGGCTATGTGCTTCACCTGACTGTTTTCTTGCCTTTGCACAGCAGGCTAATCACGGCATCAGTGTCAGACATTCGGAAAATCACTTTTCTTCCCTGTAACATCCAAAGTCCCCACTGGTATTTCAACATGCCAAATGGAAGTCATCGAGCACCATAACAAACTGAGCTTCAGACCCAACATGTGTTTAATTTTAATACATTTTTTATTTGGCTCTAACATTCAAGCTTAATCCACCATTTTCTGCTTGCACCATGTAGTAACTGTTATTGTGCTCCAAACAGGTACTGGCACTTTTCCTGTCTTGAAAGCAAAGAATAATCAAGAAAAGGAGATGGAAATGATGATTGCCCTTCACTTGTCATCAGCCACTTCTTTAAGACGCTGAGAGAGAGTCTAAAACAAAGTGAAAAGGATCCTCTAAAATTCAGGCAAGACAGTGAAACAAAGAAAAGAACATCCAAATCTGTAAGCATTATAGAGCAGAGGAAATGGCTTTCTTGGACAACCCAGCCATTATTCTGGCACACATCAGACAGTCTCATGTGACCAGTGATGATACAGGAATGTGTGAGATGGTACTAATAGACCAGGATGTGGATCTGGAGAAGTGTCAACTGGCTCTGGTGCCTGGCAGCAGCTGTGGGTCAACAGGGTCAGGCTCCCTGAGCGAGGGGAGTAACAACCTGACAGACAATCACGCCTGTGACCTTTCCCAGTCCATGGACATCACCTCCAGCTGGGACTTTGGCATCCGTCGGCGCTCCAACACAGGTAGGCTCATCTCCAGGCTCTGGCTGGTTAGTAGGGTAGGCTTTCTGTCAGGCACACCTCCTTCCTGTTATTATGGCAGGAGCAACCAGAAAGCCTATCCTGCTGTTGTTTGGAGTGGGGTTTTGTTTAATCTCGGCTAGTGGTTTAGTGAGGCTCATGTCAAATTGTGTGCTATTGAAGGTTGTTGCGGCACAAGTGGAAAGCATGGGGTTAGATTGCAGTTCACAGGGTGAATCTTTTTAATTGTTATGAGGTAAGTAGCACAGATCACATTAACAATATTTAATTTCCCTTTTGGATGCTAGTAGCATACTGGGCTGATCAAGCAGTCAAAGACAGATTCTTTTTTATTATGCCATCAAGTAGACAATCATTTTCAATGGGTTTTAATAACATAGTTAAGGATGCCAGAGCTACTGTCACCCCTGCATCACCTGCTGCTCCAACTTTTTCAAAATAGGAGTGCGACCACTTTCTCTCCTTTGTTGGTAAGATAAATGACAATGACCAAACATCACCCCTTGTCCTTCCAGACTAACAATCCTAGAAATCTCTTCTCCAATTTCACCACAAGAGCTCACCAATCTTGTTAGTAATATGTAAGCATTCTCTAGTCCACTTGATTTGTAGTCACTCCTTTGTGAGAAAAAAAAAAAGAGAAAAAGAGAAGCACTCCAAAGCATATTCAGAGATACCCACCCACTGCATGAGCCTCTCAACCAAGATATGGTGATTGACCTAACAGAACAAATACAGAACATTCCCCTGCATCATCAGGCATTAAGAGTTTGTTTGAGACTCTGATGAGAGGAGGTGTCTCTGTTGAGTGCTGCTAATAAAAAAACATACTGAAACTGCTCATGTAAGACAGGCATGAGCTGCTTTTCTTAAGACCTTAGCTGTAGTAACTTGGAGGGGTTTAGATTTGATTTATTGAGGTGTTTGAACAAAGAGTCAAAGAGATATTGACTCTTTGTTCAAACACCTCAATAAATCAAATCTAAAGAGTCAAAGAGGTATTGACTCTTTGTTCAAACACCTCAATAAATCAAATCTAAACCCCTCCAAGTTACTACAGCTAAGGTCTTAAGAAAAGCAGCTCACGCCTGTCTTACATGAGCAGTTTCAGTATGTTTTTTTATTAGCAGCACTCAACAGAGACACCTCCTCTCATCAGAGTCTCAAACAAACTCTTAATGCCTGATGATGCAGGGGAATGTTCTGTATTTGTTCTGTTAGGTCAATCACCATATCTTGGTTGAGAGGCTCATGCAGTGGGTGGGTATCTCTGAATATGCTTTGGAGTGCTTCTCTTTTTATTTTTTAGGCAGAACTTCCTCAGTTACTGTTCATAAATATGCCTTATCAACTGAATCTCTGTCTTATGGTGTTCGCCTAGGTTCTTTCCTGGGTTCCAAGCTGTTTGTATTGTTTCCTCTCGGGCAGATAATACATCATTTTAAGGGTATCCAGGGTTTCCCCTAGGAAAGTTAAAAGGCTCGGTAGTATCTTTTGATGGGGGCTGGCGTGGGCTGGCAGCCAAGTGTCTTTTTTTGGGGGGTGTAGCATAACATAACCGTATCTCCTTTTTTTTTTCATTTTACATTTTGAAAAATGTAAACATTCAACAGTGGCTGATTGGTTATAATTGTTATTGTGACAGTCAAAACACTAAATTATAGCATATAGTCAATCAGAAAAAAATATATAACACAAATGTCAACAGTGCTCCATCATAAGATAATGACCTGTTCACCCCTGAATTGCAGCTTGCAGCTGGGGGAGCTGCCGGGTAGTGTTGCACGGTATACTGGTGCCAACGGTAGACCGTGGTACTTAAAAGGATAGTGCACCCAATTTTTGGGTGCACTATCCTTTTAAGTACCGCGGTCATTATCTTAAGTACCGTGGTCATTATCTTAAGTACCGTGGTCATTATCTTATGATGAAGCACTGTTGACATTTAAATAAAAAAATGTCCTATCTAAAACCGATTAGGCACAGTGCTCGGTCAGTATAGACATAAATCCATAAATAAATAAACCCCTGTCCATTTTTTAAGGACAGGCAAATGTGTTTTATAAAAAATAAATAATAAATTAAAATCAAGTAAACATTTTTTCCTGTAAACCAAGGGCAGGCACATTAGCAGCAGTAAAACAGTAAACAAACCAAATATTAAGTGCATTTTGTGAAGTACATTCAGTGGTCAACTGCACAGTCTGTTGCAAAAGAACTTTACAATTCTCAACAGTCTGAAATCTAACGGTTTTAACGACTGACGTTTGTAGATACACAGCTGAAAATAAAGCATTCAGAGTTGTCCAAATTCAAGTTGTAAACATGGACTGTGTGATACAACCTGGACACAAACCTGTCATGGTGGACAGACCAGTCAGGCACAGTCAGGCATAACGTTAAAGCTCTCTTTTAAAGCGAAAATACACTTACAAAATGTACAATGTACATCAAAAACAAAACGTATTGGCTTGAATGTTACTTGAATCTTACCGAGGCGAGTCAGACTCCGTTTCGTTCAACTGTCCGACGTGCTTTCTCTTTAAATGTTCGTGCATCACCGAGGTGCTGCCGTGATACGCAAGGTCTGCTTTGCAAACCTTGCAAGTAATCTTTTTATTCGCCGTATCCAGGCTAAAATGCTCCCAAACTTTAGAAGTTTTGGTACGCGTAGCTGCTGTGTGGGACGCCGCCATTTATGTATAGAGACGCTATTGCGTACAATCTCTGACTCTCGGCAGAGATTGTAATGAAGTGAGATGCCTCACTCCGTTGGAAAAACACGTCTGGCGACAATTGTCGACAATGGAATTCATTGTTGACTATTTCTATTATCCATTTTTGTCAACAACATCGACGAATCGTTGCAGCCCTACTGTGGGATAAGTTCAGAGTCCAATTGCAAGAGGGTGAGTGTCCATGTGCCGGCCAATAACGGCTCGCGCTGGCCAATAATAGCGCACGCTGGCCACCTGGCACTCAATATGCTGCTGCAGTGGTTTGTTTACCAGTGACATTTCAGGTATTAGCTGAGCTATTGAGTATCTTTAAGCAGTGAAAGCTATTATTCATTTATTTTTACTTGTAGGCTCGTTTTGTTTATATATGCTACAGTGATTTGTTTTCCACAGAGCTCTACGGTGCGAGCATTTTACACGCATTTGCGACTAAAAATAGTTTTGTGCGCGCAAAAGAAATCATTCAGGAGCACGCTGTGCAAGTACAGATTTCAACCAGCAGCAGAAACGAAAGGCGAATCCTGCTGGTTGTGGGTTGAACGGGGGGTCACAGACAGGAATACAGTGGAGCACTATGGCCATCGCAAGATAACGCGGTTTACTGGCGACCGAGAAGCCTGGCTCCAGGTGAATAAGTTGGTGTCATGTCTGCCCAGTAGTACCTGAACAGCCGAGCCGTGGCGGCACACAGGTATGTGACGAGCCGTTCACATTTCTCTCTTTGTAGCAGGTAATGATCCACAAACCTCACCGCACTTAAGGGACTGTTCTTAACTTATCAGAGGGGGAGGGTGGCTGGTTGATTTTTGGTTGATTTTATTTTATTTATTTATTTTATTTTGATCCCCCCTATGTTAATCACTTATTGATACTGTTTTTGAAGTATGAATAAGTCAATAAGTAATTTATTCCACTGAAATATCATTGATGTATTATAGAAAAGTGATTCATCTTTTTATAAATGACAAAAGGCACATCTGCCTAATTTTTGCAGTGGTATCATGATACTACTCAGAACCGTGATACTTTCACTGGTATCGTACTGTGGGTCCCAATTTTGGTACCGTGACAACACTACTGCCGGGCTTGCAATACACTGGTGGCAGCTAGTGCAGCTAACTCAGGTGAGGCAGCTAACGCAGCTAGCCCAGCATATTATAACAACAAATAGCGTGCAAATCAACTCAGCTGCCCTCATTTTACCATCCTTGGTGTTCCCATGAAATCCGACAACAGGAGTGGGGACGCGCCGAGGCTCCACAGCGGGCTAGCAGCTCCAGTGAGGCTAACAACAACAGCGTCCTGCCGCCGTCTACCTGGAGCAGGGATGCGCCGAAGCTCCGCAGTGGGCTAGCAGCTCCACAGAGACTAACAACAACAGCGCCCCGCCCGCCGTCCACCTGGAGCGGGGATGCGCCGAAGCTCCAAACTGGGCTAGCAGTTCCAGGGAGGCTAACAACAACAGCACCCCGCGAGCTAGCAGCTCCAGGGAGGCTAACAACAGCGTGAAGTGAAGCTATGGCTTTGACCGCTTCCGTCTCTCCGCCATTACGTCTTCTTTGTTGTTGAACGGGCTGCTGACAGACGAGCATAGATTCGGCGTAATGAAAAGCATCGATAAGGGAACTGTTAAGCATAAAGGCTAATGATGTCAATTGGAACCGGTTCTTAACAGGAACCGGTTCTCGATTCCCATCCCTAATCATAACTATGATATGACTCTGTCATGAACTTGTCATAAACATTATACATGTTATAAACGTTTATGACTGCTGTCATTAAGTGTCATTCGGTTTTTGTAATGTCATGATAATTATTATGTCAACTTGTCATAAACACAAAAAGAGGTGCATTTCTTGTTAATGTCAAGTTGTTAGGACAAAGAGATCTTCTGGTAATGCCATCCTGGTTAATGTCAAGTTGTCATTATAACGACATCCCAAACAAATTTAATGTCAAGTTGTCATGACAAAGACAACTTCTGGTAATGTCACTTTGATTAATGTCAAGTTGTCATAATCAAGACAACCCAAACAGTGTCAACTTGTCATTACAAAAACTGAATGACACTTAATGACAGCAGTCATGAACGTTTATGACATGTACATAATGTTTATGACAAGTTCATGACTGTGTCATGTCATAGTTATGACAATGTCATAGGGCTGGGCAGTATGACAAAATTTTCATATCACATTTTTTTAAAAATCATATGGGTTTCACGGTATTTGACAGTATTTTGCTTGGGTTTGGCCCACTTGACATGCTGCTGTGTTGTGCAATGGCCTATTCAAGTGCTTGAATTTGTTATTTACGTGACAACGCCTAAACGCAACACAGGCTCCATTAGTGCCGTGCTCGGTTATAATTGTCTCGGACTCGGGTTGGCCCTGTGTGTGTGTGTGTGCGTGCGCGCGCGCATTAGGGCTGTCAACGAATATTCTAAATTCGAATTTAAATTCGAATTTGAAAAAAAAATGGACCTTCGAATGTGAAAATTGATATTCGATTGTGGAGAGAAAAAAAAGCACCACTGCAGCTGTCCTCTTTGCAAGTGGGCATCGGCCTGAGCCGCTGCACTGAACGCACTGCATAAACGCCAGGGCCACACCGCCCGTGGAAGTGCTGCTGGTCGACAAGAGGTTCTGCTCCCAGCTGTTGCCTCCGTCACCCCCCGGCTTGACACATTCGCTCGCGGCTCGCGCAGAAAATAGACCAGATGCTGAAACGGAGCTGCGCGGCGTGGCGCAGTCGGTGTGGATGACACAATCGGTTAACATGGGCGGTGTGGCCATGGGTCAGAGAGGGGGGGCAAGTGAGAGGTCCGCGGTTGTTTATATGACTTAATATGAATACACTATGGGCCAGGTATGAGCAGTATAGACTAGTAAATATATAAATACTAAAAGTCAAATACGTATTAAGTAATGTAGTAAGAATGTGCAAGTATGTTACACTACAAATAAAAGTAATGTGAATGTAAGGCTGCTTCACGTGCAGACAGAATATAGTGCCAGCAGCTGCACAGCTGTAAATATATTTAACAACAAACATCTGCCAGCAACAGAGAGCTGTGTGTGAAGGGGGTTAATAAGCCTACTGGTGACTAGTTCAATAGACAGGTCACTAATAATAGGCTTGGGACTGTTTACGTGAACACATCAGTTTATTAGAAACAACAACATACATTACGACATAACAGCAACAGAGCTCTCTGGGACCTCCGACGGTATGCACGACTCTGGCGAGCTCGACGAGAGGAGATTTGCTGCATCTCCAAAGTACAACAAAACAAAATATTCAAATGTGGTGCTACGGACGGCGGCGGAAGTGAGCAAGAGGGTCGGAGTTCAGGGAGTGATGTGATGGCGGATGTAGTGTGTCCCAATAGTATGCATACTGCATACTACACTACATACTTTTTAAGGGCAGCTGCAGTACATACTAAAAGTATATAGTAGAAGTATGCGATTTGGAACGCAGGGCATGCCTCACTTTCTTCCTGGGGCGCATCCGTCTGACGTCACACACCAGACCCGGCGCACTGACATCTCATACCTCCTACATCAACTACACACATACACAGCTCCACACACACACACACACACACACACACAAGCCACACACATAAGGCTCAGCCTGTGACATAAGGCTATTTAGTTTGTTTAATAAAAGGACAAGGTATAGACCTGTTCTATAGGAAAGGTAACCTTAATTGACTTCTGTTGTGATCCAGTATAATGGTAGGGGAAACACTGCCGTATGATAAGAAAGGGGCCCAGTGGAAAGCAATCACAGATGCAGTCGCCATGTATATTGCAAGAGATATGGTGCCCATATATAGGCTACTGTGGAAAAGCTGAGGTTTATTCACATGCTGAAAGCTTTGGACCCCAGGTATGTGCTACCAGGCTGCAAATATTTTTTTTTTTTAACTAGGAGGGGGAAAAAATCGATTTAAATCGTAAATCGGATTTTTTGTCAAAAAATCGGAGATTTTTTTTTAGGCCATATCACCCAGCCCTACAAGACGGATTCCAGCTGACAGGGGTGGAAGAGCTCTGACTGATTTCCGTTAGTGCTGCACGATTAATCTAATCACAATCGTGATGTCAGGCTGTGCGATTACATAACTGCATAAAAGGATGCGATTTGCGATTTAATGTAAATAGATGTTAACGTGTGTGTGCCTGTGAACGTGACTATCTCTTCTGTAGTGTGTGGAGTTTGTTGACATTACGCCCACAAGCTATCCTGGTGTGTGCAGCACGTATGGTCAGGTGACCAGCCGGCGTGCAGCAGTGACCAACACAGACGCTGAAGAAGAGCATGAGCACGACCCTGAACAGGCTGAGTTAGTGGCGAAAAAAAAAACGCAACGTCTATTACATGGCGATACTTTGGATTCAGATACGGCGATGTTGAACAGAAAGACGTGCTGTGTAAAAGTATAAAAGTTAAAGTCGCCACGTTCCGCAGCAACACGACCAATCTATATCAACACTTGAGACAGCACAGAGAAAAGTAGGAAGAATGCATGCCAGAGAAAGCCAAGGTGTGTAATGTTAAAGACAAAGGGACAACTGAAAGCCTCCAAAGCCTCATAAATCAACATCCAAGCACAGTTACGCAAACATTTGTAAGTGTCACGGGGAAATCACGGACTCCATAACAAACTATAATAACAAATGAAAAATTGAGCAATTTTGCTCAACTTCGGCCCACTTGACATGTTGCTGGGTTGTGCTATGGTGTGCTGGAATTTGTCATTTACGTGACAATGCCTGAATGCAACACAGGCTCGCTCCGCTGTGTTTACAGTGCTGTGCTGCGCTGCTGTGCGAGCAGCGTGTATGACTGTTGCTGGTTATTTACACACTGTCCATAACAATAACTATGTCAGGTCAGTGCCCCCCCTGATATAATATAGGGGAAACACTGAATCAAGCAAGAAGACTCATGATACCATTTTTTTAAAATTATATTGTAATCGCAATCGCAAATCGCAATATTATCCACTCAAATTGCAATCGCACAGTTTTATCAAATCGTGCAGCAATAGTTTCCGTCATAAGTGAATTATTTGTTCTGTCATAGGCTGTTTATTTTTACAGCAAACACAAAAAGGATTTTACACATATTCTTTACCTCAAATTGCACACATTCGAAGTGGTGCAGCATTTATGTCAGGAGCATATAGATTGTCCAGCGCCTGTACACTGACTAGCAGGATGCTTGGCAGAGATCATCTTTATGATTTAGCTGATGTTTGATCCCTCCATGCTTGCCTTGGTGCTTCCTCTGATGTTGAGATGGACACAGAGATGGTCTTGCTTACCCACCCAGTCTGAATTGTTTATTTCATATGTAATATTTCATCGTCATTCTATGTTAATCACAAAAAGTATAGCTGATATTCATAAATATGTGATATTGTAAATGTCGTCTCGAGAGGGCCTCACTGAGCAACATTTGTGTCCATTTTGACAGACAAGTGCACTATTACAGGTTAATTTAAAAACAAATGTAACGGATAGAAACACTCTTCTCCTGTTTCTTTCTCTGTTGTGTGATCTACCAATGTAGCTGAGCCCCTAGCTTAATCAAGAGTTCGCTTTAAAATACCTTTATCAGGGTCAACGGGCGGACGATATGGCTAAAAATGTTATCACAATAAAGATTTTCATATCAGTCAATGTGAGTAATTAAAACAATAAATGTCAAATAATTATTTTTTTAAGTTTCAAGTCAGATTTTTGTTCCTGAAACCAGACAGCTAACTGTGGTTTAAACTACTATTTTATTTATTTATAACATGACAACATTTGCCCATCAGCAGAACATTTCAGAAATCTTAGGTAGATTCGAAACAATTATAATCAAAATAATGTAAATAACTAAAAAAATAAATTCATAATGTAAACAGAATTAATAGACAAAACTAATCTCTAAGTAGGTAATTTCTGCTGTTTCTCACTGAAGATAATAACACAAGACGGACTTTGATGACATTGTCGTCTGACGGTGGAAATCATGTTCAGGAACAAGGTTTATTCTAGTGCTGCACGATTTGATAAAAATGTGCGATTGCGATTTGAGTGGATAATATCGCGATTTGCGATTGCGATTACAATATAATAAAAAAAATTCTTCCATGTTCATCAGTGTTTCCCCTACACTATATCGGGGGGGCACTGACCTGACCTGACCTGACCTGACATAGTTATTGTTATGGACAGTGTGTAAATGACCATCAACAGACTGAGCACAGTCAAACATGCTGCTCGCACAGCAGCACAGCACGGCACTGTACACACAGCGGAGCGAGCCTGTGTTGCATTCAGGCATTGTCACTTAAATGACAAATTCCAGCACGCCATAGCACAACCCAGCAGCATGTCAAGTGGGCCGAAACTGAGCAAAATTGCTCAATTTTTCATTTGTTATTATAGTTTATGTTTTCACATCAGCGGTGTGTCAAGGGACTATATTCAACTTATCTTGCATTGTAACATGCATTATGACAACTTAATAAGGTTTATGTTTGTTTATAAATGAAGTGGAGGAGCCTACTAGTGTTTTGTTTAGTCTGTCTCAGAGGCTGCAGAGTCCCTCTGCAGCCTCCGACTCCGCTCAGCTGTCTGCTGCTGCTGCGAAAGATCAAATTACATTGGGGGCGGGGAAAAGTGCGAGGGAGTCAGCAGTCATTCAGTTTGTTGCCCTAACCAAAGATACTGGATTACTACTGTACTATACAGTATATACTATACTGTACTATTAAAGGGATAGTTCAACATTTTGGCAAATTCGCCTATTGCCGTAATCCCTATAGTCATTTGAGTAGGTACATTACCTTTAATTGTCAGTGTGTGCTGTTCTGAGATCAGTGGGGCAGAGCTGCCCGCTGAAATGGAGGTGAACAGTACAGCTCCCTCTCTCCCTCACAACTAATCAAATACACCATCAAATGACTCCAAAACACTCTAGTGGACAACTTGTAGCTTATTGAATAATAATGTAATATTGCGAGACAGAGTTGTTTTGAAGCCAAATGCAGAGCTGGAACTACATTCCAGACATACAGTACTTGCTGGGCAGAGTGATTTCAAACAGCGTATGTTTAGTACAGTGCAGTTTGTTGAGAAGAAGCCAGAATATACAGAGGAAGAGTTACAGGTTTTGGAAGAAGAGAGAGCAAGAAGAGAGGCTGAGGCTGCTGAGCAACCAGGGGCTGAGGGGAGACCCAGAGCCGGTGGTGTAAATGTGGGGCTTACTGGCCACTTTATTAGGTACACCTGTGCAATATAAACATAGAGTACGCCTCAAAATAATCACTGGAACACGGGGAGAACATGCTAACTCCACACTCATAAATCACCACAACTCCTGAAGGAACAACAACATAAAATGTTCCCTAGCAGTCTGTTTATTCCCAACAATGAGAAGTAATGCCAGTCACTTCACTATGCTCTGGGCAAGCACTTATCCATAACATGACCACAACAACATTTGCATTTTAGCCCTATTTACCATGCTTGGGTTGTAGGCTAATGTTACTCAACATGGAGGTAACGTTACAGCAGAAAGATTGCTGAGCAAAATACACAACGATCACTTAGCACGCCTGCTCGTTTTGTGATGCCAGCAGATGGTATCACAGTATCTTTCAAGAAAAGCGTTTGAGAGGCGTTAGTAGCGTAGTGGATAGTGCCGGCGCCCCATGTATAGAGGTGATGCCTCGCTGCAGCGGTCGGGAGTTCAACTCCGGCTTGCAACCCTTTGCTGCATGTCGTCCCCCCACTCTCTCTCTCTCTCTCCTCCATTTCACACACTATCCTGTCCATTAAAGGCAAAACGCCCCAAAAAAATTATCTTTAAAAAAAAACGAAAAGCGTTTGAACCATTCCTGAGCTTCTGTGCTCCATCCTTTCACTGTTGTCTGGTAAAAAATGGTTGGAGCAAACAAACATTTTCCGGACCATTTCCACAGATGTGTTGGGGTCGATGTCCAGCACAAATAGCCATTGTTTCATCCTGTCCGTATTTTGGGTTGGTACTACGTGAAACTTTACTCTGCTCCATGTCTTCAGCTTGTTACCGCAACCTTTTACAATACATGTGTAAAACATGATTTACAACAACACTCTGTAAACTTTTCTTAAACTTTCTGGTGCGTCCAGCTGACGATACTGCAACTTAATTACTTAATTACTACTTAATTATACATTATTATTTCATAGCGTGGGGAATGCGCAAGCCAAGTGTTGTCCACTAGAGTGTTTTGAAGTCATTTGATGGTGTATTTGATTAGTTGTGAGGGAGAGAAGGGGCTGTACCATTCATCTCCATTTCAGCGGGCAGCTCTGCCCCACTGATCTCAGAACAGCACACACTGACAATTAAAGGAAATGTACCTACTCATATGACTATAGGGATTATGGCAATAGGCGAATTTGCCAAAATGTTGAACTATCCCTTTAATACTATTACTGGTTTATCCACCGTCTTTTCCCTAACGTCTTGGTGTCCTTCTGCTTCTTCTTCTTGTGTAACCTTGTGTGTATTGGCGGTTAATACAGCATTACCGCCACCTAGTGGTTTGGAAGCGTATTACACCTATAATGGGCTTTTATTGGGAAAAATGGCTCACATGCGACCCCCAGTGGTAAAATTTGTTATATAATTCGATATATTGGTTCGGTTAGATATTTGGCTTTAAATCAAACCGGTTGGAAAATTTTCAAACCGACACAAGCCTAATGTCTGCTCATTTTAACTAAATACCCAGTTAGTCAGTTACATTAACTTGCTAACTTGAGCATGATTTTGAGTCATAAGCCGATTACCCAAAGAGCTACTACAGCTAACACTGTGGCGACTTCAGTCGTGGTTAGTGCTGCGCTGTTATCCATGGTCAAAACAGTCATACTAAAAATAACAGGGATGCACCGAATATTCGGTAACCGAATATATTCGGCCGAATATTGCAAAAAAAAACACACATTCGGTATTTGGTGGAATAAGTTAAAAGCAAGGCCGAATAATAGCGGCGTGTTTTGATAACGCAATCAAACGGCGTGCCGTGACGGGAGGAATAAAATGTCGGTAGTGTGGCGATCCGTCCGTCACGGCACTCGCATTTGTGACTAAAAATAGTTTTGAGCGAGCAAAATAGGCTTAAATCACGCTGTGCGAGCAGCCTACAGATTTCAACCAGCAGAAGAAACGAAACGCGAATCCCACCGATTGTGGGTTGAACGGGGGTCACAGACAGACAGTCATGTATTCCTGTCAATTACGGCGGCCATCGGCTTACCGGCGACGGATAAGTCGGTTCCAATAATATTCTCTTCTTGGTGTCATGACTGCCCAGAAGTACCTGAACAGCCGAGCCAGCCGAACACAGGTATGTGACGTGTCAGAGGAGAAACGAGCCGTTCACATTTCTCTCTTTCTGGCAGTAACGGCCCACAAACCTCACCACACTTTAGGGACTGTTCTTTACTTATGAAGGGACTTGTCAGGGGAGGAGGGTGGCTGGTTGATTTTTATTTTATTTATTTATTTTATTTTATTTTGATCCCCCCTATGTTAATCACTGATTGATGCTGTTTTTGAAGTATGAACAAGTCAATAAGTAATTTATTCCATTGAAATATCATTGATGTATTATAGAAAAGTGATTTATCTTTTTATAAATGACAAAAGGCACATCTGCCTCATTTTCGCTGTGGTATCATGATACTACTCAGAACCATGGTATTTTCCATGGTATCGCACAGTGGGTCCCAATTTTGGTACCGTGACACTAATCTGGAGGGGGTTCATCTGCAAAAACTAATGAAAAACTAAACAATGATATTCGGTATTCGGTACTCGGTATTCGGCCAAGCGTTTAATAATATTCGGCTTCGGCTTCGGCCACAAATTTTCATTTCGGTGCATCCCTAAAAAATAACTTTCTGAGCATGTTGAATGTTGTTGTACCATTATGACATTACTGTACACGTTACTGGTCAGTCATCGTCCTCTTCTTCTACTACTTCTCCTCCTTCTTCTGGTGATGGCGGTAGGCATTAGGGCTGTCACTTCAAGGTTGAACAAATTTAAAATGACCCATAATTCATTTGAATAAATATATATTTTTTGAAACTATTTTTATGCCTCTGCGCTGATGACAGCCATGGCCATAATGTTTTCGGGTTGTCCGTCCATGGCATTTCTTCCCAGTCAGGTATCTGATAATGTATAGCTGAAAGCAAAACCCACACCCCAACAAATACAGGACATTGTCTAAAATTTTAGCATGTTACCTTACTATTCTCCTCCTCAGTATGGTCATCCTCACCATTATCATTACCATCTTCGTCATCATCAAGAACAACAATTAATTGTTAAATATCTTCTCTTCATCCTTCTCCTCCTGAGCTGCACGGCTCTGCTCTTGTGTCTGAGTGAGTGCCTCTGAAGCATGAGATTGCCCACACTCCTGTCACTTTGCACAGACAGTCCACAAACTTTGAGAGACTTTCTGATCATGTCTGTGTCCAGTTTGTCTCGAGCTGCAACAACCCCTGTCACAAGCAGGCAGCGGGTGGGTGATTTTAAGTTCGCCACAGCAGTGTACTCCTCATGTCTCCAGCCATCCCCAGCATTTCCCCTGACAGTCTTGCTAACATAGTCAACATACGAAACAAGTTTCTCAGTGAGTTGATTTGGGTCTTTCTGGGCCATGGCTTTGAGATGTTGAAATGAGAGGTCTTTGTGCTGTAGAAAACTTTGGAGCCTGTCTCCATTACTCACTGAAGGGTAGATCACCATTGCTTTATTCTTTATCATCTTTTTTTGATACTCGGTTATGTTTGTCCCACATTGAGTAAGTCCACTCCTAAAACCTTGTCTGTAGTCCCAAGGGAACTGCTGTCCTTCCACCTCCAGCTGGCTGTGCTCTAGGGATGCACCGATCCGATATCTGGATCGAATATCGGACCCGATATCATCTAAATAGATGGATCAGGTATCGAAAAATGCAACCTATACCTGAGGCAACCCTTTAAATATATTGCGACACGAGCTACATCATACGTCATGGAGCAAAGGAGAGAATCTGGTGTGTGGAAGTATTTCACACTATTTCAACTGCTGTTGCACAATTGTTTATTTTTGATAAAAATAAATAGTTCATCATGCATCTTGCATTAATGTGTTTCATCTTGTTTCATTTTATCTTAGGAAAGAACTGTGTGGCCATCAATGCCATATCTGTCGATACCCGATACCGATCCGATATCATTGTTGATTTAACAAGCTACAAACCTTAACAAGACGAACTCACTAAAGGCATCGGGTGTGACTACACCTTTCTTTCCTGAGACAAAATATAACAAGATTAAACAAATTAATGCAATGAAATTTATTTGTTACAAAAGTAAACAATTGTGCAACAGCAGTGTTGGGAACATAAATTGACATAAAATGTATATAAATAAATAAATAAACATTGAACAGACAGCAGGTATGACTCCAAAAATGTGATTTATTCAACAAATTGGCTACAGAGAACTACAAGATGGCCGAATCAAAGCTGGCTTCAGATTGAGGGAGGTGTTTGTCTGACTGTGTGGTCAGGACAAAGAAAAAGGAAAAGAAGCGGGAACTTTGAGATGCCTCTTTAGGTGTAGCTCTGTTGAAAGCCTATTTGTTAATGAGTCTATGTCAATGTGATTTGTATTGCAAACGGTCTGAATTGGTGCAGAGATTGTTTAGTTGTGTGCAAGAATCTGTTTGTGAACAGCATTAGCAAACTAAACACTTAGCTTTGGCAAAGCCAACTAATCAATGACCTAACTGCAAACTATCACAACAATAACTCAATGATAGCTTTAAATCACATACAAGTTAAACAGTCTAGCTTAGCCTGTAAAGCTGTGATAAACTATGCCCAGTTGTTACGTTACCGATCCTTGAATGGATGGAAAAAAGGTCTAACTCTTTGCAGAGGTAGACGCTGGGTGCTAACTCACTTGGTTCTCCTTGTTGCTAGAAAGCTAGTTTCTGGTTCAGGTTAGAAAGTCTGTGATCAATTGCCCCACCTTTTATGGTTCAGGGCAAGGAGCAAGGGTCTGAGCATCTGGGCTGGTCCAGGCCCAGACGGAAAGAGGAGTGGGTGGCTTGGCAGCTCCCGAGTAAGAGAGAGAGATTGTCGGAAGGGAGCAGTCACATGTCCATGCCTTCACATGTCCAGTTTAGATTTTAACAAATGACAAATCATCTGTGGTCCTGTGAATCCCAACAGCAGCAATAACTTATGCATCAGCATTTAGATTCAAGTAAATTCGGATACAATCTTCTTAGAAAGAAATACAAATGTAGCAGCTGAAACTGATGGGCAAACATAGAAACAGTAATCATACACACAGTAACCAAGACGAAATCTTCCTTCCTGTGTGTGCCAGTTGGTTTAGTGATTTATATCTGAGGTTTATCTATTAAAGATAGATTCTGTTTGATTTTTGCAGTTTGATTTTTTTCTATAAAAAGAGAATATAACAGTTATAACAAAATAGGACAAGTTGCGTCAGACGATGGTGTTATTTCTTTTCTCTTACATCCTTTCCTGCATTCTGAGCTAAAAACCCATCTATCCCACTGTCCATCTTTGTGTTTCTTCTTTAACCCAGCAGAGGGCAGCACAGTCCTCTGATGTGCAGCTCCTCTTCTGCATGATTCAGTAGGCTGTTTCAGTCTATTGCACTGCCAGAGGGGGGTTTACACATGCACACAAGACTAATTGTGCAATACTCCATTGGGAAACCAAATACCTCCATATAGCAGACCCTTTCATTCGCTCCATGTTGCTTGTGTTCCATGTTGCTTGTGTTTGCCACTCTCTAATCAACTCTGGCAGCATGCGGCACGTGACTGTTGCGGCTTGCGGCACACATGCTGTATGATGTAGTCCGTGTCGCAAAGATTTAAAGGGGAAGGATTGGTCTTACGGATCAGCTGCTTTTACAGATACCCAATCCAGCTATAATGTTGATATCTCAGCCGATAATCTGATCCTAATATCGGATCAGTGCATCCCTAGACCACACAATAGCATGTGTTGGACTAGCCGCCTGCAGCCACATGCCAAACTGTGTGGGGAATACATAAATTTGAAATGTGAAACTACGTTATTCTGTGTTTTTAACAGTTTCAATTGCCGGCTCCGTTTGTGTTGGAGAAGGAGAGACCTCTGTGGTTAATGTGTGTTGAGGCTACTCATGTGTTAAAAAAAAAAGGTAAAATAGCAGAGTAGGCTTCTGAGGAGGAGGTCTATGACTCACTAAATAATAAGCACTTGCGGAGATCTTTCCTGGTTCAAAAAAGGTTCTGAATTTATTTACATAAACAAAAATATTCTCTGTGGTTGACTTCACACAATGACCAAAACAAAAAACTTAATTTAGTGGTAGATAAACTGTCTCACTTCTCACTCCTTCAACACAAAAGGCAGACAAAAGGGAAACCCAGCTGTCTTCTTTCCCTAATCATAGGAGGAGGATGGCCTGACTAGGAGGAGGGCTGTGAGCAGCTGAGAACAATCATAATAAATCATAATTTATCTGCAATATATGATCTACAACTTTCAAATAATTAATCAATATTATCATCAGCATTATTTTGATTTACCATTTTCAAAAAAAAAATCAATCAATTTTATTTATAAAACCCAATATCACAAATCACAATTTGCCTCACAGGGCTTTACAGCATAAGACATCCCTCTGTCCTTAGGACCCTCACAGCGGATAAGGAAAAACTCCCCAAAAAAAACCCTTTAACGGGGAAAATAAACGGTAGAAACCTCAGGAAGAGCAACTGAGGAGGGATCCCTCCTCCAGGACGGACAGACGTGCAATAGATGTCGTACAGAACAGATCAACATAATAAATTAACAGTAAACCATATGACACAATGAGACAGAGAGAGAGAGAGAGAGAGAGAGAGAGAGAGAGAGAGAGAGAGAGAGAGAGATGCAGGACAGACAGTAATGACAGTAGCTTACAACAACATTAATGAAAGTAATATTATTATAATTAATAATATATTAATATCTGATAGTATACATGTGTGACAATAACAGTAGAAGTATGACTAATGATAACAGCAGCAGCAGGAGGCATCTGGCAGGACCACGGCAGCAGCACAACCACACACATCACACTGTCCAGGCACCGCTGTGATATGAGTTAACCTGAGAGACAATGGAGCACAAAGGCTCCGGAGAAGAAGCCGAGTTAGTGACATCCAGAATGGCCGAGTTAGCAAGATGCAGTAATAGGGCACGAGAGAGAGAGAGAGAAGGAGAGAAGGTGCCCGGTGTATTATAGGGGGGTCCTCCGTCAGACTAGGCCTAAGTCAGCCTAACTAGGGGCTGGTACAGGACAAGCCTGAGCCAGCCCTAACTATAAGCTTTATCAAAGAGGAAAGTCTTAAGTCTAGTCTTAAATGTGGAGACGGTGTCTGCCTCCCGGACCGTAACAGGAAGATGATTCCACAGGAGAGGAGCCTGATAGCTGAAGGCTCTGGCTCCTGATCTACTTTTGGAGACTTTAGGGACCACGAGTAACCCTGCGTTCTCAGAGCGCAGTGTTCTGGTGGGATAATATGGCACTATGAGCTCTCTAAGATATGACGGAGCTTGACCATTTAGAGCTTTATAAGTTAACAGTAGGATTTTAAATTCAATTCTGGATTTTACAGGGAGCCAGTGCAGAGAAGCTAAAACAGGAGAAATATGATCACGTTTCTTAGTTCCTGTTAGTACACGTGCTGCTGCATTCTGAATTAGCTGGAGAGTTTTTAAGGACTTACTAGAGCTACCTGATAATAGAGAGTTACAGTAATCCAGCCTTGAGATAACAAAAGCGTGGACCAATTTTTCTGCATCTTTTCGGGTCAGGATAGGCCTAATTTTCGCAATGTTACGCAGATGAAAAAATGCAGTCCTTGAGGTTTGTTTTAAATGAGAATTAAAAGACAAATCTTGATCAAATGTTACTCCGAGGTTTCTTACGGTAGTGCTAGAGGCCAGAGCAATGCCATCTAGAGAAACTATGTCATCAGATAAAGAGTCTCTGAGTTGTTTGGGGCCAAGAACAATAACTTCAGTTTTGTCTGAATTTAACATCAGGAAATTGGTGCTCATCCAGGTTTTTATGTCTTTAAGGCAGTTATGGAGTTTAGTTAATTGATTACTTTCTTCTGGCTTCACAGATAAATACAACTGAGTATCATCCGCATAACAATGGAAATTTACAGAGTGATTTCTAATGATGTTACCTAAAGGAAGCATATATAGAGTAAATAGGATTGGTCACAGAGCACAGAACCTTGCGGAACTCCAAAACAAACTTTAGTACATAAGGATGATTCATTATGAACGTGAACAAACTGAAAACGATCAGATAAATAAGATTTAAACCAGCTTAGTGCAGAACCTTTTAGGCCAATTAAATGTTCCAGTCTCTGTAGCAGAATTTGATGGTCAATTGTGTCAAATGCTGCACTAAGATCTAATAAAACAAGTACAAAGACAAGTCCTTTGTCTGAAGCAATCAGAAGGTCATTTGTAATTTTAACTAGTGCTGTCTCAGTGCTATGATGCACTCTAAATCCTGACTGAAATTCCTCAAATAAATTATTATCATGGAGAAAATCACACAGCTGATCTGCGACTACTTTCTCAAGGATCTTTGACAGAAAGGGAAGATTAGATATTGGTCTATAGTTGGCTAACACCTCTGGATCCAGGGTGGGCTTTTTTAGTAGAGGTTTAATTACAGCTACCTTAAAAGACTGTGGTACATAGCCTGTTAATAAGGATATATTGATCATATCTAATATATGAGTGTTAACTAAAGGTAAGACCTCCTTAAGTAGCCTAGTTGGGATGGGGTCTAAGAGACACGTTGATGATTTAGATGAAGAAATCACTGCGGTCAGTTCTTGAAGAGAAATCTGGGAGAAGCAATCTAAATATATATTAGGTCTTACAGCTGTGCTTGAGGTTAGATAGGTACTATCTGAGGACAGGAGGTCATGAATTTTGCCTCTAATAGTTAGAATTTTTGTCATTAAAAAAGCTTATAAAATCATTACTGCTAAGGGCTAAAGGAATACATGAATAGGCTCCAACAATGTAGCTCCTGATCAGAATCTCCTGAACATTACAAATCCAGCACAGGAGTAATCTCTTTCACTGGCTGCACGCAATGCTGGGATAACGAAAACATTCTGCTCAATCACTGCCAGGTTAGGAAACATTTTAGCGTGCTCCTTTGACCACTATAAAACCTCAAAAGGATCCTCCTGGGGTGTCTTGACCTCGATGTAGGCTGCCACCTCATTTTGGTCAATTGCTGGAGTCCTCCACGTCGGTGATGAATGTGACAACGACCCTGTTGACACAAGGTTCAACTTGTGACAACTTGTGATTTAGATGTCAAAATATTACACAAACACGGCACATCTTTTTCATTTGTTTTATTCTGTGAAATAAAAATGTGTTTTTGTTCTCACCTGCTGCCCGCCCATGTGTAGTTAATTTCAGCCTGTGCCTGTACCCGTGAAATTATGTATAAATACATATTTTTACCTATTGTACAGCTTTTTGCGGGGTACCTTTTGGGTACCTGTAGATGAGTACACCAGAATAACAAGGTGTTGATTTGTCAAAATTATTATGATTTTATTGTTCAATCTCTTAAATGAAAGTGTTGAATGGCTAAAATATAAAGACAAAGAATAATAAAAACTTTATAAATGCATCTTTGATTTTACTTGTTTTTTGTTTTGTTTTTTCCTGGCCTGTATTTGGGGCTGGCCTTGATTTGTTTGTGCTGACCATGCCCCTGGTTTTTAGTACAGACAGCTTTTATTTACTATCATTTATAGTACTGTTTATTAAATTCCTTCAAAGTTATCCCTACATATCTGTCTGGACAAACATGGATGGAAATCACTGTTGGTAGAAGTTGGCCTGGAAGGCTTTCTGCCAGAAAGCGATTTCTTGGTTAAGGTTAGGAAAACATTTGATCGTTGTTTGGGTTACAATGAATAGATTTCGGTAAGAATTAGCTTTCTGGCAGCAAGCTGTTGAGGCAAACTTTTCCAATGTGCACATAAACTCAACTTGAGTGGTTGGCGGAGACATACACCCACAAGACGTTAGTTCTGGTAATAATGAATATTAATGGATTTAATCAATCAGTTGTTGCAGTTCTGCTGTTGACAGGACAGCTTCAGCTGCAAACGTCAGTTATTATTGATCTTGATATGAATTTTTAATCCACCATGTGTTTATAATTCTAAAACTTTTCCAGGACCTAGTAAGCATCATTGAAAATAAATCTGCTGCATTCATATCTTGAAGCACAGTGTGTGTACCTGCTGCTTTTATTTGATCTGCCCTCTGCATTTTATTTGCTTCATCCTCCAACCTTTGATTTGGCTGCAACAGTTTTTGTAATATGGTTTTGGTGGTAGAGAGAGTCCAAAGGAAGACAGCATGTCTCTTTTTGGCTCTCTTGAGTTTTGTACTGAGTTTGGTGGATTGCTTCTGGTCATGGTTCAGGGTTGTGGGTAGAAAACTGAAATCCTCTGAGATGTTCAGATTTGAGATTGAGTGCTGACATGTGGTGGCTGTCTCATCAGGACTCCAACAAGACAGCCGCGAGAAACCTGGGGCTGCTGGTAAGATGAGAGGGATGTAGAAAAAACGTTTTTTTTTTGTTTTGTTTTTTTTTTTACAAAATATACAAATTATATTTCATAAAACATGATGATTTTTGGTGTGAGTACTATTTTGTGTTTGACTGTCAAAATATCACATGGCAGAGAGTGAGTGTGTCTTACTGAAAACAAATGTCCTTTTTTTCTCATACGGCTTCCAGGCCCATTTAAAGATAGACATTTGAATCAAAGTATGCTGTACTAGTTTTTCAGTGGCATGGTGTACATAATGTTGAATTTTTCTGTTTTAATAGGTTTTGAGCAACTTTGTCTTGTTTTCCTGCTACTGAGATGTAAAAGTTGTTCTTTCTTTCCAGCTCAAAGACTTGAAAGGTTAAGGAAGGAACGGCAGAACCAAATCAAATGTAAAAACATTCAATGGAAAGAGAGGACATCCTCCCAATCAGGTAAGGGTTTTTTTTTTTTTAAATACATGCATCAAACTGATTAAGATAGCAAAGCTGCACTCATTTCTTTTTTTGAAGCAATACCATATATTTTGCTTTAAACTTTTTGCTGTTTCTGTGTGTACTAGTGAACTTTTTGAATGACTTTATTCTGAATAAAAACACTGCTGAGAAATCTAAATGTTAAAATCATTTTTTATGACATACTCTAAAATATCATACGAAACATCTGGAAACCATAATTAGACCAATCGATCAGTACCTAAGGCCAATAGTTTCCAACCTGGGGTTAGGACCTCCCCAAAACAGGCAAAACAAATCTGAGGTGTTGGGAGACAGTGAACAAGGTTATTTTACATGTCCCCTGGGAAAAGAAAGCAGAAAAAGCAGCTGGCTGCAGCAAATTATATTTAGGTTTCATAGACTTTCCCCTAATCTTTACGAGGAGACCAATATCTTTAAACAGTGGCCACAAGGCCACCAGGCCCCTAATTTAGTAGGCAAAGTACATTTTTGATGGCCCAAATGTAGTCTAATGTAAAACCAATAGCCTACAGAAAAGGCACTGTAACCCAACACAGTCTTCCTTAACCGTGGCACTTCCATAAATGAAAAGTCATTAACAGAATGAAAATATCTTTGTAAGCATATGGCATATTCTCTCACAGTCTCTTAGTTCGCAGTGAATTATTTACTTTGATATTGTCATATATAGTTGTAAGTGCCTTAAAAAGCACCATTAAATGTTTAGGAAAGAAATGATTATATTTATTTTCCTAGCTCTTTAAAAAAACATACTAAAAGATACATGACTGATTTTGAAATAATCCAGATTTTATTTTAGAGTGAACAGCTGTTTCTTATTAGTTTGTATTTAGTTCATGTACAACCGCTTTTTGTTATCAAAGTACAAATACCTTAGTAGTGTACTTTAGTACAGAATGGAGTAAATTTATCTGGTTACTTACTATCATCTCTGACAGAAGTTTGGTGAATGTAAACACTGTTGTTAAATGTCTAACTCCAAACCCAAAGTGCTTATAACTTTACTTCCAAACTGTTCTGAGCGCTTCAGTAACGCTACGTTTATTTACTGTAAACTTGTTGTGTTGTCACAATAAACTGCTTTCACTCTGAACATAAACTTATAGGGCTTTTCCATCAGCACTTTTGGCTGTGGAGTTAAACCATGCCGCACCGATTTGCATTTCCTTTGTCAGTTTAAAAACGCTAAGCCTTGCCGAGCCGTGCCCAAGATGGTACATCAAGCGCGTAGTGGTGATGTCTCGGCGACCGCAGCTAGCAGCTGCCAACAGCTGCCAATCTCTGTGGTTTGGAGTTTAGTTTCTCTCCTGTGTCCTGTTTTTACTTTAGATATCTGCTTTATGTTACTGTTTAATTTTTGCTTTCAGCCGTATGGGAGTCATGTTAAGTTACTGCTAATGACAGCCTACCATTTCCTTATTTTTTACCTTCACAATAAAAGCTTTAACATGACAAATAAGGGGGACTTTTATTGTGAAAAATGTATTATCCTTTTTCCGCACCTGTGCTGGCTTGGCTTGGTTTGGTCTGAATTAGCATGTCAGCCCAGTGTGGCAGGAATTTGCGTCTCAATTACGTCAGGCCTACCTGCTGGAAAGGTGTGTCTGTAACTGATGACTATTGGTCTTGAGTGATGACGTTCGAAAACAGTGGGCTAATCCACAGCTTAAGTCCCTTGTTGCTTAGCTGCGTGTGTTATACATGAAGAACCCTTACGTGTTGGAGGTGAGCTGTTTGCAGAAGTGCAGTAAGAGCCTGTTATCTGCAGTTCTTCATCTAACATCTCACTGTGGCTGTCTGATTTTACTCTTCCTCCGTGCAGTGTTAGAAGACTTGTCTTTATTGAAGTAAAGCCTCTAACAAAGTTCCACTAATTCGATAATAAAGACATTTCATTTTCTATGGATTTTTTACAATAAGGTCTCCTGTTATTTTGTTATGTGAATACTTTTATTGTGAAGCAGGAAAATACAGACATGTTGAGCTTTCATCAGCAGTAACTTAACCCGACTCCAATACAGCTGACAGTGAACATGACCAGTTGAAATAAAGCAGATATCTAAAGTAGGCTTAAACAGGATGCTGGAGAGAAACTTAGCTCCTAAGAACAGAGATTCAGCTAGAAGCTGCAAAAGTACTGAGAGCTGAACACACAGAGACCTTTAAAAATGCCTTCCTCTCTGGCCTCCTGCACAGACAGACAGACACAAGTTAAGTCTCGCAAGGGGGAGAAGAGGGGGTGTCAGGGGTTGGCTGCAGTCAGTGAGACTTCATCGCTTCCTGCTTGGAGGCAAGCTTTTGGCCCTAACAGCTCTCCTCCAACAGGAAACGTCTTTCAACTGTTGTGCTTTGTGATGGAAAAAAACACTCACAGCAAAAATAAAGGGGGACTTTTAGCTGTGGATCAGCCTGCTGCTTTTAAGTCATCACTTAAGACAAGTCATCCGCAGTAAAGACACGCCTTCAAGCAGGTAGCCCCGTTGTAATGGAAATGCAAATCCCTGCCTTGCTGAGCTGACGTGCCGAGTCAAACCAAGGTCCCATTTATACGACAATAATTTCAACTGAAAATGGTAAACTTTAGTTGCGTTTTGGCTGATTGTTTACATGACAGCAGCATTTTGGGTGCCTGAAAATGCAACATTTTGAAAACGGGTTCCAGAGTGCAATTTTTTGTAAACAGCACCATCTCTGTTGTCATGTAAATTTGCAAAATGCAGTTCCTCTGAAAACGGAGACTTTTCGCACATGCGCCTTACGGTTCCAGTCACTAAGCATGCGCGAGAAAGTCGACCATCACAACAACAATGCCGAGCTCTGTTTGTGCTGCTCACCCTGTTGAATTTATCAACACTTATACGCAAAGTGTATATCTACTGTAGCAACTCCACCTCGTCATCCGTCCAGGCAAAGTTATCTGTGCATGCTTTCGCCATTGTGTCTTTGTTTTGGTTTGTGATCACCGCGTTGTAGAGGAAGGCACTTCAGCGCCGGCGCGTGCTGTCATGCCGTGATGTTGCTTTGCAAATTTACACTGCCACCCATTGGCCTGGCGTGTATATTACAGCGTTTCCAGTAGATTTTGCGGCTCAGTGTGAACAGGGATCGTTTCAATAACGTCGTCATATAAACGCAAAAGTTTTTTAAAACGCAAAGGGCAGACCTTTTCGTTTTTAGAGAAGCTGTTGTCGTCTAAACAGGGCCCAAGTCAAAGCATATGTGTGGAACAACACTGTCAGTCTTGCTGTGTCTAGCTCCATTAGCTGTTAACTCAATCAGCTGAGAACTCTGCTGCCCACCGGCTTCTAACTAGCTCACCTCCCAGTCATAACAGCATCAAGACGTGCTTTGTTGTTTATTCATTTTGTCTTTTGCTAACCAATAGTTATACATACATACAATAATATCTTCGAAGTGGTAGGCATCCAGGGATCTCTGTTCATCCCAAACACATTTAATCCGGTCCCTGGGACAAAAGGACACAGTTAGGCTCAATCCCTGACTAGCAGGCAACAAGTACTGTACTAAAAGGCGCAAATGAATTAGGATGTTTGTGGAACTGAACCGTTTGCGAAGACTTTTTTAACCTTCATTTAGACAGGCAGTCTAATTTGGAAATGCAGTCTTATTGTCAACACCTGATAAAACTTAGTGGCCACAGGCCATCGGGCCACGGTTTATGTCGAACACCGTTTACTGTTTTGTTTTTTTCCTTGTGAACTACTGGACAATATTACCTTTTAAATATTCAAGTAAAACAAGGAAGAAAATCATCCTTTGGTTGGTGACAACTGGTAAATACATGCAGCCAGTGAAGATGTTGCTTAGGTGCTAACATGTAAATAAAATAAAATTTGCATTATGTGTAACATATATATAGTTTTTTCCACAACTCTATTAGTCTTTATTAGTTTTAATCACAAGAATTATAACAGTTTTTCTATACAGACATGACATCCTGCCATTTATCAGGATATGTTCCTGCACTAAGAGGAAAGTAACTACCATTATCAATGTATTGAAAATTGTTGTTTATTGCTCTAATTCTTTCTGTCCAGTTGAGGATCTGGGGTCTCTGTTTGAGAAACGGGACTTTAAAGACAGGCCTCGGACAACAGGTACCAAATCCACTCTTTCTTTGCGGCTTGAGCAGTGTCCCCAGCAGCTTAACAACCCCTTCAATGAATACTCCAAATTTGATGGCAAGGTGAGTTATTCCACATTTTGTTCCTGTTTTTTTTTGTATCTTCCAGTATATTCTTCAGAATATTATGTTTATTCTCAAAAACATAAAGAACACAATCATACAGTTACACACAAATCTCAATTCCCCCGCTGTCATTCTCTATTCAGTGCTTACCTCCAAATGCCTCCAAACACAGAACAAATCACACTGCTTCAGATGTCTAATATCACCTTACAGTATTAATAATTCTGGGAGTTCACACAGAATAAATAAATGAAATGCAGGAGGGTATAAAAAACGGAAGAGATAAAGAAGTAGTAGACTGAAAAGGGTAACAGAAAAAGAGTTAGGATTTATAGAGCAGGGATGCAAATTTTCCAGATCAATCTGTAATTCCAGATTTTCGGACCTGAAAATGTGACCAACACGAATCGTGCAAATCCTTAAAAATCAGTGAAAACATATATTTTGGGAAGGATGGTGAGAGGTCATGACTGGTGTTGAGAGCAGTGTTGTAATCTGCAGGGAATGGACCGGAGCCAAGATCAGATCAATTAGAGAGGGTTTACAAGAAAATACGTGGAAATATTTGTCTTATTGACTGACAGGTCTGTCAAAGGGGTCACTATGCCAAACGCTAGCCAAGCTAAGCTGAGCTGACAGCCCAAATGTGACAGCTGACAGCTTCTATTTGACAACAGTTTTGGTACTTACTGCAGAAATCATGTATAACTAACAGGCTCCTTGTTGCCACCATGTCAAAAGTTGAGAGGTTAGCTACGTCACCAAGATGGCAACCGTTGAGGGTGAGAAGTGTCCATCATTCCACACTCAACTTTTGGACCGTTTTGAGTGTGCCAGTACTACACTGCATTTTCCTGGACTATGTACAGGGTTCCCGCGGGTCCTTAAAAAGTCTTAAATTGTCTTAAATTTACCGTAAAGTTGCTGTAGGTATTAAATTTTCAGCCGGTGCGTTTAATGCAGATGGGAAAGCACAGTGGCCCACCGTAAAGCATATAATAGTGTGTATTTGTGTGATTAATTTAGTATGGTGCCTGTATGGTACGGTGTCGTAAATGAGTCTCCGCGATTAATAGCTGTTTTACAGACGCTGACGTCGCCGGCGGAACTACACAGCTGGGCCAATGAAATTGTTTGTTTATAGTCGCGCAGTGCCGGGAGAGTCCGAAATCCAGTCAGGCAGGACAGTATGGGAGAAAGGTTGATAAACCTCGTTTCACAGCACCCCGTCCTTTTTGATAGAAGACGGGATGATTTTATGATCAATGAATTAAAGGACATCTGGCAGTCCATTGTCCAGCTTGGTGGCTGCAGTGAGAGTGGTAAGTGCTAAAGAAAGTTGATGTTGACGCTTGCTAAACGTTAGCTTGCTGGCTCGCTGCTGCTGCAGCTACTCTCGTCCATGTTCACCCACACCTGTTCATGCAGCGCGGACTTGGAACACAACAACGTGAAATTTCGCACCGCGTCCGTACCGCGCCTGTGTGTGTGGTTTGAGCACAGAAAAGCACTGCGCAAATATTCCGCAAATCCATCCCACATTTCCATATTGCGGCAGTGAGAATGACCCTTAAGTATGGTGTAAAATTGAGCAATGTTAATGCGGTCCAAAGCTCCTATACTAGCGGTGTAAACACCAACACTCCCCTGGTGCTCAGTGCTCCCAATCCGGGCAGAGTCGGCAGAGGACTGGTTATGTGCTATATTTAGGTCACAGGTCTACGGTCACTTTGACAATCTAACAGGTAACAACACATTAGCTCAGAGTTTAAGGGGTCTAACTGTTGGTAAATGTGGTTTATTGTGTGTAAATATGCTGAATTGTGGTTTTATGGGTTGTTGTTGATGGTTGGGCAAATCTAGCTGCTAATTAGGGACCTCGGCCGAAGGATGAAGTCCCTCTTGTTCCTGTAAGGTTTATTATTAGGGACCTTTGCTGAAGGGCGAGGACCCTATTGTTTTTGTAGCGTTTATTATTCTTTCTTTCTTTCTTTCTTTCTTTTTCTTTCTTTCTTTCTTTCTCCCGCAGCCTCTTTAAAGTGGAATTTGACCCCCTAAACATGCTCCAAAACTCAACAAAATTGGCACGCATGTCAGGACTGGCGAAAAATTTTAGTACATGAAAAAATTAATCCCAAAAGTGCCAAAATGGCCTCTCTAGCGCCACCTAGCAGTCTAGGCACACTAAAATGGCCGCTGTGGCTTGTAGGAATGACCTAGAAAGATCAAACCAAAACTGTCTTGTTTGTCTCATGGAGACCTACAAATCACGCCCTCGCACCTGTGGCCTAAACCCAACAGGAAGTGAGCTATTTCCCTTTCAAAGTAAGATTTCGCCTCAAAAATGCTCTTTTTCAAAATTCCTTAAAAAAATCTAATCCTCCTACACCGTTTATCATATCGTATCTTCAAACTCGCACACATTACCAATCAATGCGTCCTTATCAAATATTCTGTATAACTTTTTCATTACTTGAATGGTTTGGATTTAATGGCATCTTCCAGGTGATGTCTTACAAAACTTCCTGACGATTTTTTGTGCCACCTAGACACACTAAAATGCCCGGTGCGACCAGTAGGAATCCCGTAGAAAAATCAAACCAACACTGGCTCGTTTGTCTCATCAAGACCTACACATGTCGTGCTGCAACCCCTGACCTAAGTCCAACAGGAAGTGCGGTATTGCACTATCAATGTAAGATGACGTTTTTCACAAATTCATTTATCATAACTGCTTCAGACTTGCACACATTACAGCTCTAACCCTGGTGAACATTACTTGTGAAGGACTTTGTCATTACTGAAATGGTTTGGATTTGAGAAGCGTTCTAAGGTGCAGGACACAAATCCTCATGATGATCTCTGTAAGAAAAGATGAGGGCCAACACATCGTAAACTTGTGACTAAGTTCACATTTTTGAGTCCATAGACATAAAAGCTTTATGTTTCTGCGTTCAGAACAAGTTTATCTATCTGGTGATGCCTTCAGATTGAAGATAGGACCCACGGTTTGGGAACTGGAAGGACTAGTTCGAGACATTTTCAACCCATTCTGCTGTCTCTCTCAGCTGCAGCTGTCATTAATTAGCATAACAAAAGCTTCACTCTGACAGACACAAGCCGGAGTGTGTGTGTGTGTGTGTGTGTGTGTGTGTTACACAACAACATTAATGAAAGTAATAATATTATAATTATAATTCTGGCTATTGTGGTACAACACGTTGAAAGTATATATTAATATCTGATAATATACATATGTGACAATAATCATATGTGTATAATAACAGTAGAAGTACTGGACTGGAAGGACTAGTTCGAGAAACTTTCAACCCATTTTGCTGTCTGTGTCAACTGCAGCTGTCATTAATTAGCATAACAAAAGCTTCACTCTGACAGTCTGTGTGTCAGAGTGAAGTGTGTGTGTGTGTGTGTGTGTGTGTGTGTGACCACACACACACACACACATGACAGTATAACATTTACCAAACTGTCCAGCTCATGGTGCTCATTCCTAAAACTTTGAAAGAAATGCCTGATACCAAAAACCTGTAAATACAAGATGTCCTGGTGAAACTTTTTTACCTCATTAAGAATTGGAATACATGTAGTCCTGCTCAGTTTCTCCACTGACATTAACTAGCATATATTTGTGTCTGCTTGCTGCACTGTTATCCTCACAACAGCCAGTGCACATCACTCAAGCTTTCACTAGGTCACATGATTTCAAATGAATATGGATGTGTTGTTTGATCATCACACATGTCAAAGTTTCATTAGGTCACATGGCTTATGTCTGCAACTTTCAAAATATAAGCTCACACCACCTTCATAAGAACCCTGTACTTTATAACCCTGCGGGCCCCCTTGTAAAAAAATCACACCTGTCCCCTTCGGGACGGTGTGAACAACCATAACAATATTAAATATTAATATATTTCTCTACATTTTTTTTGCTGAAATCTTTTAACCAACTTGTACTCAGATTATGCCTATCAAATATTCATTCCTTTTGAGGATTTTCACAATTTATTTGCCATTTTATTTACATGAAGTCACTGTTATTTTAATGAAAAAAAAAAACATGAATTAAGATTACCTATATAATAAATGTTGGATGGATTTTTTTAATTTTATTTATCACAGTCTGTGATATGTGAATGAAATATAACATCACCAATTTTGATGCATTATCATTTTTTGGGGCAGTTTCAATTTTTCAATAAAAACAGACACTGTTCCCAACTTTGTTGAAAAACAACCATAAAAATATTAATATTTTTTTCTATTTTTAACTCCTACTCAGAGTATACATACCAAATATTCATTGTGGGTGTATGTCTGAGAGAGAAAGACAGGGAGAGAGAGAGAGAGGGAGAGAGAGAGAGAGAGAGAGAGAGAGAGAGAGAGAGAAACATGGAGAAAAAAATAATGTAACCTTAAAGCAACCTGCAGCTCATAATTTGCAATTTTTAGCAACACAATTACACACACACACACACACACACACACACACACACACACACACTCCACTCCCTGTTCCCCCCCCCCCCCCCCTCTCTCTCTCTCTCTCTCTCTCTATCTCTCTCTCTCTCCCCCCTCCTCTCCTCTCTCTCCCTTCTCTCTCTCTCTGCATGTCACTAACTCGGCCATACTGCATGTCAGTAACTCGGCTTCTTCTCCAGAGTCTTTGTGCTCCACTGTCTCTCAGATTAACTTCTATCACAGCGGTACCTGGACAGTGTGACGTGTGAGGTTGTGCTGCTGCTGTGGTGTCAAATGCCTCCTGCTGCTGCTGTTATCATTAGTCAACTCATCTTGAAGTGCCTGGGCTGTCACCTAAGTACATGCAGTCTGTCTGACTGTGTGTGTGTGTGTGTGTGTGTGTGTGCGCCATACTTCTACTGTTATTATACACATATGATTATTGTCACATATGTATACTGCCAGATATTAATTCAACATATTGTACCACAATAGCCAGAATTATAATTATAATATTATTACTTTCATTAATGTTGTTGTAAGCTACTGTCATTATCGTCTGTCCTGCATCTCTCTCTGTCTCCCCTTCTGTCTCATTGGGTCCTGAGGACAGAGGGATGTTGTATGCTGTAAAGCCCTGTGAGGCAAATTGTGATTTGTGATATTGATTGATTGATTGATTGATGTCCTCGTCAGTAGTTTGGTTTTCAGAAGCCATCAAAGTTCTTCTCCCAAGTCATGGGTTTATTGCCAAAAATGACCTTGCGTTCTATTGACATTGCTTGTTTTATCAACATTTTGACTCCTATGAATAGGCTAATTCACACCATCTATGTGAGCTGGAGGACGACAGCGAGGGTCCGTGGTCCCGCCCATCGCTGCTTTGCAGCTTTAATTATTATTATTATTCTTTCTCCCGCTTTTTTGAACCGCAATTTGACCCTCTAAACATGCTCAAAAACTCACCAAAATTGGCATGCATGTCAGAACTGGCGAAAAATTTTATGAAATGAAAAAATGAACCCCAAAAGTGCCAAAGTGGCCTCTCTAGCGCCACCTACGCACGCTAAAATGGCCGCTGCGGCTTCTAGGAATGACGTAAAAGATCAAACCAAAACTGCCGTGTTTGTCTCATCGAGACCTACAAATCACGCGCTCGCACCTCTGACCTAAACCTAACAGGAAGTGAGCTATTTCCCTTTCAATGTAAGATTTCGCCTCAAAAATGCTCTTTTTAAAAATTCCTTAAAAAATCAACTCCTACACCGTTTATCGTATCGGCTTCAAACTCGCACACATGACAGATCAACTCGTCCTAATCAGATATTCTGTATAAGTTTGTCATTACTCGAATGGTGTGGATTTTATGGCGCCTTCCAGGTGATGTCTTACAAAACCTCCTGACGATTTTTGTGCCACCTAGACACACTAAAATGCCCGGTGCGACCAGTAGGAATCCCGTAGAAAAATCAAACCAAAACTGGCTCATTCGTCTCATCAAGACCTACAAATCATGCGCTGTAACCACTGACCTAAGTCCAACAAGAAGTGAGCTATTGGCCCTTTCAAGGTAAGATGTCATTTTTCACAAATTCTCTCTCTCAAAAAATATTTCCTCCTACACCATTTATCTTATCGGTTTCAAACTTGCACACATGACAGACCAAGCCCTGCTAAACAATTCCTCTGAACAACTTTGTCATTACTCAAACAGTTTGGATTTTATGCCGTGTTTAAGGTGACATGTCACAGAACCTCTTGACAATTTTTGTGCCACATAGACACAGTAAAATGGCTGCTGTGGCCCATACGAATGCTGTAGAAAGATCAAATGAAAACTGGCTTCTTCATTTCCTCGAGACCTACAAATCACTCATTTACACTACTGACCTAAATCCAACAGGAAATGAGTTAGTGCCTCTGGAAGGTGACGTCACAAAACCTCTTGACAATTTTTGCAACACTTAGACACACTAAAATGGCTGTTGCGCCCTGTAAGAATGCTGTAGAAACATCAAACCAAAACTGGCTTCTGCATCTCCTCGAGACCTACAAATCAGTCATTGACACCACTGACCTAGATCTAACAGGAAATGAGCTAGTGCCTCTGAAATGTGACATGTCACAAAACCTCTTGACAATTTTTGCACCACCTAGACACACCAAAATGGCTGCTGCAGCCCTTACGAATGCTGTAGAAAGATCAAATGAAAACTGGCTTCTTCATTTCCTCGAGACCTACAAATCACTCATTTACACCAATAACCTAACTCCAACAGGAAATGAGCTAGTGCCTCTGAAGTAACATGAGCAAATGTGTCAGCTGTGAGCTAGACATCGTAAACGTGTGTCCAAGATTGCATTTTTTATTTTACAAACATGAAGCCTATATCTATGCGTTTAGAACGAGTGTACCTCTCTCGTGGTATGTTCAGATTGATGATTGGACCTACGGTTTGGGAATGAAAGGGAGGAGTTGAAAGCCACCTCCATCTGCCTTCAACTTGTCTCTCTCTGTCAGTGGTGGACTTAGGAAGTTTGTAGGTCAGGGGTGAAAAGGAAAAAAGGGCACCTACTGCATGACGGGGGGGCCATTGATGTGGAAAAAATCAGTTTACCCCCTAAACTTGCTCAAAAACTCACCAAAATTGGCACGCATGTCAGGACTTGTGAAAGTTTTAGAAAATGAAGTAATTAATCCTGAAAGTTCCAAAATGGGCTGTCTAGCGCCACCTAGACACACTAAAATGACTGCTGCGGCTTGCAGGAATGACGTAGAAACATCAAACCAAAACTGTCTTGCTCATCAAGACCTACAAATAACCCCTGACCTAAACCCAACAGGAAGTGAGCTATTTGCCCTTTCAAAGTAAGATTTTGCCTCAAAAATGCTCTTTCTTCAAAATCCTTAAAAAACAAATCCTCCTACACCGTTTATCGTATTGGCTTCAAACTCGCACACATGACAGATCAACTCGTCCTTATCTGATATTCTGTATAACTTTTTCATTACTCGAATGGTTTGGATTTTATGGCGTCTTCCAGGTGATGTCTTACAAAACCTCCTGACGATTTTTGTGCCACCTAGACACACTAAAATGCCCGCTGCGACCAGTAGGAATCCCGTAGAAAAACCAAACCAAAACTGGCTCATTCGTCTCATCAAGACCTACAAATCATGCGTTGTAACCATTGACCTAAGTCCAACAAGAAGTGAGCTATTGGTCCTTTCAAAGTAAGATGTCATTTTTCACAAATTCTCTCTCTCAAAACTATTTGCTGCTACACCATTTATCATAACTGCTTCAGACTTGCACACATGACAGCTCTAACCCTGGTGAACATTACTTGTGAAGGACTTTGTCATTACTGAAATGGTTTGGATTTGAGAAGCGTTCTAAGGTGCAGGACACAAATCCTCATGATGATCTCTGTAAGAAAAGATGAGGGCCAACACATCGTAAACTTGTGACTAAGTTCACATTTTTGAGTCCATAGACATAAAAGCCTTATGTTTCTGCGTTCAGAACAAGTTTATCTATCTGGTGATGCCTTCAGATTGAAGATAGGACCCACGGTTTGGGAACTGGAAGGACTAGTTCGAGACATTTTCAACCCATTCTGCTATATTACTTTCATTAATGTTGTTGTAAGCTACTGTCATTATCGTCTGTCCTGCATCTCTCTCTGTCTCCCCTTCTGTCTCATTGGGGACTGAGGACAGAGGGATGTTGTATGCTGTAAAGCCCTGTGAGGCAAATTGTCATTTGTGATATTGATTGATTGATTGATTGATGTCCTCGTCAGTAGTTTGGTTTTCAGAAGCCATCAAAGTTCTTCTCCTAAGTCATGGGTTTATTGCCAAAAATGACCTTGCGTTCTATTGACATTGCTTGTTTTATCGACATTTCGACTCCTACGAATAGGCTAATTCACACCGTCTATGTGAGCTGGAGGCCGACAGCGAGGGTCCGAGGTCCCGCCCAACGCTGCTTGCAGCTTTAATGTAGTCTGTCACTTGTTGCCACAGCAACAGTAGACATTCACGTAAGGGCTAATGAGCTGTAAATAGAGATGCAGAATCAAGCTATGTTGTAAATACACATTAGATATGTTGTATTTTAGCACAAAATATATGATTTGACCAGTTAGTAAACCTATAGAAAATCATTAGTTTAATTTGCAAAATTTACCATTAAATGTATAGGCCACACACACAGAAAGACCACAGTGACCATAGACTGACTTGAATAGAGCATATAACCAGTACTGTTACTATCTGCATAAAGTCAATAAATTGATATTTATATATTATTTTTGGGTCTTAAATTATGTTCTTTGAGGTCTTAAAAAGGTCTTAAAAAGCATTAAATTTTACTTTTAAAATGGTGCAAGAACCCTGATGTAGTGGGAATGCACATAGTGCACTTGTGTGCTTTTGCACTCAAAATATTAAGTATAGAAGGACGTGATTTGAGACACACTGAAGATGTGCTATGTAATTTTATACAAGTTCCAAGTTATGTTGACATGATATGAGCAGAGCATAAGTTACATTATGTTTAGGAATTGTCATAGATAGTATTTCACAAAGTTTATAAAGTTTTAGCAGCCAGAGTTTGGGATGAAAAGGGATTATTAATTGAACAACTCCAGACAAGGGTTCTCTGAATAATCAGCTACCAATCGTTATCCACTGACATTTGTTCAAAACAGTTTGAAGGCCGATCACAGGAGCTGAACAGATGATGCAAAACATGCAAAACTATTTCTCTGAACACCACTAAAGCTCTGTTTCCACCAAGCAGAACAGTACGGCACAATTGAGTTTGGTACGCTTTTTTCCATTTCCATTGTGAGAAGTTGTGAATAGCCCCTTTTCCACCACCATTTCCAGGAACTTTTATTACCAGGAATTTATTTACCTGGGTAAAAGAATTGCTGGTAAACTGTGTGGTTTGCGTTTCCACCGCACCTCAAAGTTACGGAAAATGTATTCAAATTAGCGTGATGACGTAGATGATTCAGCGTGTGCCCTGTATCCTCTGCCAGCCCGGCTGGTTACATGCTGGTGTAGAGAGTTGGGGCTGTTTGTCTCAGCCAGCAGCAAAGTTTAAAAGTATTTTAAGATAAGTCAAACTAAGTTAGTCTACATATAGACAGCTGTCAATTGAGCTTATTAGTAACAATTCACTATCAGCTGAACTAGCGCGCTGTCCTTGTGTAAGACATTATGTTAGTGTCGGTGGATGAGAGACTGTGGATGGAGCATATTGAATATCACTGTCTACATGTTTACATGTTCATGCTTGCTGAACACGAGTATTGATAAAGTATTGGCTTCTTACTCGCTAAGGGTTAATGTCACTTACAGTAACGAGTGTAGCTGCTGTCAACTCCAGTCATTTTCGAGTTATCTTCACATCGTTTCCGCCACGGCCGCTCGTCTGTTCGCCAGTTACCGTGTTGTGTTAATGTATGTGTGGATGTGTGGAGGAGATCAGTGCCAGCACAAAAGAACTGATAGTGTTAGCGCTTATCAATACTATGGTCTTTGATAATATAGCCCCAGGGCTAATTTAGTACCCGGTTTCGGTACCCATCCTTAATCAAAACACAAACGAAGTGAAGCTCGTAGAAATGAAATAAAGTTTTCAGCTGCTGCCCGTACCAGGAAGTGCGGAACGCTGCTTGTGAGTCCACCAGTCAGCGTTCCTCGGTACACAGCCCCACCCCTCAAGAATTCTGGGTAATCTGAAAAGTTCTACCCCCCCTACTAGGTACTTTTTCAGGTAATGTTTGGGGTTGAGGGAAAGTTTTTTTCCCCGGGTAATTTCGGTGGAAATGCACGGAGGCTTTTCAAAATCCCGGGTAAATGAGAAAAGTTTCTGCAGTGGAAAAGGGGCTATTGGTACCAATTGAACTGTTACCTACTGCCCCCATTTTGGGTACCCCATCTGTTGTGATACCTAGCACACAGACCTGGTACTAAAAGGTGGAGCTGTGGACACTGCAGTCTGATGGTTGGTCAATAGCAGACGGTCATTCTGCTCAGTCCTGAGTTGTGGCTTGTGTTAAGGCTTATGTAACCTCTTCATACCGTGGAGAGTTTAATTAGTAGACTGTAATTGTAGAATGAAAGGATGTTTTGCTGCCTCTTGCAGCAGCTGTATTCAGAGAAAAAAATAATTTTACTCACTGGGCAGAATACCGGCGACTTTTAAGGTGCAACTTTAAACTTTTACTCAATACATGAGTAGACAACTTGAATCAGTCAACACACCTTAAATTTTACTGACAACTTTGACTATTACTTAGTCATGTCGCGATATGCTATAAGTCGGTTAATTGCACTGTAAATTAAAAGGGAGACGGTAACTTTTCCGGCCGCGATTAATTGCCATATTCATGCGTGTTTGTTTTCCTTGTCTCTCTCCACCAAAGAGACTGGATGACAAGAGCGTTCACTGCCGTGCATCGTCTGGCAGCCAGGTGAGTTGGTTCATTAGCGTAATGAGCGGAGGGAAAGCTCTTGTCATCGAGTGTTTTTGTCTCTGTGGAGGAGGTGGGGCTATGGGTTACACACACAGACACAGTGCGATCTTCGTGAGGGGGAGATGAGGCGGAGAAAAAAAAAACAGTTGAGCGTAAGAGAAAGACAGGGAACTTGTTCCTAAACCAAATGTCACAGCCCCTGTGTGGGAGTGTTTTGGAGTTAACCTCTTGCACTTCACCCCCATTTTGTAGCAAAAGTGACATACCCAAATTAAAATGACTGTAGCGTCTGAACCGCTCTGACTACATGCATGCATGAAGTCTTGCCAGAAAGAAAACTCCCAGAAGTTTCTTGTGAAAGTGGCAGAAACACTCTAGGTGATACAGAGACAGAGTAATGGGCCTCTAAAATCAGTAAAAAAATTGAAGATTTTGCCTAAAATAAAATAATAAATGTGTTTCAGGATGTGGCTTCATCTGAGCAGATAAATGACACAGTGGGGCTGTAGGCACACTACCAATAAACATGTGTTTCAAATTTGAGGAAGACTGCTCAAAGTATGACCATTCTACAGTGTTTTTTTCTATGCAAAGATCCAGGCGGAGCTCCAAATGACGAGCACTCACTCAGCTTCAAAACAGTACTATCAGTGATCAAACGACACTCAGCCAGCTTCAAACATTGTACCTTATTGAAATCAGGTGTGATTATGATAGCTGATGTTGTTTATGACACAGAAACGCCATAAAATATCACCAAATAAAGCCATATGACACGTGAAAGTTATGATCCCACATTCTAGATGGTATATCTCAGCCAAAAATAGTGGTAGGGGTGAGACTCTTACCTTTTATAAAATCAGCTACGTGTCCACTGACGGCTCCTCTTAAGATCGTGAGTAATCCTTTAACTTTTCCCGTCGAAAAATGGCATGACATGACTTGTCACCACTCATCACGATTTTGGACTTTGTGTGTTTAGGCTGCTCTGGTGCGAAATCCATAATAAATAAAAGAAAAACTATGTTATTTTTGAAAAGTCGAGAGCTTCCTGAATCCGGCAATACCAAACATCACATGGTTTGATGACGTAGTGCGCCTGTGAGATACCATTTAACAGAGGAGGGGGGGAGCGAGGACGTCGGCATCCAAGTGAAGTTAGAGAGGTTAAACCAAATGACTTTGTTTGTTCTGAAACCGTCTCAACAAAAAGAGCTAATATGACCAACTTAACTGTACACCTGAGAGTGACAGTCAGTTTTTTTGTATTTATTTATTTATTTTGATTTTTTAACGTGTTATTTCAGATATTTAAATTTTCTTTTTTGCATTCCTGAATATTCTTGTAAATAAATGTTTATTTATCTTTAAAAGGGTGTACTTTCATCATTATGCCTTTATTATCATCTTCTAATCCTCACTCAGAGGATCCTGTGGGCTGCGGCAACACTAAACCCCTGAGCTTGCCTTAGAACGACTAAATGCACAAACCTGCTATTTTTAAATATCCCATCGAGAGAGACTCTGACAGCAGCCTGTTCTATGTTGTTCTGAAAATGATGGCGTGCAACCCCGTTCTGTGGATGATAAACAAGGTGCAGACTGATAAAGGAGGAAATACATTGAGTGCTGGACGGAGCAGTGGGTGATAACAACCCCGCCCACATGAAACTGTTTGCAGTTCAGTGTTTCCCCTATCATTATATTAGGGGGGCACCCAACCCTTGAAGGTCAAGTTAATTTTATTTCATTTTATTTTCAATGTAGCGCCAGACCACAACAGAAGTCATTTAAGGTTACCTTTCCTACAGAGCAGGGGCCTGTATCACGAAGCGAGATCAACCTTTCCTGGGTTACCCAGACCTATCCTGGGTAGACTAACCCTAACAATGGCAATCAGGATAATCGGTATCACGATGCTAGATATCAACTCGGTAACTCAACCCAGGGTTGCTTTATCAAGAGCCGTGAACGCGCACGCAGCGGACCAATCACAATCATGAGAGAAGCGCAGCGTCACAGAGCGTCCTCACAGAGCGCCGTATGTGAGGGAAAAAAAGTATTTCTCGTGAGGATCAGAGATTAATTCTACTAAAATATGAGGAGGAGAAAAGCAACATTATAAAAAAGGCCAACACCGTGGCAGCTGCAGGAGGAGGAAACATGCGTGGCAACGCATAACGGGATGAATAATATTTAGTTTTAGTTTAGATTAGTTTATTTGCACATAATGTTAAAAACAGACAGTATAAAATTTACAAGATTAAAAAAGGAAGTGCCGGAGAGGTTAGAAGCCACTAAAAGCTTATCAAAGAAATTCCCCTGTCAAAACATCAATGAAATCACATAATAGAGAAGAAAAAAAAAAACGGGTCAGGAAAGAAGAAATAGAGGAGGAGAGAGGGAAAAATCAAGACAAAACAAGGCAGCAAATAAAATGATGTGTAGGTTAAATTACTCATCACTGGTTCAAGTAGCTACAGTACCTGTACCTGTACATCTGACACTGATCACACCCTTGAATCCCATGAAATCAATGCTGCGCAGATGAATTGCGTGTATTATAATTATCGTCTAACATCATTGCGTCTGATAAACTGGTCTTCTTTGTCATAACGTTATATATGCTACAATAAAGCTTAAAGCTGACGCCACAATTAAATCATATCAACACCAAAGTGATAGTCTGAATAAAATCATCCTGATATTGAGCTGTGTTAGAAATTAACAGCTGCACAAAATATAGCTAGTGTCCCTCTTTAAAAAACAAAAAGGAAAATCCCTCAAACACCATGAAGTGTAGACATGATAGGCTACTTTCCACATTTCCAGCAGCAAAGCTGTCAATTAGGCCCATTATCTTTAACAGGGATCATTTCCTCCAACAAAACAAAATGTTGGCACTAATTAATGGTGATATTAAGTGTCCGCAAATGATCAGTTTCTTTCTTATGAAGGGGTGGGATGAAAGTTCCACTTCTTTCCACTCCTTTTTGAACAATCTTTTCATTGTCTGTTGTTGCTTTCTTTTCTTTTTTAATGTTCAAAATAAACTTTCAAATCACAATCAATCAAATTAATTAAACTTCCCGTCATGACTGGGCTGCATTTCTGCATTACAGCTGATTGGCCAGTGGGTGGTGCTTTCTATAGGATCAGATTCAACCCTGAACTTACCTTGCTCTGGAGCCGTTCAGAGTAAGTTACCATGGTGATCTACCCCGATAAGAACTGAACCGGCTTCGTGAGACCGAAAACCCAAGGTTAACCCTGAAGTTACCTCGCTAAGACAAAATCCTGCTTCGTGATACAGGCCCCTGGTCCATACCTTGTCCTTTTATTAAACAAACTAAATAGCCTTATGTTATTTATCTTATTTATACAATGGCATGTCATTTCTTTCTCCACATGGTTGCACATTTACAATTCTCCTCTGCTCTCTGTATCGTGCACGGCGGAGTTCCGCCCTGATGCGCACACTCACATACACAGACATGTGCGTGCACACACAGGTGAGCACACTCCAACTAGCACGCGCTGTTGGGAACAACTGTGTTAGGCCTCACCAAGGGGGCACCATTACTGTAGGGAACAATTCTGGGCCTCAAGGGGGGACAATATTAATGTTGTAAATTATACTGGTGATACTGAAAAAGAGGGGATACGATTTGTTGTGATCTAGGCACCAGTGCTATGTTTTACACGGCGGCACCATTTGTTGGGACTTAAGCCTTAACACGGGCCTGACCTCGTAATAGATCTCCAATTCAAGTATCAAATTGGCTATCAGAAATAATTAATTATTATTAATAATAATTATTAATTATGTTACATAATATGACTTAATTTACATTAAATCACCTTGTGTGGCACCATTTCCGTAAAGGGAAAAATGATAGCACGTTAAAGATATCAGTCTCATAAAGTTCACTAAACTATCAATTTGGAATTTTGATTAATAATTAAATTAATAACAATAACCAGTTAATAGTAAAGCCTGAAGAATTCTTGATGCAGCAGAGGTTGACTATTAATTCACCCTTGTGCAACATTAAACAGACAACAGGTGTGATTCCAAAAATTTGATTTATTCATAAAGTGAGCAAAGCAAAACCAAAACACATATTTTCTAATGAACTATATACAAGCTTGGTGTGTGTGTGTGTGTATGTGTGAGAAAGAGTGTGAGAGTGTGAAAGTGTGAGACAAAGAAAAAGGCAGGTGTGGTAATCAAAGGGCCGTTTGGCCTACAAAACAAAATGGCTGACAACAGAGAACTACAAGATAGCCGAAACAAAGCTGGCTTCAGATCGGGGGAGGTCTTGTCTGACCGTGTGGTCAGTACAAAGACAAAGGAAGAGAAGCAGGACTTTGAGTTGCCTCTTTGGCCAACGGTCTGGATCAATGCAGAGGATGTTTAGTTGCATGCAAGACATTGTCTGCGAACAGCATTAGCAAACTAACATCACATAGCTTTGGGGAGACATTACTGATCATTGAATGGATGGAAGAAAGAGTCTCTTGGTGGTGTGCTGCTATGGTTTAGCTGGCAGAGGAAGGGTGCTAACTCAACTTGGTTCTCCTTGTTGCTGGAAAGTTAGTTGCAAACGTTGTGTTTGCACCTATAACTTCTCTGGTTCAGGTTTGCCTCTGCCTTGAGCCTGGGTAAGTCGTGGTCCAGGAGAAAGACAGACTGTGAAACACTTCCAGGGTGGTGAAGATGGTGAAGAAGAAATGTTCTGATTCGTTCAATGTACAGTTCAAATAATTGTTCCTGTGTTATAATGACTGCTGTCATTAAAAGAAACACATGAACACCATGATTCCTTAAAGTGTTTGTGGCGGTGTCTGTCGCCAATTTTTGGATTTGGCTAAAGTTTTCATTTAGGTAACTTGTATCTGTGTTCTACTAGTTAAGAGGGAACTATGCCCATCTTCAAAATTCATACATTCCTGTGCTCTAAGACAGTCCAAAACTGTATAGAAACATGATCATCTCTCTTCCAAATTCAAAAGCTAGAGTGCTAAAAATCAAATACATGATGTCATGAGGTAGTAAGTCTGGAGCAGCTCCATTACTGATGAATGGTGAAAAATTTTCTAGATGGCACTGAGAGCACTTAGAGGAATATCCTGACTGTATGGGAACATTTTCTTTTTCAGAACTGAAAACATTACAAAAGAATAAAACTCATTCAGGTATAAAAGATAGACATTCTGTGAGTCTGTCTATATTTATATAGTCAATAAATACATATATATGTATATATATGTGTGTGTGTGTATGTATATATATATATATATATATATATATACATACATATATATGTATATGTGTGTGCGTATATATATATATATATATATATATATATATATATATATATATATATATATATATATATATGTATGTATATAAATATATATATGTGTATATGTATAAATATATATATGTGTATATGTATGTGTATATATACATATATATGATGAACTGTGCCACGCCTGGAAAGTAGACGAGAGCAGGCGGCCGCAGCGGGGGGCGGTGACAAAAAGCCGCGGTGAAGTCGGACAGTTTCCCGACAGTATCCAGCAGCCTTCAGTCCGTAGGCTACAGGGAGTCACAGACACACTTACATCCTGTCTGGAATGATGTCAGTTCATTAAAAAAGTGATCAGACCCATATATCAGTTTGTTTTCAGTCTCCAGTTGTTTTAATTATGATAGATTAATTTATTAAAATGCTTTACAGGTGATCTGTAGTTTATGTTCATGGTTTATCCTCCATTTGACATGAACTCTTGTAAATCAGCATCATATCAGTTTGACCTGTCCCCTCAACTACACAGGCTGAATAAACAGTGCTTGACTATCCACCTTATTTTCAAACACGGAAGTAAATAGTGATCAACTTCCGTGTTTTTGTGTGTGACTTCCGGTCAGCCGCTTTCCCTCATGCTTTCCCTTACCAGAGCTAACGGTGCAAGCTAATTTTTTTCAGTTTTCAATTGTTTATGTTTGTCAATCAGTTAGTTAGTAAGTTAGTCTGTGTATTTTATATAGATAACTGTGCCCACGTTTCCATTATCCGGTAATTGCCGGTAAAAATAATTCCCTCTAAACACCAATAAATCGCACGTCAATCATAAACTATGAACCAAAAAAGCACAATCTATCCCGAGTGAGACAAACTGCTTGATCCCCGTCTCCAGTGTACCAGCAGAGAACCTGCAGAACCGAATCAGTGAAAAAACATAGCGGGCTACACAGCCTCTCTACCTGAGCAGCTGAAGCTGCGGCTCACACCCTCGACACACAGACACACAGACGGTGCTTCTGCATGCCAGCCAAACGTGTGCGCAACTGTGAGAAATAAATATGTGAGGTGTACGCTGCTTTTCTATCTTTTTTTCCCTTTTCTTTCTTTCTTTCTTTCTTTCTTTCTGTCAGCGACATACACTCCTAGGACAGGACACAGGACAGGTTGTTTTTATTGACTGAGTTGATCATTAAGCCATAGTTACAACATGATTGAGCTAGCAAAGCAGTTTTGTGTTGCTATGTGTGGTATTTATTCAGTTGTGGGAAATCACGATGTCAAGAACACATCAGTGGCTGCAGCTGACAGGGACAGCTAACACTAGCAGCAAAGCTAACATCAGGATGTCATCTGTTAAAAGCCTCCCGTTGTCGGATACGACATGAAACTACTCCAGTTAGCTCAATCATATTGTAACTAAGACATGCGCTGGAAAAAACATTTTTTTCACGGACCATTTATTGAGTTATTGAGTTATCACAGACACCGGTAATGGCTAATGGCTAACAGCTAACGGTTAGCCCAGCTAATGTACGATAACCATGTTAATTGCAAAACGTGCACACAGAAATAGTAATGTTTGTTCAGTCATTGTGTTTATAGACTTGACAAACATCAGATTAGTCTAAACGGTGATATAGTGACGTGAAAAATGTGATATATATAGCTAAACTCAGCAAGGTAAACAACATGGCGATTCCCATTTACACAGTGGTCAAGAGTGCTGGACTGGAAGTATCACACAAAAAAACGGAAGCTGGCTGCGTTCTGTTTTGCCTCCATGTTTCCGTGAAAAATAAGGTGAATAAGGTTAATATTTTCAGAGGAAAAAAAATACAAGACAGCAGCTTTCATTAAGGCTCAGTCAGATACAGTCAGGGCTTCACATCTGTACACGTTATTTTAAGAATCCTCACATCCCACTGACCACAAGTCTCTGTGTTGCTAAATACTTCAATGATTATAAAAGTCCAGTGTTAATATACAGTAGACTCTGTATAGTTTATGATGAATGTATTCAGTCTCTGACAACTAAACTTCACCATCAGTCACGTAACATGTTTTCTGTTCACAGAATAAACCTTCAGATCAGACAAATACAATCTTAATCTCTAAAATTCAACAAAAATGAAAAGTTTATCTAAAACGTCATATTGTTGAGTCGACATCTAAACCAATCAGCTGTTAGATCAGGTGAGAGCCAGGCAGTGCAGTTGGTGGAGAGCAACTGCAGCGCCTGGCTCTAAAAACTGCAGCCGCCTCGCTCTCGCGGTTTTATCGTCGTCCACTTTTGTAATATGTCAGAGCAAGTCGGGATGAAGTCAGACACAAAACTAACCGGCATGCATTGTGTGCCGATCGCCGGTGATCGAATCTGTGCAGGCCTGGCTCATCTCGAATGAACCTAGTGTTCGGGTGCACACCTACACTAAAAGCAAAGGTACTGTGGTGTCTGAACACCGTGACAAAACACCAATCATACAAATCAAATGAGGTAGTTGGAGATTTATTCGTTTATTTCATTTGTGTTGATTGTGTCGTTGGTCTTAAATTTCATTTCAAGTGGCATTAAAAAAGTCTTAAATTTAACTTGCCTTAAGCTGTAGGAACCCTGTTTAAGTCTTGTTGTGCGGGCGCTCAGTGCTCTGTAGCGCCTTCCTGGGGGCGGGGGGTGAAGAAGCAGTGTCCAGGGTGTGTGCTGTCTCTGATGATGCCCTTAACCCCCCAGATGCAGCGGGTCTGGTAGATGTCCTCTAGTCTGGGTAGCTGGGTGCCGATGATCCTCTCTGCAGGCTTAATGATGCACTGGAGAGCTTTCCTGTTCTCAGTGGTGCAACCAGAGTACCATACTGTGATGCAGTATGTGAGCACTGACTCAATGGCTGACCTGTAGAAGCTCACCAGCAGCTGTTTTGGGAGGCGTGCTCTTTTCAAGCACCTCAAAAAGTGAAGCCTCTGAAGTTCTTTCTTGGCCGTTGCCATGGTGTTGATGGTCCAGGGGCGTCATTTATAAAAGAGTGCTTAGGATTCATACTAAAAGTTGATGTGCGCCCAAAAGCTGAAAATGGCGTGCGCCAAAAAATAATCTGATTTATAAAACCGTGTGCACACACACTCTTGCACGCAATGTTCTCTTTATAAATCACAGACCTCTTGGAGTTGTGCGCACCCAGATCCGCCTCATATTCCGCCCTCTACACGCCCTAGTTCAACCATAAATGGTCATGCAAATCACCTCATGAATGTGATCTGCATATAACCGTCACCTTATCGTGGTGGAGGAGTTTGAGTACCCTAATGACCCTAGGAGCTGTGCTGTCGGGGACATTTCGCCCCTGGTAGGGTTTCCCATGGCAGATTGGTTCTGGGCGAAGGGTCAGACGAAGAATGGTTCAAAAGACCCTTCATGATGGAAGATAACAAGAGTTGGTGTACCCGGCCCGGAGGGTTACCGGGGCCCCGCCCTGGAGCCAGGCCTGGGGCTGGGGCCTGTGGGCGAGCGCCTGGTGGCCGGGCCCTCGCCCATGGGGTCCGGCCGGGCCCAGCCCGAACCGGCTATATGGGCTTGTCCCCCTGCAGGCCCACCACCCGCAGAGGGATCCAGAAGGGTTCGGTGCAGTGTGGATTGGGCAGCAGACCAAGGCAGGGGCCTTGGCGGTCCGATCCTCGGCTACGTAAGTTGGCTCTTGGGACATGGAATGTCACCTCTCTGGACACATAGTTCCGGCTCTGGAACCCAAGTTCTTGAGAGGGGTTGGACTCTCTCCTTTGCTGGAGTTGCTCCGGGTGAGAGGCGGAGGGCCGGGGTGGGCTTTCTGATAGCCCCCAGACTCTCTGCCTGTACGTTGGGGTTCACCCCAGTGGACGAAAGGGTTGCGTCCCTGCGCCTTCGGGTCGGGGAACAGGTCCTGAGTGTTTTCTGCGCATATGTGCCGAACAGCAGTTCAGAGTACCCGCCCTTTTTGGAGTCCCTGGGACGGGTGCTGGACAGTGCCCCGACCGGGGACTCCATTGTTCTGCTGGGGGACTTCAACGCTCACGTGGGCAATGACAGCGGGACCTGGAGGGGCGTGATTGGGAGGAACGGCCTGCCCGATCTGAACCCGAGTGGTGTGCAGTTATTGGACTACTGTGCGGGTCGCAGTTTGGCCATAACTAACACCATGTTCAAGCATAAGGATGTCCATCGGTGCACGTGGCACCAGGACAGCCTAGGTCGCAGGTCAATGATTGACTTTGTAGTCGTGTCATTTGACCTGCGACCATATGTTCTGGACACACGGGTGAAGAGAGGAGCAGAGCTGCGTTGAGGATCAGGCTGTTTTCTCGGCTCCAGCTCACCAGGTTCTCTACCTCTGTCCTGTAGGCGTCGCCGTCATTTGCCGTGATCCTTCCTACCAGAATGGTGTCATCTGCAAACTTTAATATGGTGTTGGCCTCATGGGTAGGTTTGCAGTCCAGAGTGTAGAGGGAAAAAAGGAGGGGGCTCAACACACAGCCCTGTGGTGCACCGATGTTCAGGGTGATGCTAGAGGAGACCTGTCTCCCCATGCGCACAGTCTGTGGTCGGCCCGTGAGGAAGTCCAGGACCCAGCTGCTCAGGTGTGTGTTGAGGCCCAGGTGGTCCAGCTTGGTGGCCAGTTCATGGGGGGGGGGGGGTTGAAGGCAGAGCTGTAATCTATGAATAGCAGCTGCACATAACTGTCCCACTGGTCCAGGTCTGTCAGGGCGGTGTGGAGGGCCAGTGACACTGCGTCATCAGTCGACCTATTTGCCCTGTAGGCAAATTGGTGGTGGTCTAAGGAGGGGGGGATGCTGTTCTTTAAGTGTCCTATTACAAGACGCTCAAAACACTTCATCACCACCAGTGTCAGAGCCACCGGCCAAGAGAGAGAGCTCTGAGCCACTGCGACTGTGTGCGCCGCCATCTTGCATCAAATATATATGTATTTAGATATATATGTGTGTGTGTGTGTATGTGTGTATATATATATATATATATATATACACATATATACACATATATATATATATATATATATATATATATATATATATATATATATATATACACACAGTACAGGCCAAAAGTTTGGACACACCTTCTCATTCAATGCGTTTTCTTTATTTTCATGACTATTTAAATTGTAGATTCTCACTGAAGGCATCAAAACTATGAATGAACACATGTGGAGTTATGTACTTAACAAAAAAAGGTGAAATAACTGAAAACATGTTTTATATTCTAGTTTCTTCAAAATAGCCACCCTTTGCTCTGATTACTGCTTTGCACACTCTTGGCATTCTCTCGATGAGCTTCAAGAGGTAGTCACCTGAAATGGTTTTCCAACAGTCTTGAAGGAGTTCCCAGAGGTGTTTAGCACTTGTTGGCCCCTTTGCCTTCACTCTGCGGTCCAGCTCACCCCAAACCATCTGGATTGGGTTCAGGTCCGGTGACTGTGGAGGCCAGGTCATCTGCCGCAGCACTCCATCACTCTCCTTCTTGGTCAAATAGCCCTTACACAGCCTGGAGGTGTGTTTGGGGTCATTGTCCTGTTGAAAAATAAATGATCGTCCAACTAAACGCAAACCGGATGGGATGGCATGTCGCTGCAGGATGCTGTGGTAGCCATGCTGGTTCAGTGTGCCTTCAATTTTGAATAAATCCCCAACAGTGTCACCAGCAAAACACCCCCACACCATCACACCTCCTCCTCCATGCTTCACAGTGGGAACCAGGCATGTGGAATCCATGCGTTCACCTTTTCTGCGTCTCACAAAGACACGGCGGTTGGAACCAAAGATCTCAAATCTGGACTCATCAGACCAAAGCACAGATTTCCACTGGTCTAATGTCCATTCCTTGTGTTTCTTGGCCCAAACAAATCTCTTCTGCTTGTTGCCTCTCCTTAGCAGTGGTTTCCTAGCAGCTATTTGACCATGAAGGCCTGATTAGCGCAGTCTCCTCTTAACAGTTGTTCTAGAGATGGGTCTGCTGCTAGAACTCTGTGTGGCATTCATCTGGTCTCTGATCTGAGCTGCTGTTAACTTGCCATTTCTGAGGCTGGTGACTCGGATGAACTTATCCTCAGAAGCAGAGGTGACTCTTGGTCTTCCTTTCCTGGGTCGGTCCTCATGTGTGCCAGTTTGGTTGTAGCGCTTGATGGTTTTTGCGACTCCACTTGGGGACACATTTAAAGTTTTTGCAATTTTCCGGACTGACTGACCTTCATTTCTTAAAGTAATGATGGCCACTGGTTTTTCTTTAGTTAGCTGATTGGTTCTTGCCATAATATGAATTTTAACAGTTGTCCAATAGGGCTGTTGGCTGTGTATTAACCTGACTTCTGCACAACACAACTGATGGTCCCAACCCCATTGATAAAGCAAGAAATTCCACTAATTAACCCTGATAAGGCACACCTGTGAAGTGGAAACCATTTCAGGTGACTACCTCTTGAAGCTCATGGAGAGAATGCCAAGAGTGTGCAAAGCAGTAATCAGAGCAAAGGGTGGCTATTTTGAAGAAACTAGAATATAAAACATGTTTTCAGTTATTTCACCTTTTTTTGTTAAGTACATAACTCCACGTGTTCATTCATAGTTTTGATGCCTTCAGTGAGAATCTACAATGTAAATAGTCATGAAAATAAAGAAAACGCATTGAATGAGAAGGTGTGTCCAAACTTTTGGCCTGTACTGTATATATAAATATAAATATAATTTACTGACTAACTGCGCTGCACCAACCTGATCGATCAATTGTCAATTCGAGGCAATGGGTAAGCGTCTGGTTTTGTAACTGCATTTACCTTACGGTAATCTGTACAAAACCTAGGACTTCTGTCAGACTTCTTTACAGCAAACAGGGTGATGCCCAACTCGATGATGCAGGTTCAGCAATACCATTGTCAAGCATGTACTGAATCTCTGCTCTTCTCCTCTGCAACATGATAAAACCGCTGACGAATGGGCTTCACATTACCCACCTCTATGTTGTGCTCTACCAGACGAGTTCGACCAAACAAACCTGGATAGCTCTAAATGAGAGACAACTCAGCGCTTCTTTCCTCAGATAGATGACCAAACAAGGACTCAAGTTTACACAGTGTCTCAGAATTCCTCAGCCGGCCACGCAACAAGCTCTCATCCAGTGCTGTAACCCCATCATCCTCCCCACCAGAAAACTGACCCCCAACTGCTGCTGACAACGGTTTAACCTCACAAGCATAATAGGTTTTCAGCAAGTTAACATGGCAGAGTTGAGTGGCTTTCCTACGGTTTGGGGTGGACAGAATATAATTTTGGTCAGACACTTGACTAGGTGTGGGCGATATATATTGTTAACGATAATATCGTTGTCGTTTTAACGATGTGCAAATTTACGTTATCGAGTATGCAAATGACTTAACAAAAAAACAACTGAAAACACACGTTGAAACCAGGTTGAAACCCCACACATTCACTGAACAAGAGTTACGTAACTTGCGTGCAGCAGCACGCCGCAGTACACCTGGGTGGTCACATGATCTCTCACTGGCACCTTCCCGGCAGGGTAGCCTGCTGCTAAACAAACATTAGTGAGACAACATGGCAACACCGCCCACGGATGCTCCAGCAGCTTCAGAAGACGTGGGTCAGCTGTAGTGATAGGTCCGAGCCTGTAAGGTGGGAACTCATGCTGTATTGTGTTGCAGGGGAACAATTAATGGGTTGCTCAAGTACCTGAAACCTGCGTGGTTCATTGCTTCTGGATTGGAGATGCAAGCAGAAGAGAATCGCAGGAATGTGATCTTTGAGAGAGCAAAGTTTCATCAGTGGCATCAAGAAACGGGCGAGACGGCCGACAGTTACGGCGCTGCACTGCCTGCCTGGCGGAGCACTGCGGTTACGGGGCTCTACATGATGAGATGGTGAGGGACAGGCTTGTGGTGAGTCTGCGGGACAAACACCTATCTGAACAGTTGCAAATGGACCCGGAATTGACGCTACAAAAGGCCGTCACCAGAGTCAAACAGAGCGAGCAGGTAAAAAAGCAGCAAGAAATGTTAAGAACATTTTTCCTTTAAAACATTGTGTCCATTAATATCATCCATGAGAAACAATTAATGAGCTATAACTCAGGCTGTTAAAAACACAGATTTAAAAGAATATCGTCTAATTATCGTTATTGTGAAAATATTGAGATACTATTTTTTGTCCATATCGCACACCCCTACACCTGACGCAACACTGTAAAAGGACCAGAAAACCTAGCCTGAAATGGCAAATTAACCAAGAGCAGCAAGGCAAGGACCTGATCAACAGGACTAAACACACGCTATTCTGCCTTCCGGTCATACAAGCGCTTCATCTTCCCCTGAGCAGAGGACAACTTTTCCTTAGCCATCTCCCCAGCTGAATACAACCGATGCAGGAACCCATTTACATACTCAATCAGATTTGGCGGAGGTTCCGATGGTGCAACAGTGCCGTGTAGCAGTGCGAGCAGTCCGCGGACTGTATGGCCAAAAACAAGCTTGTTAGGGCTAAAACTGGTACTGTCCTGCACAACTTCCCTGGCAGCCAACAGAAGCCATGGCAACCCTTCCTCCCAGTCCTGACTCAACTCAACACAGTAACCACGCAACAGAGACTTAAGTGTTTGATGGAACCTCTTAAGAGCTCCCTGACTCTGTGCATGATAAGCAGAAGACCTGTTATGCTGGACCTTTAACGGTTTCAACACCTGATGAAAAATTTGAGCCCTGGTCACTCTGGATAACTGGATAAGAAATGGACTGCGTTAACGCTTTAACCACTGACTTTGCTGTGATGGAACGCAAAGGATATGTGGCTGGGTAATGCGTGCTTTGACACATCACTGTATCAGGTAGTTACTACCAGATTTGGACCGAGGCAGAGGACCAACACAATCAACAATTAAGTGCTCAGACAGCTGGGCATTCGCTGGAATGGGGCAAAGTGGAGCAGGACTTACAACCTGATTGGGTTTTCCTGTCATCTGACATGTGTGACACGATTTAACAAAACATGACATATCTCTCTTTAGACGAGGCCATGAGGGAATGTAGTTATACGTTTTGCGTACACCCAGATGTCCAAGCTGGTTGTGTGAAGTTTTAAGAACCTCGTTACGAAACTTCTCATGAACCACAATCTGAAAAACTGGCTACCCAATTAAATCCTCACCATGCAGCAACCATTTCCTCACCAGAAGGCCATCCTGCAGCAGATAACCACTAGCAGCACTTCTCCCATCCTCAGTGGAGAAAACAGCATCAAACAGCTGGCTCAAGGAAGGATCGGCTCTCTGCTCTGACACTGAATCACAAGAAACAGACAACAATGAGTCATGGACACTTCCAACATCAACCTCACTCTCCTCTTCACCCTGCTCAGGCTACAGCTGCTCACGACTCAGCCCACGTCACAGCACAAGCTGTAAACACTTCAGGGAAGCGCTACGCAATCTCATCTACGTTTCCAGCCACAATGGGTAAAGATGACACAATGGGAGGCGGTGGACTCTCGGCCCACACACGGTTGCCAGCCAGACCATTCCCAAGGATAACATCCACCCCTTCTATAGGCAGGGCAGGATGTACCCCCATGGTAGGGCTGGGCAATAAATCGATTTTATCGATTAATTCGAATTTGTAGTTTTTTTTTTTGTAGATTTGTGTTAATGAAAATCGAGTTTCTATTTAAAATCCGCCATCACCGCTCCACGCTGGGCTCCCATAGTTCAGAGTGGGCTCACCCCTCCCCCCCGCGCGCTTAATACACAAACAACATGGCAGCGAGCGGGGAAGAACTCGTTCTCAAGAAAGGGAATGAGTTCTTCAGCGCTTTTGTGTGCAAGCCTGTCTGTGTCTGTGTGTGTGTGCGAATCAGGGCCGAACGCCGCTGTGCGTGACACAGAGAGCAGAGGAGGATTTTAGACGCGCACCGTGTAGGGACATAAATGACATGCCATTGTGTAAATTAGATAATAAGTGCTACCAACGCCAAGCTGGCAGACCCCCGAACCGTAGTAAAGGGACCTCCGAAGACCATTAGCTCCTTTAGCTTGTGTTAGCTTGTTGTGGCAACAACACATAAACAACGGGACTTTGTCTGCGATAAAGAACGGCACTGTATTTTCAGCACTGCAGGGATGATGCACAGCCTCTCTCATCAGTGTCTGACTTTTATATAGAGGGAAATAACTCAAAAACAGCATGCAGAACTGCGTAGGCTTCTTCACTGTGGCTGCTCGATGTAAACAACATAGCAGCACATGCCTCACTTTCTTCCTGGGGCGCATCCGTCTGACGTCACACACCACACCCGGCGCACTAATGTCTCATACCTCCTACATCAACTACACACATACACAGCTCCACACACACACACACACACACACACACAAGCCACACACATAAGGCTCAGCCTGTAACATAAGGCTATTTAGTTTGTTTAATAAAAGGACAAGGTATAGACCTGTTCTATAGGAAAGGTAACCTTAATTGACTTCTGTTGTGATCCAGTATAATGGTAGGGGAAACACTGCCGTATGATAAGAAAGGGGTCTAGTGGAAAGCAATCACAGATGCAGTCGCCATGTATATTGCAAGAGATATGGTGCCCATATATAGGCTACCTTGGAAAAGCCGGGGTTTATTCACATGCTGAAAGTTTTGGACCCCAGGTATGTGCTACCAGGCCACAAATATATACATATTTTTTTTAACTAGGACGGGAAAAAAATTGATTTAAATAGTGAATCGGATTTTTTGTTTTTGTTTTTTTTTTAGGCCATATCACCCAGCCCATAACCCACATCAGGACAAAGTCTCATGTTTAAGTGTTCTTAGAAAATGGTAACACAGAGCTCAAAATGTAGGAATCGTGTGCAGCAGTATCTCTCAAAATTTTTACTGAACATGAACGCTGAGAAGTCAGGCTTCTCTCGATCCTTCAGCTGCTGAGGAGGAGAGACAACAGAGACAGGCTCCACAGACACAGCACAAACACCAGAGGTACCCTGACCCCCACTATTCCCCCGGTGAGCATTAGCTTTGGGACAATCAGCTTTCCAGTGACCTCTACCCTTACAAAAGTGACAAAAATTTTTGCAGAGTCGAACTGCGACTGAGCCCATGTAGGATACTCAGACTTACCGTGGTGGGGACGCTGTTCTCTTCCCACTTACCCACCACCACCACCCTCAGGAGCCCTGAACTCACCGCGGTGGGTCAGCACATAGTCATCAGCCAGTGCAGCGGCCTCAACTGCAGTCTTCACTTTGTGCTCGCTGATGTAAACTACAATGTGACTGGGAACAGAATTTTTAAATTGCTCCAAAACAACCAAATCACATAAAGCATCAAAGGTACTGACTCCTAAAGCAGTGCACCACCGGTTGAAAAAGGTGACCAAATCCCTGGCAAACTCACCATGATGCTGCTTACCAGATTTCTCCCAGGACCTGAACTTCTGGCGGTAGGCCTCAGGAACTAACTCGTACACTTTCAACACAGCCTCTTTGACTCGCAAATAAACCTTGCTTTCAGCCACAGACAGGGCTGAATAGGCCTCCTGAACTTTACCTGTTAAAACACACTGTAACAAAAGGGTGCGTTCAGAATCAGACCAACCCCTGCTCTCAGCGACATGTTCAAACAAAGAGAAAAAAGTATCTGGGTCCCGTTCACTAAACTGAGGAACTAACCGCAGATTACTGGCAACATCAAATGAAGAAAAGAATCCACCAGCAGAGCCAGAGGCATGAACAGGACCACCAGTATGCAGACTCAACCTCCGCTCTTCCATCTCAAGCCTCTTAAGCTCAGCCAAAAGGGAGGCTGCAGTATAGGTATATAAGTATATATACATATATATATACATATATACATATTTACATATATATGTATACATACATATACATATATGTAAGTTTTAATTTTTTCATACTTTGGGTTATTATCAGTGCAGTAGATTAACAATACAGTACCTCACATGTTGTATTGTATTTATCATAAAGTGAACACAGCGCATGTTTTGGACACTTAAAGTGCACATCTATGTGGTAGTGCACAGAGCCAGACAGCTGATAATATACTTCTCCGTCTCAGCTTGATGCTGATGTGCTTAGCTTTTCTATGTTAACCTTACAATGCCTTCTGTCCAAGATTGGTTCTCTGGCGGCAAAAGAACTGGTTCAGCAAGGGGCACTGGTAGAAACATCCAGTTGTCAACAACTTAACATTTTTCCACAACTGTCACAACTTTTGACATATAACCTTATGGGATCCACTCTAACGTTCGTGTGTGTGTGTGTGAGAAAGAGAGTGATGGGTGTACTTCAGTCAAGCAACAATTTCTTGTTGATCTTGAGGAAAACACGCTGCTCCAGAGATGTGGTTGTTCTGTTCCTCAGGCCAGATGACAACAGTCCACACACTGAGAAGATGCGCTCCACAAAGGCTTTTGCCACAGGGGCAAGTTTTGGATAGACAGCCTCTCTTGATCTCCAGAACTGCAACAGTGTCTCATTAAACACACCCTGTTTGACGTCGTCGCCATACTTCTTCATTTCGGTCAGCAGACTGTCGGCTCCCTTAGGCTCATTTGTCAATGACACATTGACCTCCATACGGGAGGCAAGGAAGCGGTATTTCTGAAGGATAGTAGGAGGGGAGTGTGCTGCAGTATGAGTGGCACTGACATTATCCTGAGAAGGAGTAGCTGTGTTATACTGAGCTGCCAGGTTCTGCACTAAAGACTGTGCTGCCCTCCTCAGTGGCACCATGTCTGGTGTTTGAAGAATCAGTGAAACACTTGGATCCAGTAGACAGGCTGCTGCTGGTGTAGCATCAAACTGTGGGGAATCAGGGCTAAGAATGGCAGCAAAATGTTCTCGCAAGGACTTCAGCAGCACTTGAGCTAACTGCTTCCCAGCAGCAGTTGTCAGCAGGTGTGCCTCAAGGTTGAGCAGGCATGGCACTACTTGTGAGAGTGACTGGCTGTCACTCTGAAGCTGGTCTGTGAGAATGGCAAAGGGCTCAAGCAGCTTAACCAGGTTCTCCAGCTTAGCCCAATCACTTGTGAGAAGTGTGTCCATGCCCAGCTCCTCAAGTACTTGCTTAAGTTCAGTTCTTCATTGCTTCATTGCTTCATTTGCCACTGACGATTTGCGACAATGCGACAATTATACATTTTAAGTTTTAACAGATGTATACCACTTGGGATTGACATTTTAGATTTTGAATGGGAGTGAGTAAATGAGAGCAAGTAAATTATTTTCCTCTCTTTTTTGAACTCTATGGGGTTAATATCAATTAAAGCTTACAACACTGGTTATATCATTGTTACATTTTATATCCAAATAAAAAATCAATAAGACTGATGTATTTGGCACTATAACCACACTCACCGAGGTATCCAGTTTCCAGTCCAATCTCCTCATCCTCCTCGTCTGTTTCCTCCGACTCTGATTCGATCCACAGTTCATCCAGACCATCTGAAGGCAATCGAGTCACACAGTCTTGTAGACATACCAGTCTCAATAAACATATTTACGAGTGCATCTTCCCGCTTGTGGTGTTCCTGCACGTTTACTAACCAGCAGCTATTTGGTCGTCGGTGAAAGCAGTCCATTATGGTTGTCTCCTCCTTCCCGGTGCTACCTGGCCAGGATGTTGCTTCTCTTTCAGGGGAGCTACTCAGAGAGGTCACTTTGTCAATGTACTCGCGATAAGCCTTCTCGTGCGAGCTTCTCAAATGGACTTTCAGATTTGTGGGGTTTTTTCCTTTGTATTCCACATATTTGATCACCTGTTTCCACTACAAGACACTTGCTTTTCTCTTTGTCGCCGTCGTATTCAAAGAAATCCCATATAGGACTCTGCCGCTTTCTCCCAACTTTTGTTGCCATTTTGCAGTCACATCATCAGTAAATACAAGAGAACCAGTTCCAATGGCAGCCATACATGGCCATGACATAACAGTACCTCCACCATGCTTCACTGATGAGGTGGTGTGCTTTGGATCATGAGCAGTTCCTTCCCTTCTTCCTTCTCTTGTCTTCCCATCATTCTGGTAGTTGATCTTTGTTTTATCTGTCCATAGTATGCTGTTCCACAACTGTACAGGCTTTTTAGATGGTTTTTGACAAACTCTAATCTGGCCTTCCATTTTTAAGGCTAACCAATGGTTTGCATCTTGTGATAAACCCTCTGTATTTATTCTAGTGAAGTCTTGTCTTGCTTACAAGAGCATCAGGATGAAAGCTGAAGTGTTTGGGGCACCATTATCTGCTCAGATTCAACCAAATGCTTCAAAACTCATTGGACGATGCTTCACAGTGCAGTTGGACAATGACCTGAAGCATATTGCAAAAGCAACCAAAGATATTTTTAAGGCAAAGAAGTGGAATGTTCTGCAATGGCCAAGTCATATCATCTGACCTGAATCCAACTGAGCATGCGTTTCTCTTGCTGAAGCCAAAACTGAGGGCAAAACACCCAAAACACAAGCAGGAAGTGCAGACGGCTGCAGTAAAGGGCTGGCAGAGCATCACCAGGGAAGAAACCCAGCATCTGATGATGTCTATGTGTCCAACACTTCAGGCAGTCATTGACTGCAAAGGATTTGCAACCAAGTATTAAAACTGACTGTTTAATTGATGATTATATTAGTTTGTCCAAATACTTATGAGCCCTTAAAGTCGGGGGACTGTGTGAAGAAATGGTTGTCATTCCTACACGGTTCATACTACATTTTTGAAAAAAGCCTTAAATGAAAGCTGAGAGTCTGCACTTTAAGCAGGTATTCATTGTTTCATTTAAAACCCATTGTGGTGGTGTACAGAGCCAAAATGATGACAACTGTATCATTGTCCAAATAATTATGGACCTGACTGTATATAACACTGACAAAGTGTCTCTCACTCCTTCCCTCCCTCGGCCTCTCTGTTAATGCTATGTGCATAAATACGATTAATGACTTCAATAAGTAAAAAGATTTAAATCATTTTCCAGCACTAGATTCATTTGAAAGGCCATGGAAAACTTTTTAACTCCCCCCACAAAGATTTTTATTTGTTCAAAACAACAACAGATTTCTGCCTACTTTACTTTTATACTCATGTTATAGTTTTGTGTCCTGTGCTGTAAACCTTTAAACCTCTGTAGCTCTAGTGCTTTGTGCAAAAAGTTAACTTACAGCCTTAGTATTTATTTTATATCATTTTTCATTTACATGTTGTGCAGCTGTATACTTACAAACAGGGAAAAAAAAATCCCTGTCTTTGCATTTTATTTTGATCATAGTCTGTTTTTGTAAAAGTGCTTGTGACATCTCAAATGTGGCTTTGTCTTGCAACTGAACATTTAGCCCATTTTGTACAAAATACTGAGCCATACATCATGTTTCGCCAGTCAGCCTGAAAATACCCACATATGAATTTTTGTCCATATGGCCCAGCCCTACTTTATACCCTATGACATCACAAGTTTGACACTTCCCTCTCTGGCCTTGAGAGTGAGTAGCTCATGTTCCCAAATATTGATTGAAGATTCCTAGGCCATGGAAATAACATATTGGAATTCTTGATTTAGGTGGTGTTTCTCTGTAATAGTCATAAATTGTTTTTTACCAGAAATATCAAAGACTGTAATTGTTTTGAATCTAGCTCAGATTTGTGAAACACTCATCTGTTGGACAAGTGTGTGTCATGTTCTGACAATAAAGAATAGATTAAACCACAGTTAACTGTATGGTTTCTTCAACTTTGACCCAGGAAAAAAAGGAACTTTTAAACTTGAAAAAATAATGATTTGTAATTTATTGTGCTTATGCTGACTTATATGAATTTTTTTATAATAATATTAATATATTTTATTTATATAGCACCTTTCATACGTGCAATGCAGCTCAGAGTGCTTCACAGAGAAGGAAAAAGAAATATATTAATGCATGAGAAGGAACACAGACCAATAAAATATACAAAGTTACTATAAGAAAAGGAAAATATGATAAAAGGTGCAAAATATTACAATAGTAAACGATCAAAGATCAGGGACAATAGAACAACATCATCATATGACCAATTAATTAACATTAAGTCATAATTAAATAAAACAGTGGCCCAAGGGGGTAAAGTAGTGTAATAAGAGACTTTGTATTCCTTTTCTCCCTGTAATCTGCGTTTTTCTCTGCATGTTGTACTCACTGTCCCTTCATCTTTTAGGGCCACATTGGCACAACGGCTACAAAGAAGATAGATGTCTACCTCTCAATGCAGATGGCTCAGGAAAAGCTGCATCCAATGACAGTGGTGACCATTGCCAACGCCCGCGTCCACGACCTTATTGGCCTCATCTGTTGGCAATACACAAGTGAGGGACGAGAACCCAAACTTAAGTGAGTACAATGAAATTTCAGCATCAGTTATTTACAATGTTAAATTCTGTAGAACAGTCTTCTTCTGTCTCTCTCTGCACATGTCTGTACATCTCTCCACAGTGAGAATGTGAATGCTTATTGCCTCCACATCGCTGAGGATGATGGTGAGGTGGACACAGACTTCCCTCCACTAGACTCCAATGAGCCAATCCACAAGTTTGGTTTCAGTACTCTGGCCCTGGTGGAGAAATACTCCTCACCTGGCCTAGCTTCCAGACAGTCACTGTTTGTCAGAATGTAAGTGAAAAATAGGGAACATATTCATGTATGTAAGCATCAGTGGGGATGAACATGTGAACATGTGAATGTTGTGGTTCTCCTGACTTTTACATGTGTTTTTATGTCTAGAAAGTATTTAACATTAGTGCTTTTTGGCTCCTCAGGGCACCAGACTAATTCTTCCTCTGGTAGTATTGGTGCTACCAACCGTCTTACTTGGTTGTTCCAGCACATCATTTGGTTGCACACTTCTTTTCATTATCATTATTTTTATTGTTATTATTGTTATTATCATTTAAATAATCTTTTGTTTTAATCAAAAGCTGAAAAAATAAATGAATTGAAAAATGTGCTACTTTGGCTCTGATGCAACTGCCTCTCTTTGTCTGTGGTAGTCATCACTTTATAGTTTTGCTCACCGTCCCGCCCACAGCACTCTCTGATTGGTTACATATCATGAGTAACAGCCTGTCACTTTAGTTGTATGAGTAAGAGAACTGCAAGGACACAGAGAGGAAGAGAGATGATCATAGTTGGTAAAAATGCAGTGAAGTGACGATGAAGACATATCATACACCAAGCCGTGTTCAACCCCTGTTGCACCTGCTGTTTGCCTCTGCAGCAGCCGCTCCCTCCATCAGTCTGATCAGCTCGACTGATTAGAAAAAAAAAAGCTGCGTTCACAGAACGCACACAAAAACCTCAGAATTTAGACAGGGGACACAAATTGATGCACAAGTGGGTAAAGGGTAGATAATGAATAAAAGGGGACCTTAGATAGAGCCCTGATGAACACCACTAGTAAGTGGAAAAGAGTTGGATCTGAAATTTGTAAGTTGAACAAAGGGAGTGCGGCCAGAGAGATATGACTTAAACCAAGCAAGTTTGGCGCCAGTGATGCCAATGCTAGCTAGTCTTTCTGGAATGATCTTATGTGAAATGGTATTGAAGGCTGCACTCAGATCGAGAAGAATGAGAATGGTTAAAAGACCAGAGTCAGCTGCCATTAAGAGATCATTAATGATTTTTACCAAGGCTGTCTCCATACCATGAAAGGAACGAAAACCGGACTAAAATTTGTTCAAACAGATTATGTCAAAGGTGAGTGTAGACCTGAGCTGCAACTGTTCTTTCAAGTATTAAGTTGTAGTCATAGTCTAGAAAACTGTTTGTTTCTTAAAGCAGCGTATCAAAAAACTATTGGCATTGGTACCAGAGCTTGGTTTTCAATGGATATCCAGTCTTAGCAGCCCATTAATCATATATTGCAGGTCTTCATGGCTGTGGCACAAATTCATTAATGTGTAGTGATGCAGGTCTGGACCTGCTGACTACTAACAAACAGCCTTTTTTTCGCATTGTACTGTGGAGTATATACAGTGCCAAGAAATAGTAAAGGATCACCTTGGACTTCTCAGAATTTTTCCATTATTTGGTCATACATTGTGGTACATTTTTCTTCAAAGTCACAATACTGTACAGGTTACATGTGTCTGAAACAGACAAGTAAATTAGATTACTGGCACAAAAATATACTTGAGTAAAGTATATATATAGTTTAAAAAAGTAACAAAAGAAGTACTCGTTCCTTAAAAAAGCTACTTATTTATTTATGTGCTTGTTACTTGTAATGCAATACTACCCACCCCCGGTGGTACTAGAGGCTCACATGTCTATTCAGAATTAAGATGAACAGCCTGGTGTCTTTACTTGTAGTGGAGTGTGGTTTACTACATTTTGTCTGTCTGGATGATTAAGATAAATACAGAGGTGTTCTCAACCTTGTCTGCTTTTTTTCCTTTTTAGAAATGCTGCTCATGGTTTCTCTTTAATCCCTGTGGACAGTCTGAAGGTAACCATGAAAGAAATTCTCCAGAAAGCACTCAAGAAGAGGAAAGGCTCACAGAAGGGCTCAGGTAATGACACTTGTATCATTTACCACCTTGTCCTTTCATTTGTAGCCATGGAAGTTGTAGACATCAGTGTTTCCCACAGAATAACAATTACAGTCTATGTGTGGCAATAGCTGACAATGGACGGGAGGGTAGGGGGGTGCGCACAGAAGGTGAAATCTCACTTTCACTGTGTGTTGTTCTGCTGCTCCCTCCGTGCCCTCCATTTGCAGAGCAAATAATAACTGAACGGTATATTTATTACTTTTTTGCACCTAATGAATGGTCCAGCTCCAAAAATAGAAAATTTAATGTGGCAGCAGATCTTTTAATTATGGCGGCCTGTCACATATAAAATACATGTGTGGAAAACCCTGGTCATAGTAAATACATCATGTCTTCATACGTCATTTTGGTTGCCTCTCTTCCAGCACATTGGTCAATTGAGTTAGAGTTCTCAATTTCAACCCGAGCCTGAGTATGACGGGTCGGGTCGGTTTGGGCCGACTAATTAAGTTCATTGGGCGGGCTGAGTCGGGCTCGGACAGTAGAGAGAGAGAGAGAGAGAGAGAGAGCGAGAGCAATCAGTTAATCAATTATCAACATTGTCTCTACTTGTAAATATGTAGCTTTTCATCATTTTGTTAATCCATCATCTCCAATTTGCTGTAAGCTGTGCCACAGCCTGGGCCATTTATTAAAGCGTAAATGTTTAATTATCAAAGGTTAAACAGATATTCAGCAGCCTGTGAGGAAGAAAATATGCATGTCTGTTAAGATTATTCCAGATCCATTCATTTTTCAATGTTATGTTGTTGAAGTTTGAAGGTTATAGTTACCGTTTTTAATAAAGTGTTTGAGTTGAAGTTAAAGTATCGTCTGCTGTGTATGTGTAAGGGGGAAGATAATAGGGCTATAATAATTAAGCAAGAAGAATATACGAATTATAAAAATAAAGAGTGCTGAATTCTGTTCTAACGAAAATAATAATAATACTAAAACAAGATATGCTGCTGTGAAGTGTGAGTGAAGTTCGTTCAGTCAGCATTCAGGTGCAGGAAAAGTGTTGAGAGCGGCTCATTAAGTGCAGCGGTACATGATGCGCAATGGTTGCTCTCCCCCAGGCTGACGTTGAAGCCTGCCTGATAATACTATTTTGGGACATGAATGATTGGTTGACTTTAAGTGACTAAAGATACTGTATTTGAGCCAGGGAAGCCAGACTGCTGAGGCGCACAGGGGGAGCATGATTTTTTTTCCCCCTTCCATTTAAAAAAAAAAAAACTCGGGTTCAGTCGGGCTTGGACCCAGCATTGTATGTGATGATGTTGGGCGAGCCGGTTTCGGGCTTCAAGTCCAAGGATTAGTATATGAAAAAAGGCGACAAGGTTGTTTACTGCTGTCTGTGGCAAAATTCTCAGATGGTAACTGAATCAATCAACCCTCCTACCATCTATACACACTAGGGGTGACCCCGAATAGTCGATGATTCGGTGATTCGATTCGGAGAAGTCTGATTCGACTGCCAGTCTCACCATCGAATCGTCGCAAAATGTGGTTATGAAACAAGACTGTACCATTCTGACTATATGGGGGGGCTCACTACTGCTGAACATCTTGATTTGACATAGAATGTATTTGTTTTCTAGTAATTCCTGATATAATGCCTATTTTGATACAAACATCAGCCTAATTTCTGTTAATAAAAAATTGAAAATGACGCATGCGTTTAATCAGTTGGCATAATCATTACTACGCATGAATAAATCACCCAGTTGCTCAATCCAAATAATCTGAGGTGAGTGAGTGCGCTGCAGGACCATCAGAGCAGCATCGAGGCCTACGGTGATTTAAAGTTAAAGTTAAAGTCCCACAGATTGTCACACACCTGAGTGTGTGAAATTTGTTCTCCGCATTTGACCCATCCCCTGAGGGAGCGGTGAGCAGCAACGGTGCCGCGCTCGGGAATCATGTGGTGATGATTTACGGTGGTGGAGTGCATAAACAGGCGCCAGGATTTTGATTGTGGGTGGGCCTCCAGAAAACTGAATGGGCCAGTTAAAATAAGCAAAAAACGGGCTCCCCTTTATCTCGGTTTCAGCGCTTTTCTGCGGCATTGAGGACAGCGACGCCGGTGCACCGGTGTGGCTCCCTTGTGTCGCTGTCCTCAGCTCAGTGCTGAAGCTTGGAGGAGGTCTGTGCTCTCAAATCAAACTTTTTTGAAGGATTCAGGGCTTGACGCTAACTTTTTTCCCAAGGAGCACATGTGCTCCTAAGTTGAAAAAGTAAGGAGCGCACAAAGAACTTCAGGGGCACAATGTAAATTGATCAAATAATGTGTTTTCCGTAATAAACGTGATGCAAATAGACATTTACAAGCCAGGTAAAATCATCAAGTTTTGAAAAAGTATTGCAATTTAATTTTGTCTTTAATGTTATTATCTTATATATATTTTATCTATGCAATATGATTATCTTATATAATGTTATTACTATCCTAAAACATTCTCCAGGTCCTCTGAAACTCTGCAGGACTTATTCCCACCCTGCCCAGCAACGGTACCGTGGCAAACGGTCCCTAACTGTGGGGAGAATGGAGCCTCTTTTCCCGGTCCCTCTTCTCCACCACACGTTGACTTATTCCCACCCAGCCGACAGCCTGGCCGTGGAGAAAGGTCCCTAACTGCATCAATAAGTGATTAACATAGGGGGGATCAAAATAAAATAAATAAATAAGATAAAAATCAACCAGCCACCCTCCTCCCCTGACAGTCCCTTCATAAGTAAAGAACAGTCCCTAAAGTGCGGTGAGGTTTGTGGACCGTTATCTGGCTGCCACAAGAGAGAAATGTGAACGGCTTGTTTCTCCTCTGACACGCTACATACCTGTGTGCCGCCACAGCTCGGTTGTCCAGGTACTACTGGGCAGTCATGACACCAACGAAAGAGGAAATTACTGGACCTGGAGTCGGACTTCTCTGTCGTGGTAAACCGTTATCTTGCTATGATCCTCTGCCGTATTCCTGTCACAACCGCCATGATAATAGGGGCGCCCCAGTGCCCACTCCACTAACTTGACGTGGAAATGAGCGGTAGTCTAGAAAACTGGAGAGTTTTTTTTGTTGTTGTTTGTTTTGGGTTTTTTTGGATGGCGCTCGTGCGCCCTCACATAGATTGCGCCCTGGGCGGTCACCCACATTGCCCAAAGCAAAAACTGTCCCTGCCTCCGCCACACCGACAGTGGGACTTAAGGCCGAGATCCACCGGGCACGTCAGCAGCGCGACACGTCTGCAGCGCGAGTCCCGTAGCAGCTCGCCCCCCTGTTAATCAATTACAGTGACTCCACCGGCAACGGGAGCAGCACGACAACTCTATTTTAGGATGCTCTTCTATTTTTGTCGCGCTACGCTCCCCTATGCGACCCTCCAGCAGATAAAAACTACATGAAATAGTGTGCTAAACGTGCACAATGTGTTTTTAAATGAATAAACCATTATCAGAGGTGATATGTGATGATTTTTTTTCATGCATTTACCCATGTTTATCCGTGACATTGTGTAAATGTCCGTGGCGGACATTTGAAAGCGAGTAGATGACAAACAGTACAGTAAACTTGTAGATAACTCAAATATATGTAATAACTTAGGTGGAAGATGCTTTAACATTTCATGCAGCCTACATGCAGCCTCTCGGCTCGGCTTCTCTACGTGTCGCTTCCGTACGCACTCAGTGGAGCCCATATGAATACGCCGCGACACTACGCTGTGGACCCCGGCCGTTATATTCATTGTGCCGACAGTGGCTTGGAAAACCGCCCATAACCGTGTCACACGGGGAAGAGGGAAGAGGGAAGGCAGCTGGAGTTCCTCCAACATTTGCGGTTAGATTATCATATTTTTTTATTGACAAAAATATAGGCTGCTTCGGCTGATTTTTTTTTATGCGCACATGTGCCCCTAAATATTTTCTACAGTTCACACACACCTATTTTTAGTCGCAAATGCGAGTGAAACGCTCGCACTGTCGAGCCCTGGGATTATTCGTTTACCTGAAGTGTCTTGAAACAAATTTCACCGCTGATTGTTTTCTTGATAGACTCTGATTTTTTTTTATTTGGCTACTTTTTGTCCGACGATTGAGAGCAGTGATGCACGGTCCATGTGGATGAACTTGTATGAACCTGAGTTGATTAATGAAGTAACTTGAAGTCAGAAAGAAGGAAAACTGTTTTACTTTTATTATTATCATCTTATTATCCCAACTGAAGAATTCATTCATTCATTCATTCATCTTCTAACCGCTTCATCCTCTTGAGGGTTGCGGGGGGCTGGAGCCTATCCCAGCTAACATTGGGCGAGAGGCAGGGTTCACCCTGGACAGGTCGCCAGACTATCACAGGGCTGACACAGAGAGACAGACAACCATTCACGCTCACATTCACACCTACGGACAATTTAGAGTTATCAATTAACCTAGTCCCCAATCTGCATGTCTTTGGACTGTGGGAGGAAGCCGGAGTGCCCGGAGAGAACCCACGCTGACACGGGGAGAACACGCAAACTCCGCACAGAAGGGCTTGAACCGGCAACCCTCTTGCTGTGAGGCGACAGTGCTAACCACCACACCACCGTGCCGCCCCAACTGAAGAATTAAATTTGTTTATTTGGGTGTTTTAACTCTTTTCTCTGAAGCGGAAACTGACGCAAATGAGCTCATTAATCAATGAGGGGGAAAACGACATGATTCGACAATTAGTCTGCTAAAGGTAAAATCTGTCAAATCAGATTCAACTATGAAAATTCTTAGTCAGGGACACCCCTAATACACACACACCCACACCCACACAGATGTGTGTACATCCTCACACAGAAACAGAAAAGGGCCTTTGTCTCATTTACATTTAGGTAAGTATTGATCATTTACTGTATTTACTCACAAGAGTCAGATTCATCCTCTTCATGCTCTCATACACACATTCTCTTACCCCCCATGGACAACAGCCTTTGTCCGTGAGGGGGCTGAAATAAGCAGGAGCAGCTCCACACCATTGGAGAGAGGCCAGCTTGGCTTAGCTCATGACTGGAAATTGCTGGTGGATATCGGACAGCAGCTTGTGTTCCCTCCAGAGATCGCCACCACCACCTTAGGCATATGAGCGGAAAAAACCTGCGCTATGCCGAACTAGCTGCTTAAGCTCAACATCGTGGCTGGAAAACAGAAGTCCGCCCAGTGGAGGCTGGGTGCAGAGGGTTTGTGGCAACATCTACCACCAAACTACTGGGGGACCTGGGAATCAGGGGCCAGAGCCAGCGCTCGTCCGTCAAAGATGCATCGGAGGCAGCAGAGAGAAGTAGCTAGTGGCTCTGGCTAAAAAGGAAGGATCCCTGCTGGGCTCCAAATAGCAATAATTAATCATAAATGATAATAAATAATAATGAACAATTGGGCATGGGATGCAAGCTCAGGACTGATCACCCTGTAGCTGGCCGCCTTTGGTGAGGGTGTACACACGTGGACAAAATTGTTGGTACCCTTCTATTAAAGATAGAAAAACCCACAATGGTCACTGAAATAACTTGAAACTGACAAAAGTAATAATAAATAAAAAATTACTGAAAATCACCTAATGAAAATCAGACATTGTTTTAGAATTGTGGTTCAACAGAATAATTTGAAAAAACAAACTAATGAAACTGGCCTGGACAAAAATGATGGTACCCTTGACTTAATATTTTGTTGCACAAACTTTTGAGGCAATCACTACCATCAGGCGATTTTTGTATCTCTCCATGAGACTTCTGCACCTGTCGACAGGTATTTTGGCCCACTCCTCATGAGCAAACTGCTCCAGCTGCTCTCAGGTTTGAAGGGTGCCTTCTCAAGACTGCATGTTTCAGCTCTTTCCACAGATGTTCAATAGGATTTAGATCAGGGCTCATAGAAGACCACTTCAGAATAGTCCATTGTTTTGTTCTCAGCCATTCTTGGGTGTTTTTAGCTGTGTGTTTTGGGTCATTATCCTGTTGAAGGACCTATGACCTGTAACTGAGACCAAGCTTTCTGACACTGGGCAGCACGTTTCGCTCCAGAATGCTTGATAAGTCTTGAGATTTCATTGCACCTTTCACAGATTCAAGACAGCCTGTGCCAGATGCAGCACAGCCCCAGAACATCACTCAGCCTCCTCCATGTTTCACAGTTGGTACCGGTGTCTTTTCTTTGTATGCTTCATTTTTGTATCTTTGAACAAAGAGCTGATGTGACTTGTCAAAAAGCTCCAGTTTTGTCTCTTCTGTCCAAAGCACATTCTCCCAGAAGCTTTGCGACTTGTCAATATGCATTTTGGCAAATTCCAGTCTTGCTTTTTTATGATTTGCTTTCAGCAGTGGTGTCGTCCTTGGTTGTCTCCCATTCAGTCCACTTTGGCTCAAACAGCGATGGATGGTGCGATCTGACACTGATGTACCTTGACCTCGGAGTTCACCTCTAATCTCTTTGGAAGTTATTCTGGGCTCTTTGGTTACCATTCGTATTATCCGTCTCTTCAATTTGTCATCAATTTTCCTCTTGCGGCCACGTCCAGGGAGGTTAGCTACAGTCCTGTGGACCTTAAACCTCAGAATAACATGTGCAACTGTAGTCACAGGAACATCAAGCTGCTTGGAGATGGTCTTATAGCCTTTACCTTTAACATGCTTGTCTATAATTTTCTTTCTAATCTCCTGCAACAACTCTCTCCTTAGCTTTCTGTGGTGCATGTTCAGTGTGGTACACTGAAATGTGGCAAATTGGTCATGTGAACCTGGAATCCCCTGGGTTTAACAGAAGATAAATTTGTGTGTCATCGGCATAACAGTGAAAGGAGACTTTGTGTTGGTGGAAAATGGAGCCCAATGGAAGCATGTACAGAACAAATAAAATGGTCCCTAAAGCCTGATTTATGGTCCTGCGTTAAATCAACGACGTCGCTACGTCGTAGGGTACGTGCCTATGCAGAAGGCTCGCCGTAGTCCCCGGCGTAGCCTGACGTGCACCTCCCCAAAAATGTAACTACACGTTGAGGCGACGCAGAGCCAGCGCAGACCGAGAGGGCTGTGATTGGTTTGCTTGGTAGCAATGCATTTCCGGTTCTGTATTTCCAGATTGCGCCGTCCCCGCCATCTTTAAACATCTTCTGTTGCGATGTGGCTGTTGCAGTATTAAGGCCCATTTATGCTCAGCGTTCAATACGGATACGGATACGGACGGAGCCGTCTGTCCGTGTCCTGCTCCGCGTTCATTTCTCTGTGACCGGAAAAGCCGGAAGCTAAACGAAGAATCAACTAGAGACGACGATAACCATTCAGGAAAGGAACGCAGCCTCCTACCGCTCTGGCGGTGAATTGCACCGCGACGAAATGGAGTGACGGAGAAGTTCGAAGGGTTCACGACGGCGTCATGGCAACAACGTAGGTACGTCGTAGGTACGTCGTAGGTACGCCGCAGGACCATAAGTCAGGCTTAAGAAGGAACCTTGAACTACACCACAAGTGATACGGGCAGATGAGGAGGATAGGCCCCCCAGTCTCAACAGAAAAGACCTGTCCGATAAATAGTAGGCAAACCACTTGAGGGCAGTTCCCTGGATGCCAACCATTTCTTGGAGACGGTTCAATAATATACAATGATCAACCGTGTCAATGGCCGCATTGAGGTCTAATAGTATTAAAATGGCACATTTGCCTCTATCTAAAGACAGCAATAAGTCATTTGACACTTTAAGAAGGGCAGATTCTGTGTGTCGAGCCCTAAAACCTGACTGAAAAGTCCTCATGATGTTGTTGTTAGCTAGATGAGACACAAGCTGAGAGTAGACAGTTTTCTCCAGTACTACGGACAGGAATGGGAGCTTGGAGATGGGATGAAAATTGTTTAATACAGAGGTGTCAAGGTTTGGCTTTTTAATGGGAGGCTGAACAATAGCATGTTTAAAACAGGATGGTACAGTTCCATTTGTGTGACTACTATTGATAATGAGAGAGACTGTGGGACCTACAGTCTCCAACACAGCTTTTAAGAGGAGTGTAGGAACAATGTCCAAGGGGCAGGTTGTGGATTTAGTGGCTGAGATGATATCATAAATGTTGGACAGAGACACAGGCTGAAAGTAAGTAAAGACGGCAGAGCAGGTAGACACCATGGAGGGATCACTGGCAGGTGATGAAATATTTGACTGAATGTGATTAATTTTTGAGGAAAAAAAGTTTACAAATACCTCACAAATGGCTCTGGTCGAGAAAGGACAGTTAGCAACAGTGGGGTTGAGGACTGAACTTATTGAGTGAAACAATGCTTTTAGACTGTGAGAGTTTCTGGAGATGATGTTGATGTCTATTGGGTTGAATAAAATTGAATTGAATTGATGTTCACGGTCACCATGACTCTAGTTCCAGTGACTACAGACACAACTGTTGGCAATCCAGTATCTGAGGGCTTGGAGAGAATAGCAACTTTAGGAAGACCAGTCTACATATCTTTCTTTGTATCAGTGACATTAAAATAGCGTTCCAAGTTGTGCCCATTGACCTCTTGTTTGTCCTAAATACATTCAGGGCTTCAGCTGGATACAAAGCATCTCTTTTTTAGATTTCTTGATTAAAGCAATTTGGTGTCCGCTTCTGAACAACTTTGTGTGGACTTTTTGTTTGTGTGGACTCTCAGAAGCAGTTATGCAAAAGAAATGTGTGGGAAGACTAGAAAGGCTTTACACAAATGCAGGTCCGTTAACCATTTTGATCTTCCTTTTGACACATGTTTTCAGTGAGTTGCATCATTTGAAAGTTTTCCTCCCACAGCAACCCATGCAGTCTGGCATAGCTGTCTGAGGTAAGTTCAGATACGTGACTTTGTTCAGCTGGCTTTAGCTGGAACAGTTTGCCAACAGCTTCGATGCTGATGCCTCCAAAGGGAGAGTCTGGATCTGTTAGGCCTCTAATATGTTGTAGGCAGCATTGAATGTGATAAAGCAGATCTGCCTCAACCATATCCACTTCATCAGTGATGAATAATTTGAGTTTTTTCAGATGTGCTTGCAATATGTTTAGTTTTTCTGTGCATGCTGTCAGATATTGTTTGTTTCTTGGACCACACAAGGCTTAAGGCTGAGTAAAGCACAGTGATGTTGCTAGGTACACATCCTGCATCCCCGATGCATTAAAATCTGAAAAGAAGCACTGAACTCATGGTGATGGCATTTAATTTTTAGTTAGCTTATATTTTAGGGACAATTTATATTTTGCTTCTAGGAGATGCACTGAATTCAGATGAAAAAGAAGAAACTTCAGGTCTTATTTTGATGCAACATAAATCTTTCTGAAGTCTGTGCAAAATCTGTCCAACACATCAGCCTTATCTGCCAGCAGACATCGAAATAGCCCAGCTAGAGTGTGCTGGTTCTGCTATCCCATGTTCTAATATGTACTCTGCCTCTTTTTCCATCCGCTTAGGCTTGCCTTTGGGCAGCCTGTAGGAACGTTGTCTCACAAGCTGAGCATCCCCCACATGTATGTCATTGTCAATCACCCGGCACCCTGTCACCCAGCTCACTGTAGAGGTGGTGCAGGTAATCAGATTTGTTGACTTTACCTGTAAGGATAGGCTCAGGTGGAACATAAAAATCACCTGAAGGCCCAACTCCAACTTTGGCCACTGACATTATCAACTCCAGTGTGACACTGTCTGTTGAAACCATCACCTTTTACCTCAGTGGCTGAGTGAGCAGAATGATAGGGCTTAAATAAGTTCACATGGTATCACTGCACGTTCTTCCTTTCATCTGGAGTGTATACTAAATAATCCCTGTCTAACATATTGTTTTTTATTGTGTAAGGCCCACTTTACCTCAAATGGTGACCGTATAGCAGGTGACAAAGCCAAAACTTCATCCTCTGGCTTATATAGACAGGTTCTGTGTTTTGCGTTCAAAAAGCTCCTTCATTTTTTTCTTTGCATAGCTAAGACATTTGTGAGCAGTAGCACAGGCAATATACAGTAGGCAGAGAAAATCATTTGCATGGTTTGACACATTATCAGGCAGCTCAACATTTTTCAACTCATTACCCAACACAGCCGATGGACCCCGAACTGTGTGTCCAAACATCAGGGCCCGTATTCACAAAGAATCCTAAGACTAAAAGTAGCTCTTAGTGACGTCATTCTAAGAAAAATCTTAGAATTCCTCGAATTCTAAGATTTTTCTTAGAATTTTCCCTCAGTAAGATAAAAGTTATTCACAAAGCATCTTAGGCCTTAAGAGAGCTCCTAAGGTGAAAAACTGTTAAGAGGAGGGAGGAGGACTTTTAAGAAGCCTAAGAGTGTCTTAAACAGAGAAGATGGCGGAAAGACAGAGAGGAAGGAGAGATATTCTCCATATATTGAACGACTTAAAACGATTTAATAAGACGCTACCGGCTCGATCGTGCAGTGATAATGTTTGTGGTTGACCTCATCAGGGATTAACTTACTTTTCCCACCCAGCGTAGTAACGCAATAACGCCCGTTTTGGATTGCAGCACGTACCAGCGCTTCTCACACTCATCGCTTGTGCGTAAAAGGAGAGGGAACGACGCATTGATGTGTCGGGCAATACACTCCCAAGTCTGCCTCTTCCTTGTGCCGTGATCCCGGGACCGAATTTCCCTCTTAAAACTCCCTTGTTCTCCTCCACGAGCTGCGCCAACAGCAGGCACTGCTCTTCTGTCCAGTTCAGCTTTGTCATTCTTTTTTTCTCCATTTCATTCGTTGTTTTGGTCATTCTGCCAAATCAAACCGCTTTTTACAAGGAGGCCAGCAATCACAGTAACTGCTGACAGCTGAGTCTGCGTCCACCATTAATATCAAATAGATTAAGTAGTAAAATTACCAGCATGGCGAGTAAACATAACAATAAGCAAATCAATATGATAATTGGCATGTGAATAAGGTACGTTCAAACATTTTGAAGCTGTGTAACAATTAATTTAATTTTGCTGTTTCATCATCAGGACATAAAATTATTTTCACGATTACACATTTCTTAATACAGTCTAAGTTCTATGATCGGTTGATTTCACTGTCCATTCATTACTAGGAGCGCATTTGTTGTTCTTTTTTTTTTTTTTTTTCCTCCTCCAACCAATCACAGCTTTTAGAAGATTGCGTCATACCTAGCAACGGGGTCACCCACACCTCCTCACTAAGATAAAAGTTTCTGTTCCCTCCTTGCTCAGAGTTGCTCTCAGAAACTTCCTGAATCACTCTTAAGCTAAGATTCCTTGCTAGGAATTTTTAGGCTAAGTTAGGAGCTCTCTGAGAGGACTCTGAGAATCTTTGTGAATACGAGCCCAGGTCAATAGGACAGAAACCTGTGCTCCCCTGTGACACCGACCAAGGCAGGCCCTCTTCCCAACCATGAAAGAGTTCAGTACAATAGGAACGCAACAAAGACTTCAATGTGTGATGAAAATGTTTAAGGGCTCCTTGAGACTCTGGATGGTATGCACTGGACCCCTGATGTTTGAGCCCCAACTGTTTTACCACCTGAGAAAAAGTGTGAGACATGAAATGACTCCCCTGGTCAGTTTACACCACTTTGGGACAGCAAAGGTAGTCATAAAGAAAGTCAGCGCCTTCCATAGAGGTTTGGTTTTAATGGAGGGAAAGGAAAAAGCAGCAGGAGCACATAGTACATCTCTAGGTTCCTATTGACAGTGATGTGTAAAAGTACTAAGGCTCCTCAACCACTGGAATCGGGTACAATGGAGCTGGTCAAATCTGTTGGTCAGGCTTTCCAGTTAACTGACAGGTGTTGCAAGCTTTACAATACATTGCTTCACCCCTTTTCAGACAAAGCCAGAAGAAATGATGAGAAAGTTGTCTTCGCACCAAGATGACTTGAGTTCCTCCAGAGCTAAAGTATAGTCAGGCTTTGCCTCTAGGGCACCAATTATCAAATTATGTTTGTCTTTCTGTTACTGTTTTTGTGGTGTTCACTTTTGCATAGAATTAGACATTTTAATGACAGTGCTTACATCCCCAGGTGCAAATATTCCACCGTAACAAGTTCCCCCCGACACTATTTTGCAATGGTAGTGTCAATTCATCCTGGGCTTAGCAGCCCAAAATGATTGTGTTTTGTTTAAAGAAATACAAACCTCTGATGATGTATGCTTCCAAACCTTTCTCTAGCACTGACAGTGTTGTGGAGATAGAAAAACCTGAATAATATTGGCATAATGGGAATAATATCCCACATGTCCAAATCGGAAAATGCTCAATTTTGGAAATTCGTAATATCCAAACTGAATATGCTGTTGATATGACCTGCATCAAATTAGGAATACTGCATATATGGAATAATAGGTATTTGTGTGCATATAACATTAAACGTAGCCATGGTCAAATAAGGAGATATAAGATGTTTATTACCATTAATAAGACTATAATTGATTATAGCATAATTATAATAATATTAATTAATAAGATGTCTATTTACATTAATTATGATTTATAAGGGTTAATTATAGAATAACCACATTTATTACTGGTTTATAAGACACTGTAAGACCCTATCAGATTAAATTAATAAGGTGTTATTAATAAGGTTAATAATCATCCTTTGCAGCTATTGGATCTAAAGTGGGAACAGTGTCATATAAACATTAATAAATTATTAATATGCTCTCAGGGCTCGAAACTAACAGTGTCCTGATGTCCCGGTGACTATAAAAATTGCTACTGGGACACAAAGATGATGTGTCTGGGACAATTCCAGGACAGAAAAAATAAAAAAAAGTCAAAGCAATATCGAAACGGTTATTTACAACATCATTACGTATGGGTATCTAAACGTTGCTTTTGTCGCTTGAATAATTTCAATAAAAACTTATGAACAGCAAAAATACAGTGGCTTTTGCTGCACTTGATCTGGCTCCACACGCGCGTGCATGCACACACACAGAACTCAATTCGCTGCATGACGGTCACGCTGGGTGCCACTCGCCAGCCATGCTTGCCCCTCCTCATCAGAGCACAGAACCTAACAATGCTGAGATGGTTGAATAAACTGATGCAAGCCCCTCCAGTGCCGCTCCAGTTGGAGTAGGATGCGACACTTGGCTTGGGGACTCTGAAGACGATGTTTCATCTGTTTCTGCCGCTGTGGTAAGTTAGATTGTTAAAGTAGGCTATAGGCTAACATTAGCTTGTTGATTTTTAGCTAGTTCTAGTTCTTTGCGATAGCTAACACTACCAACTCAGCTAATCATATACATGATGGCCTTACAAAGTTATAAGATGTGACTGTGTGTTCTAAATTTTGATGTTTATGATAATGACGGTAACGTTACAGTTAATCAGAAGAGGTGTAACAGTTACTCGGTTCATTCATTCAATAATTAGGCTAGGAACTTTAGCTACAGTGATGAAGGTCATGCTTGAACTAGCAGCCAGTCATGTTTCTAATTTCCTACAGGTAAGCTGAGTATAATGAACACCCAGATAACAGTAGTATGTGTTAGCAGAACCTTAGTGTGTAACTGTGACACTCAGAGACATTGACTTTGACTGCGATTAAAAGAGTGTGTGTGTGTGTGTGTGTGTGTGTGTGTGTGTGTGTCACGGCTTGTGGAGGGTGCCGCTAGAAATAGCTTCGGTAGCTAAGTGCATTGCTAATGACATTCTGTGTGAGTTAAAGTGAGTGAAATGTGTGTGAAGATGGTTGAGATACAAGAGTGACAGTAAATTGTGTGAAGCAGGATGAGCAGAGTGAATGTGTTAGGAGCATCAATGAGCTATGTGTTATATTGGGCAGGCTAATGGATATAGGCTGTGTCATGTTCATGCTACCTCCTGCTGATTTGCTAACGCCATAGCCTGACTTCATTCCTCTCCGTCAGTAAGGCTAAAGGAGCATTTCATACATTTTGGCAATTGAAGTTTGTATCAGGCCCAGTGTGTAAGTGTTTCACTCTTGTGAAACCATTGTGAGAGTAATTCAGTACTAGGCTATGGATTAAAAACAAGGGAAGTTAGATTAAATGTGTTTATGGGTTTAATTCTGAGCCTTCTCTTTCAGAAGGATGGACTGACATTGCAGATGGTGTCAGATGGACTGCAGAAGATGACTCTGGCTCTTGTAGCCATGCAGGTAAACAAAATAAACTCCCTTGAGAGGAATTAATATGCTACAGTGTATGTTTAGCAATCGTGACAGTAAAAGTTTTTTTCTTCTGTATTTCAGACAGTCCCAGGTCAGCATCTGAATCAGTTCCTGGATGAAGTGGGACCTTTTCCCGGAAACACCTTCTCTGGTGTAAAACTCAACAGGAAACAAGTGGATGATGATGACTTCCACAAAGTGAAAGATAAACTAATCAATGGCTTCTGTGACAACCTCACCACGTGGCTTGGCAATCTTGATATGGGTGTCTTGAAGTCCGCTGCCACCATGTTTGGCCTGAAGACATCACTGACCAGGCCACCTTTGGGCTGGCCGATGTTAAGACTTTTGTCACTGACTTTCAGAAAACTGATGGATTACAGGGAGCTTTGTCAATCTAAGTAACAAAACTTTTGAAAAGCCAAATGAACTCAGATCTGTCTTTTTTTTTTAACTCAGCTATTAGGGTTTCCAATCCTTTTTTCCTGTTTTTTACAATAGTGGTTGCATTAAAAAATCAATATGAAAGGAAATATGTCCTTATGTTGTGTTTTTACCACAATTGGTAGGCTGAATTCTCATCATGAGTGAATAAAGCAGCTAACTCTGAATCAATCTGCTCAAATGTTTAAGTTCAAATAACTCATGTTTGTCTTAGTATGCCATTTTGAGGAAATGAGATTCCCATGATCCTTTGCTAAAGAAAATAATAACATACTAGAGTGAAAAGAGCGCATCAGAGTTCTTTAATGTTGAAATAATGATTGATATCTGGATGTTGCAATAGGTGCATAATTAATAGAATTATTAACTTCAGTGAGTGCATAATAAAGAGTTTATGAATGTCAACAAAACACTGTTCCCACTTTAGATCCAGTAGCTGCAAAGATGCATTATGAGCTGTTAATAAATGCACATTAATAATTTATTAACCTTTATACGACACTGTTCCCACTTTAGATACAGTAGCTGCAAAGACGCATTATGAGCTGTTAATAAGTGCATATTAATAATTTATTAACCTTTATACGACACTGTTCCCACTTTAGATCCAGTAGCTGCAAAGATGCATTATGAGCTGTTAATAAGTGCATATTAATAATTTATTAACCTTTATACGACACTGTTCCCACTTTAAATACAGTAGCTGCAAAGATGCATTATGAGCTGTTAATAAGTGCATATTAATAATCTTTATACGACACTGTTCCCACTTTAGATCCAGTAGCTACAAAGATGCATTATGAGCTCTTAATAAGTGCAGTTAATAATTTATTAGCCTTTATACGACACTGTTCCCACTTTAGATCCAGTAGCTGCAAAGATGCATTATGAGCTGTTAATAAGTGCATATTAATAATTTATTAACCTTTATACGACACTGTTCCCACTTTAAATACAGTAGCTGCAAAGATGCATTATGAGCTGTTAATAAGTGCATATTAATAATCTTTATACGACACTGTTCCCACTTTAGATCCAGTAGCTACAAAGATGCATTATGAGCTCTTAATAAGTGCAGTTAATAATTTATTAGCCTTTATACGACACTGTTCCCACTTTAGATCCAGTAGCTGCAAAGATGCATTATGAGCTGTTAATAAGTGCATATTAATAGTTTATTAACCTTTATACGACACTGTTCCCATTTTAGATCCGGTAGCTGCAAAGGATCATTATTTACTATTAATAAGTGCATAATTAAGCATTTATTAACTGTAATATGGTATTTATAGTAACTTCTTATAGTCTCATTAATGTTAATAAACACCTTATTAATTTCATATTATAGGGTCTTATGTTGTCTTATAAATCAGTAATAAATGTGGTTATTGTTATATAATTAACCCTTATAAATTATAATTAATGTAAATAGACATCTTATTAATATTTAGTATAGGTTTATAAACTTACCAAAGTTTCTATTACGTGCTTATAATGCTCCTATAAGCAATTATAACTCAGTCAGTTATGCTGTAATAAACACTGTCTTATTAATGTTTATAAGCATCTTATACCGTCTTATAAGTGCTCATTAACTGTTAATTTGTGCTTATTAAACATTAATTAGCGCTTATTACAGTACCTTAATATAAAATGTTACCCGATTTGTCAATTATAATTAATCAACAATTTCCATAATTATGTATGAATATGCAAATGAAAGACAACAGATCTAACTCTGAAACGGCACTTTACTATTGAGTCAACAAGAACTTACAAACAATGCCAAATCTGCTGTTTACAATGGTTGACTACAACCTTGTGACCAGCAACCAAAGCGTTTTTCCCCCTAGATGTGCGCGCAGCTAGTAATGTTTGTAAACAAGAAAGCCGTCTATTGTGGCAGCACCCATTCTGACATTGAAGCAATTAATAGTCACCTCAGTTTTAATGGACATCTTATTTCCATCTTCTCCTCATAAGGGTGACGGCACCTTTTCTGATATTGTAACACGTAATAGTCAATAGAACATTCCAAATGAATACTAAAGTGTGGAAGTCAGCATATTAGCAGTTGTGGTTCCCTTGTCTTGAAGTCGATGGGCTTTTTGAATGGGCTTTTGGTTAGATGCCTGAATTAAGGTCTGTTAATACAAGCTAAAGACATTTTCACATTTTGTTCTATGATATGAAATACATCTGTAAATACCCCACTGTGACAAGAGTATGTGAATAAAGCAATAGTTAAGAAGCACACCTCACTGTACAGGCCTCACTAAACAGGCCTTACTGATGTCTGTCATTGCATGTTGTTACTGTGTGCTACTGTATATGACATTGTTTATGTTGTTACTGCGGGCTGTATCATATGCTGTTATCTGATAGTGTACAGTGCTGGGAAAAGCAGGCACAAGAAAGTCTTATGTCAAAGTTAAAGTTAAAAAAAAAAGAACAAAAATTTGAATAAACATGTGTACTTCTTTGTACCTACCATTCCTTTTGCTGATCATAACTATTCCTATTAGCTGTGTGGTTAAAACATAGTGACATCACCAAAAAGAAGTCAGAGATGAGAAGTCAACAAATATGAGCTATCAGACAGACAGGTTGGTCAATCCAACAGTCAACTCTGTTTGTCAGTGCCTTATTATTACCAATAGGACTGCTGGCCAAAAACTGAACTGAAAATAAACCCACCATGTAAAACAGAATTATCCATTATGATGAAATTTTACTTCATAAACAAGAATGAGATTTCTTCCACACCTAACTTAAAAACTTTGAAAAAGTTAAGGTGTCTTGCTGCGTTTTCACAGTATCATTCTTCAACAGGACCCATGTACCGTCTGGAGAAGCAAACTGAGCCAAATGTGGCAGTTGACCTGGACTCAACACTGGAGAGCCAGAGCACCCTGGAGTTTTGCCTGGTCAGAGAAAACAGTAAGTAATCCCAGTAGGTCAGTTGACTTCCCTGATAACGACAACTGCCTTATCTTCCCAACGAATGGCTCTGCAGCTGGTAACACTCCGCCAGCTTCACTTCATGTTTTATCTGACAGAGGTTGTATGGTAGCATGCAAAAGTTTGGGCACCCATGGTCAAAATTTCATTTACTGTGAATGGTTAAGTAAGTAGAACATAAACAGATCTCCAAAAGGCATGACGTTAAAGATGAAACATGCTTTTCAACATTTTAAACAAGATTCATTTATTAATTTTGTTTTGTACAATTTTAGAGTGAAAAAAAAGAAAAGGAGCACCATGCAAAAGTTTGGGCAACCCAAGACTTTTGAGCTCTCAGACAACGTTTATCATGCTCAGACCTTAATTAGCTTGTCAGGGCTACGGCTTGTTCACAATCATTAGGAAAAGTCAGGTGATGCAAATTTCAAAGCTGTGAAACTGTGTGCATATATATATATATATATATATATATATTTGGACTTCCCCAACATTGCTAAGTTTCCACAACTCATATTTTGTTGTCCTTAAGAAGTTTTTTCTTTTCACCACATATTTCTCTGCTGTAATAGATTTATTTACATCAAAGATATGCCCCCCTCTTCCTGTGTTTGTTACATGGATAAATGTGCACTTACTATTTGCAACTCATGAAAAATTAGGTGTATTTCTTTTGGTCCAGCACATCTCCCCCAATCTCTTCAGATGTCCCCAAAATAAACACAGCAGAATTGTGCAGCCCTACTCATCAGTGATAGGTCATGTGTTAAATTTGGCACAAACATCCACTTGGACTCAAAAATGAACTAATTAGATTTTGGTGATCAAAGGTCAATGTCTATGTGACCTTGCCTCTGTCTTATTCTCCTGAATGTCGTATCTCAAAACACCTTGAGGGAATTTCTTCAAATTTGGCACAAACATCCACTTTTAGTCAAGAATGAACTGATCAGAATGTGGTGGTCAAAGGTCAAGGCAAGTGTGACCCCATCTGTTACATTCATGTCAACACGGTATCTCAAGAATAGCCTGGTGAAACCATAATAATCTCGCGAGCTCATATTCTATTTCGCTCCACAGATCAGTCTGGCCATGCAATCATAAAGGTGCATTCTGGCATCGGTTAAAGCTTACCGGGCCAATCACAACTGTTTATTACTTTGGGGCGGGTTATTTGAAATCACGTGATCAGAATAGGAGGGACAAGGGGCGGAGTGAATGCATTTCGTAAACAACCAACATGGCCACTGCTTTTGAAACTGCTATGGTAAATGTGTTGAACGAACTGGAATGTACATTTTCTTTAAAAGCAGAGCAAACGGCTGAACTGAAAGCTTTTATTGAAAAAAAGGATGTGTTTGCTGTCCTTCCTACGGGATTTGGTAAAAGTTTAATTTACCAACTGGCTCCGTTGATCGGGAAAAAGATGGGACTCAGTGAAAACCCAGTGGCTATTGTTGTTTCTCCGCTAGTTGCTCTCATGAAGGAGCAGGTTAGGGAAGCGACCAAGCTGGGAATCACAGCCACGCAACTCAGAGTCCACAGTGAGGAGGAAATCAGCAAAGACGGCAACACTCTTTCCCAGACATCATCACAGCTCATCTCCGCTGCAGCTTGCTGGTCTGTTTACAGTGGCGTTGTGCTAGTCTACGCCACACATTTCATTTACTCTGATTGGTTTTCTGTCTTTCGAATTGCGTGAAGGGGCACTTTGAGTGGACAGCAATTGATACCGCCCCTCGGGAATAGAGGAAATGTACAGTCCGTGTCCAGACCCATTCGTGTTTTGCAAATTGGGTCTGGCAATGCCAGGCAATCTCAAGAACACCTTGAGGGAAAGTCTTCAAATTTGGCACAAATGTCCACTTGGACTCAAGAACGAGATTAGGATTTGGTGGTTCAAGGTGAAAGGTCAATGTCGCTGTGACCTCACAAAGTATGTTTTTAGCCAAAACTCAATTATTCATATGCTGATTATGACACAATTTCACATAAATGTGTAATTGAATTGAATGATGAAATTATCACATTTTATATCCAAACGGTCAAAGGTCAACTTCACTGTGACATCATAATGTTATGCAAAAAAAACCTTTTCTGGCCACTGTTCAACACCATTCCTCGGAACAGAAGGGGCGACATTTGGTCCATTAATCTTGGATGTCCACCTTGAAACCTTGCTGTGAAGCATCCATGTTTTTGCAACTTGACAGAATCACAAAGTCATACAACCACGAGGTGGTAATTCTATTTTTTTTTTTTTTTTAATTGATTTCTCTTCTGTCTCAAGGCTCCAGGGGCGAGGAGAGCTCTGAGGAAGACCCTCCCATTGACATCACCACAGTTCAAGACATGTTGAGCAGTCACCACTATAAGTCCTTTAAGATCAGCATGATCCACAAGCTGCGCTTCACCACAGATGTCCAGCTAGGTACATACTGCAGACTGTACTCAAATATGCATAATTTTTCTCCAGCTCCAAAAGTTTGTCCCAAATCCTTTCCTGTTTACCCTTTACACTAATGACTATATCATCCCCTCACCTATCACACACAGTGGAAACAGCTGATAGTGATCACAGTTACAGTAATCAAACGCTTATATGGATCAACAGAATCTTTCCTATACAAATGCTGTTAAAATAATTTGCTTACAGTAATCAAGTTATCTGCTTACAGTGTTCATTTTGGGTCTTTTTATACATGACAGCATATGTAAAATGACAACATACTGTATTCAGGTGCTCTTTTGCTTGTAGTCCAAACAATGGGTGGTTCTCTGTATGGTCATGTGTTCATACAACTGTTTCTTAAGGTATTTCAGGTGAGAAAGTGGAGATTGATCCTGTCACCAGTCAGAAGGCCAGTACTAAGTTCTGGATTCGGCAGAAACCCATCTCTATTGACTCAGACCATCTTTGTGCCTGTGACCTTGTAGAGGAAAGAAGCCCCAGTGAGTGGCCCACAAAAACAGTGTCTCACTTTCCACATCTACACATGAAATTCACAGTAGAAACCACGTTCCTCAATGCTTGTTTACACACATTCACATACACAAACAAATGCTACAATCAAGATTATGTAAAAACACAGAAAACATACATCTACAGGGTTTTTTCAACAAACTCTTTCATGCCTCTGTGCTGGCAATAGCTAAGGCCAAAAATTTAAGGCATTATGTTTTCAAGTTATCTGTCTGTCAGTCCATTCATCCGTTCATCCATTCTCGTTAACACAATGTCTCAGGAACACCTTGAGGGAATATCCTCAAATTTGGCACAAATGTCAACTTGGATTCAAGGATAAACTGATTAGAATTTGGTGGTTGAAGGTGGAAAGTCAAGGTCACTGTGACCTCATGGAACATGTTTAGCCATAACTCAAGACTTAGTACGCTGATTATGACAGAATTTCTCACAAATGTGTAATGAGATAAAATGATGAAGTGATGACATTTTATATCCAAAAGGTCAAAGATCAACTTGTGTAGTGCAATAGCTTTCAGCTGCCTCAAAATAGCAAAGCACCAACAATGCTCCTGACCACACATCATTTTAAGACGTATATGCCCCTGGGCACACAGATGGGCGCAGGCACATTATCTAATTATACATCATGATCACTTGCAATATGCCCGTATTTATTTATTTATTTATTTATTGCCCTGCTCACATGTAGGCATGTTCCTGGCGACTAATTTCCCTGTTGACCAAATGAAAATTTTAATTAAGACTAGTGGACTAGTCAAAAAAAGAGAAAACACTCAGAAAACATTTAGCACAATTTATTAAGTATATGAAGCATTGTCCTAAAAAATATTGTGTGCATTAAAGGGAAATTTCAGTTTATTTCAACCCGTCTCCTATCGCCCTAAATTTGGTTCAAGTGACTAGTGACATACAGATAATAGTTAGCATGTTAGCCGTTAGCCTAGATACAGCCGTAGCGTCAGACCTGTTGAAACTTAATTGAACGGGCATCCTTTCAAGTGCAAAGTTAGTCCACTAAACAAGCTTTTTCTCCACAAAGACCGCCTCATATCGTTAGGATAAATGTCAGAGAACATATAGAAAATGACATGTAAACGTGTTGTCTTGTCTTACCTTACCGGTGTGCTGCCATGTTTGTTGTTTATCCCTCTAGCTCTGCTTTCCAAAGCGTAGCCGAAATATATCTCGCCAGCTCTAGATAAAGCCCAGCTGGATACGTTACTCCAGGTGGAGGTGTCTCGTCCTCGGTCACATCCAGACCTTGAAAATAAGGCTGCAACCGCTCCCATTCCTTGCAACAGAGGCATTCCTCTTCTGTGGGCACTGGGGCACAGCATTCACAGGTACACCACCAATCTCCAGAGCTACGCAGCCTTGCAGCAGCCATTCCTCCTCTCTCGTCCTCTAACGTTACCTGTTGCGCCTTGCTCTCTCCTCCTCCTCCTCTGTTCAGGCGACCATCCGGTTCTGCCTTCCAGCTGTTGCTGCTTGTTCAGGCACGGTATGAGATCGCTGCTTGTTCTCGCAATATTTCGGCAGTGCTTTGGAAAGCAGAGCTAGATGGTAAACAAACATGGCAGCACACCGGTAAGGTAAGACAACACGTTTACATGTCGTTTTCTATATGTTCTCTGACATTTATCCTAACGATATGAGGCAGTCTTTGTGGAAAAAAAGCTTGTTTAGTGGACTAACTTTGCACTTGAAGGTTGCCCGTTCACTTACGTTTTAACAGGTCTGACGCTTTGGCTGTATCTAGGCTAACGGCTAACATGCTAACTATTATTTCTATGTCACTAGTGACTTGAATCAAATTTAGGACGATAAGAGACGGGTTGAAATAAACCGAAATTTCCCTTTAAGAGCCCTTTGAAGCCTATAATCACAATTTTCAACAACCATGTTGGATTCTAAATGCCGCTGAAGTACGAGACACTTTGTGCCATGTGGTAGGAATGTGAACATGACGGCAACTCAGTCAAAAGTTAACCACTAAAATAACATCTAAAATAAATAAATTGCCTCTGAAATGTGGGGCACGTTGAACCTTGCAGATTATCCAACAAAAATGATAGCAACTCACTTTAAAGTTAATAAAACAGCATCTTCATTTTAATTAAATTTGAGCTGAAATGAGAGGCATTTTGCACCATGCAGTATGAATGTTACCCTGCACACTATCTGACAACATTCACTTACAGTTAAGGAATTATATAACATCTCAGAAAAGATGAATTGCTGCTGAATTCATTTTCTTGATCAAAGTAGTGCCAAACTGCGCTGATTTTGCTAGAGGACATTACTCCAATTTCCCACCGTGCTGTGTTAAAACTCCAGTCTACTCGAGCATTACTGCAGGGAGGGGGACCGCTGTCTGACGGCTCTGTAGCACCCACTAGTGGCGGGAGGCTGCATGACAGTTATGTGGTCTTGTATGTAAATAAAAACTAATAGGTTTAACTGACTAATATTTTGTCTGACTAGCAAGGTGGTGGACATTTAATCGTTTAGATGTCTACTTGCGGGCATCCCTGCTCACATCCTGCAGCCAGTCGTCATTCTCCGCTCTTAAGACATCTGACATGTACTCAGATCACACAAAGACATGGCTGCAGATGTGTAGACAGGGAGAAGTAATTCCTGTCAACTGTGCATCATTTCTGTTATCAGCCACCTGTCTCATTTAACATGCTTTTCCTCTATGTCTTACAGGTCATGCAATATTTAAGCTCACTTATCTCAGCAACCATGACTACAAGCCTCTCTACTTTGAGTCTGATGCTGCTACTGTAAATGAAATAGTGCTAAAGGTGAGTTATGGCTGGATGTCTTTGCTGTGCCGTGCTGCTCTTTTTCTGACAGTTAAGGATTAGTCTGGGCATAAAAAAAATGTTCTGGTGCTTTTGTCTCAATTCTTCTTTCATAGAAATATCATATACTGATATGTACTGGATATAACAGCATTAGTGGCAGTAAGCCTAAGTAAAGCACATTTACTCGTGAATAGTACTAAAGTACAGTTCAAATGTACTGGTACTTGACTATTTCCATTTTTATAGAGTATATAGATTTATTTCTTCACAGTGCTCTTCAGTGTGATAAAATAACCCTGACGATGTCATGATGATGTCATCAGGGTTATGTCATCTTGGGCTTGTAGACATCACATGTCTAACAGAAAACCTGAGTTAAAAAGTGGAGGTTTGGAGTTTGAAAGACTGGAGTGTTTACCAGGCAGGGAGGGTCGAATGAAAAGATGTTGTCTTTTACTTTTTATTTCAGTGTCATGTCAGTCATTTGGCCCGTCCCACATGACACCATTATATTACAGTCATCTTCAGGTCTTGCATATACAAAACATGTGGAAAAGGAACAAAGACAAATTAAAGCTGCAAGCAGCTGTGATCGGGCCCTCGCTCTCCCGCGCCACCGTGGGGGGCCAGCAGCACGCATCACTGAAGCGGTTATGTGAAAACTCAGAGTAAGTTAACCCTGACGTGGTGTGACGTTTCATCTTTGTACTCCAAGAAAACCCCTATGGGGAGGGGTTTTTGAAAATTTCAAGCTGGCGCTATAGACACATTTTGTCCCCCCATGGGCGGCGCCCCTATGGGATGCAAGAGCTCGCCATTCTTGACCTGTGTATCCGTTTTCATGAGAATATGAGATCGTTTAAGCCATCAAAAAGCCAAACGTATTTAGTGGCGAGGGATCGATAGTCACCACGCCACCACACGGACACTATTAGACGTAGCTTCACAGCGTTCATAAGGTAGCTTCACCAACTTGTTCTGCATGCATTAGAAGTGGAATGAACTTGATGCAGTCAAGTTTGTGTCATCAGTACATGTTAAAGTAAAGACTGGACACTTCCTGTTACCACCGGGGGGCGCTTATGAGTAAGGTGGGATATTAACATATCTGGTCGTTCGGAGCGGAGCCATCGTCATGTCCAGCACGTTTGAAGCTGCTGTGATCAAGTATGTGGGCGTGAGGTCCGTTTGAAATTCGATGGCAACAAAACGAAAAGTCGCCAAAGTTTGTCACGCCCTAGCGGCCACGCCCCTTGACATAGAGAGAAGCTTTTAATAACTTTTGATCAGCATGTTCTCAGGATGATCTGTACCAACTTTGAAGTCGATAGGACGAAATCCCTAGGAGGAGTTTGTTCAAACATGTCAAAAATTCAAATCAAAATGGCCGACTTCCTGTTGGGTTTACGGCATGGGTCCAAGAGGATTTTTTGTGCGTCTTGGCATGTTCTATGAGCCCACCAATTTTCATGCGTGTAGGTGAAACTCACAGGCGGGGCTTGAGGCACGAAATTTTCTAGGGGTCGCTATGTCGCCATTTGGCCCCGTCCACATACAACACTGCCAAAATATCAAATTTTTCACCAGACCAAATGCGTGTGCCAAATTTGGTGAGTTTTTGAACTTGGGAAAGGGGCGAAATTGGGGATTATATTCTCGGAAGAATAATAATAATAATTAAAGCTGCAAGCAGCTGTGATCGGGCCCTCGCTCCCCCATGCAACCGCGGGTGCCTGAAGCACGTGGGGGCTATGGCGCGAAGTGAGAAGGGAGAAAAAACAGGGCAGGAGTGAAAAAACGCATACAACAACATAACCATGACCTACAAGCATAATCAGATGTAGCCAGGTGCATTCAGGGGCGGACCCTCATCACACATGTAAAATTTTGAGCAAATCGGACAGTGCATGAAGGATTTATACCAAGTTGATGTTCCATGGCGAAGGATGAAAAGTCGTCGCCGCGGCAGCCTGCAACATGACACGTGTGTCACTGTGGAGATTCATCAGCTTGATCGTCATGTGGCAACAAAATGTAGTTGATCAGGTCAGGAGCTTGAGGCTGGTGTTTGTCAGTGTAAAAGATGGCATTTCCTGTTTCTACAAGGGGGCGCCATGAGCAAAATTGCCTTCGAGCATATGGAGGCGTTGAGGGCGGGGCTCTTATCATGTACAGAAATTTTGAAGCAGTTTGGATGAATTATGTGGGAGAGAGAGCTGCTTGAATATGCATGGGGATGGATCAAAAATGGCAGCACCATAGCAGCCACGCCCTTTGACCTACAGACATGCAGAGCACAACTTTTGATCAGCATGGTCTCTGGATGATCTGTAAAAAATTTGAAGTCGATTGGATGAAATCCCTAGAACTAGTTCGTTAAAATACATGTGGAAATCATGCCAAAATGACAAGTCAAAATCAAAATGGCTGACTTCCTGTTTGGAGTAGACCATTGGTGCCAGAGACTTTTATGTGCATCTGGACAACATACACATGTGTACCAATTTTCATGTTCCAACTCCAAAAAAACAACCCAATGGGGAGGGGTTTTTGAAAATTTCAAGGGGGTGCTATAGAGGCATTTTGTCCCCCCCATGGGCGACGCCCCTATCAGATGCAAGAGCTTGCCATTCTTGACCTGTGTATCCATTTTCATGAGTAGATGAGGTCGTTGAAGCCATCAAATTGCCAAACATATTTAGTGGCGAGGGATCTATAGTCGCCACGCCGCCACATGGACACCATTAGACGTAGCTTCACAGCATTCATAAGGTAGCTTCACCAACTTGTTCTGCATGCATTAGAAGTGGAATGAAGTTGATGCGGTCAAGTTTGTGGCATTAGTACATGTTAAAGTAAAAACTGGTCACTTCCTGTTACCACCGGGGGGCGCTATGAGTAAGGTGGGATATTAACATATCGGGGTGTTCGGATCGGAGCCATCGTCATGTCCAGCAAGTTTGAAGCTGCTGAGATCAAGTATGTGGGCATGAGGTCTGTTCGAAATTTGACGTTAAGAAAATGAAAAGTCGCCAAAATTTGTCACGTCCTAGCGGCCACGCCCCTTGGCATAGAGAGAAGCTTTTAATAACTTTTGATCAGCATGTTGTCAGGATGATCTGTACCAACTTTGAAGTCGATCGGACGAAATCCCTAGGAGGAGTTCGTTCAAATGTAAGTTGAGTAAATTGCCGTAACGAAAAAATTCAAAACAAAATGGCTGACTTCCTGTTGGGATTTTACCATGACATCAAGAGACTTTTTTGTGCGTCTCGGTATGATACATGTGCGTACCAAATTTCGTTTGCCTACAACAAACTAACCCCAAGGGGAGGGGTTTTTGAAAATTTGTAGGGGGCGCTATTTCGGCATTTCGCGTTGACCATGTGCACCCGCCCAAAAATATCGAATTTCGGATCCGGCCGGATGAATGTGGAAAGTTAGAAGCATTTTGAAATTTGGGAAAGGGGCGAAATTGGGGCACGAAATGTTGGAACAATAATAATAATAATAATAATAATAATAATAATAACAATAAACAGTGCGATTACAATAGGGTCCTACGGACGACTTCGTCGTCGCTCGGGCCCTAATTAAAGCTGCAAGCAGCGATGAACGGGCCCTCACACCTTCACGCAACTCAGGGGGGCTGACAGGACGCCTTCTGACGCGTCAATTCATTTCTGTCAAAGTTAGATATCGCATGCAGGAGTGACTCTGCATATCCTTGATACAGTGCTGGAATGACATATTTCACATTTTGTATCACTTCCTCTTTCCACTAGAGGGAGTTGGAGAGCGCACTAATTATACATCATGTACATCAAATATACACAACAGCATGTAACTTTCAGATAAATCTAAAAATAAGTGTTTGATGAGACCTACTTCCTGTTGCCACTAAGTGGGTCTATGAGTATCAGGCAATATGGCAATGAAAATGTGTTCAGGGCGGGACTAATATGAATCATGTGAAGTTTGGTGGAGATTGGACCATTTATGCCAAAGCTACAGCAATTTCGTTTTTCATGGCGAGACCTCAAGATTCAACGCTCAGCAGCGGGCGCACCATTCAACATTGGGCAAATCCTGTGATAACTTTTGGTCACAACGTAGTCACGCTTACATACACCAAGTTTGGAGCCAATCTGATTAAATCTGTAGGACAAGTTTGTTAATTTACAAGCCCTGGAAATGGGCAAAAACGCACAAAAGTGGCACAAGTAAATTCAAAATGGCGGACTTCCTGTTGGGCTTGGAGCGTGGCTCCAAGAGGCTTTTTTTGTAGGTGATAGTTACAGGTGTTACAGGTGAGTAGGTGAGTGTTACAGGTGCCTACCAAGTTTCATACATGCAGGTCAAAGCAGCTTTGGGGACTGCTTAATTGAAATATTCTAGGGGGCGCTGTTGAGCCATCTTGGTGCATCAAAGCACAAAAATCGCATCAGACAACAGGACTTGCGACCTGTGATGTGTATGCCACATTTGGTGAGTTTTCAAGCATCCCTTGTCCCTTCAAAACAACATCATGTTTGATGGCGAACAAGGCGGTGCCACGGTGACAGCGTTTGATGAAAACTCAAAGGCTTAATTTTTCAGTATCATCAAGGTCTAAGGACTTAGACCAGCAAGTTTGAGTTGGGTCTGATTAACCTGCTAGCAGCGGGACATCAAAGAATGTATAAAGTAGCTTTCTGTTGCCAGTAGGTGGCGCTATGGCGGTGATTCAAAATTCCTCTGTAGATGTGTTCAGGGCTGGACTGTCATCATATGTGTGAAGTTTTGGCAAGATATTCCCACGTGGAGTCAAGTTACAGCAACGTTTATCATCACGGCGAAATATCAAAGTTCGCCGCCAGGGCATGGCCACGCCCTTCGACGAAAACTCACAGTTTCCACAATAAAGCATCATCAACGTCTTATGACTTTTTTCACCAAGTTTGAAGTGGATCTGGTCAAGTCTGTAGGAGATGTACATTAAAGTCTAAAACGTGACATTTCCCATTGCCAGTAGGGGGCGCTATGTTTATCTCTAATTATTGACATGTAGATGTGTTCAGGGCGGGACTGTCATCAATCCTGTGAAGTTTGGCCAAAATTGGACCATGTATGCTGGAGTTATAAACTACTTCCTGTTTAGTGGCAAGACCCCTAACTTCGACGCCATCCCACGGTCACACGCATTGACGAAAACTCAAGCTTTTGATAACTTTTCATCTTCAAGGTCTTGGGATGGGACAGACCAAGGTTTGAAGTCGATCGGATGAAATCTCTAGGACTAGTTCGTTCATTTATGACCCCTGGAAATGGCCAAAAATGCACCAAAATTGCACAGTAAATTCAAAATGGCCGACTTCCTGTTGGGTTTAGAGCATGCCTCCAAGAGGCTTTTTTGTACGTCTCTGGGTGTTACATAAGCCTGCCGAGTTTCATACATGTAGGTTAAACTGGCTTCAGGGGCTGTTTCCTCAAAGTTTTGTAGGTGGCGCTACTGAGCCATTTTTTGGAACCTGCACACGAGACCCTTAAAATATCCAATTTTTCACCAGTTCTGAGATGTGTGCAAAGTTTCATGAGTTTTCAGGTATGTTAAGCCTCCCAAAAAGGCAATTCATTTGGAGGAAGAATAATAACAATAATAATAATAAAAAATCCTTGCATTTCAATAGGGTCCTCGCACCGCAAGGTGCTCGGGCCCTAATAAACAGCGCGATTACAATAGGGTCCTCTGCGGACGACTTCGTCGTCGCTCGGGCCCTAAATATAGCTGCAAGCGGCAATTCAGGCCAGCGTAGAGAGGTTTGAAGTTGAAATCTGTGAAGGATCAAGACTTTGACAGTTTACAACACCTACATAAAAATGACTAACAGGTTTTATGATGATCAGACAGATGCTCATTTATTTAGGTCCAAAACTCTGCTGGACTACACTCCTCTTGGCAACTCTGTTTGTCCCTATTGTTCAGTTGCAAAAAAACAATTTGGAAACATGCTTCAATAGTTTAATTAAAAAAATCTACAAAGTTTGTTGATGTTTGGACAAAATGTCATTGGTTTATGGTCAAATTTTGTGCCAGGCCATTGCGCTTGTTTGGAACTGGTGGCGCCCCCTATTGAGTGATTTCAGAAATAAAAACCTCAGGTGACTCAATGTTGTTATGAAACATATCCTGCAAGTTTTGTAGTGATTGGACAAACAGTTACTGATTTTTAGTCCAATTTGCTTTATACTATGCCCATTTTTTGCATTTATAGTGTCCCCTAGGGGCCATTTTGAATGAAACTTTCAGATCTTGTTGCTAGTACTTATTTGGACATTTCCCTGCAAGGAGTTGAGTCTATTTATGTGTTGAACCACACCCCCTTTAAAGTTAATTGGTCAGTACCTTCCAAATGCAATGACACATTAACAAGCTTTTGATAACTTTTGATGAGCTATGTCTAGTAATTATCCAAACCTGGAACAAATCAGACCCAAACCTTTAATAAAAATTGCAGAGAATCTGGTCAAGTGGACACTAATGGTTTTCAGGCTTTTTTGTAAAGTACATTGGGCTGCACATGTGGATTGAATTTAGAGCCAGTCAGAATTACTGGGTGTTTCTCAAAGCCAAGGGATCCTTGATCTTGCAGGAAGGATCCTGCAGAGGCAAGGCAATCGTCCTCCCTAGCATTCAGTGAACACACATTGGAACGGGCTAACAAGTGTCCCCACGTGATCATCATTAACCCTCAGCAGACTGAGGGGGTTTCAGTTACTGTGATAATTTTGGCACTCTGTAATGTTGTTGGACCGTTTTAAACACACAAATCACTATTGTCAGAATCACGTGACTTTTATGGAGAATATACAGTATTTCTGATCATATTTAAGAGTAAGTGGAGTAATGGAGTAAAGACAACAGCTGAAAAAGTTCTAAATTATCATTTACAGTATATAAACAGACTCACACACCGAATCACAGTCATTTAACAGTGATCCCTTTTTTAATACATATTTTCTGTGCGTGTCGCCACACACTCCGCTACAATAATATGAATAGTGGATCTGATGAGCTGCGCTGCTCTCAAACAGCTGACCGCGCCAATTGTATATTATACCACCGGGTAATCCTCTGAAATAAGTTCACCTCAAAACAAAAGAGTGATGCTTTGACCTGGAGGATATTCTAATGTTTTTACTGTGGCCGTTCTCACCACGATTCCCCCAAAAAATACACCTATTGAAATTCTGGCAGAATGAAAACAGTTATCATGTGAATAGTGGGGGGAGGAGGGGCGGGTGACACTTAGTGCTCCATCTCTGCTGTGAATGATTCATTTAAAACTTTTATGTTTTATCTAAATCATGTTATTTAAAAAATCTCATTATTCGGCAGTGGACACATCGGAAAGTGTAAATTATGAGGTTTCTGTCAGTATTTATTTCACCCATGTATGATAAAAACTCAGGTGGAGACATTAATCCAAATAAATGACATATTCATCTAAATCATTCCGAGCTCCGTTGGCGCAGGTTTCATTGAGGAGGCCCTGCCCACACTTCCAGCAAAACGTGTACTGTGCAAAGCATTGTGGGGATTTTATACCCGCGGAGGATCCACACATGCATCCTTCGATCCTTGACATTGGAACAGTCCTTCGGCAGGGGTCGATGACGTAACATCCTTCATATTCGGCCATTTGAGGATCCTTCCTTGACATTGAGAAACACCTACTGTGTGAGCGGCATGACCTTTCCGAAATTGAATATTTGAACCTTAACTATAGCACCCCCACCTGGCCGATATCCTTTAGACACACATTGGACAGCTACGCTTTGCTTTTAGATCAATACACCATCCAGTTTAAACAGTCAAAGGTAAAATAACAGATCTTTGCTCAGCACATGCAGAACTTTCTTTTTAAGACGAGTAATACATAACATAGTTCTCCGTACCATATTCTCTTGTTATTGTTATAGGCAGTTTTGATTTAGTCCATACATCATCAGCCCACTGTCCTTGCCCTTGGCATACACAGTTTTTCATTATTAAAAAAGATTCACTAAGAGTTGCAAAACAATGTGCATATATCTTTAGACAAAAAAACAAAAATTTGTTTTACCAGATAAATGTTTGCCTCATCAACCTACTTTCTTCCATATCTAACTATTAGCTGTATTATGTCAAATGTAGGATCCAGTGTTTTTCAGAGCTAGACCCATACTGGGGATTAAAAGTCAGGGTATCTCACTTTTGAACATTTTGTTATGCCTCAATGCCAGCGATAGCTGTGGCTGGAGGTATTATGTTTTCAGATTTTCCATCCATCTGTCTGTTCTCGTGAACGTGATATCACAAGAACACCTTGAAGGAATTTCTTTACATTTGGCACAAACATCCAGTCGGACTTAAGGATGAAGTGATTTGTTTTTGATGCTCAAAGGTCAAGGTCAGTGACCTTGTCCGTCTCATTCTTGTGAACACTATATCTCCGGAACACCTTAAGGATTTTTTTTCAAATTTGACATGAAAGTCCACATGAACAAAATAATTAAGCTGATTAGAATTTGGTGGTGTAAGGTCAAAGGTCAATGTGACCTCACAATACATGTTTTTGGCTATAACCTACGGTAATTGTGACAAAATTTCACACAAATGTCTAATCATATACAGTACAGGCCAAAAGTTTGGACACACCTTCTCATTCAATGCGTTTTCTTTATTTTCATGACTATTTACATTGTAGATTCTCACTGAAGGCATCAAAACTATGAATGAACACATGTGGAGTTATGTACTTAACAAAAAAAGGTGAAATAACTGAAAACATGTTTTATATTCTAGTTTCTTCAAAATAGCCACCCTTTGCTCTGATTACTGCTTTGCACACTCTTGGCATTCTCTCCATGAGCTTCAAGAGGTAGTCACCTGAAATGGTTTTCCAACAGTCTTGAAGGAGTTCCCAGAGGTGTTTAGCACTTGTTGGCCCCTTTGCCTTCACTCTGCGGTCCAGCTCACCCCAAACCATCTGGATTGGGTTCAGGTCCGGTGACTGTGGAGGCCAGGTCATCTGCCGCAGCACTCCATCACTCTCCATCTTGGTCAAATAGCCCTTACACAGCCTGGAGGTGTGTTTGGGGTCATTGTCCTGTTGAAAAATAAATGATGGTCCAACTAAACGCAAACCGGATGGGATGGCATGTCGCTGCAGGATGCTGTGGTAGCCATGCTGGTTCAGTGTGCCTTCAATTTTGAATAAATCCCCAACAGTGTCACCAGCAAAACACCCCCACACCATCACACCTCCTCCTCCATGCTTCACAGTGGGAACCAGGCATGTGGAATCCATCCGTTCACCTTTTCTGCGTCTCACAAAGACACGGCGGTTGGAACCAAAGATCTCAAATTTGGACTCATCAGACCAAAGCACAGATTTCCACTGGTCTAATGTCCATTCCTTGTGTTTCTTGGCCCAAACAAATCTCTTCTGCTTGTTGCCTCTCCTTAGCAGTGGTTTCCTAGCAGCTATTTGACCATGAAGGCCTGATTAGCGCAGTCTCCTCTTAACAGTTGTTCTAGAGATGGGTCTGCTGCTAGAACTCTGTGTGGCATTCATCTGGTCTCTGATCTGAGCTGCTGTTAACTTGCCATTTCTGAGGCTGGTGACTCGGATGAACTTATCCTCAGAAGCAGAGGTGACTCTTGGTCTTCCTTTCCTGGGTCGGTCCTCATGTGTGCCAGTTTCGTTGTAGCGCTTGATGGTTTTTGCGACTCCACTTGGGGACACATTTAAAGTTTTTGCAATTTTCTGGACTGACTGACCTTCATTTCTTAAAGTAATAATGGCCACTCGTTTTTCTTTAGTTAGCTGATTGGTTCTTGCCATAATATGAATTTTAACAGTTGTCCAATAGGGCTGTCGGCTGTGTATTAACCTGACTTCTGCACAACACAACTGATGGTCCCAACCCCATTGATAAAGCAAGAAATTCCACTAATTAACCCTGATAAGGCACACCTGTGAAGTGGAAACCATTTCAGGTGACTACCTCTTGAAGCTCATGGAGAGAATGCCAAGAGTGTGCAAAGCAGTAATCAGAGCAAAGGGTGGCTATTTTGAAGAAACTAGAATATAAAACATGTTTTCAGTTATTTCACCTTTTTTTGTTAAGTACATAACTCCACATGTGTTCATTCATAGTTTTGATGCCTTCAGTGAGAATCTACAATGTAAATAGTCATGAAAATAAAGAAAACGCGTTGAATGAGAAGGTGTGTCCAAACTTTTGGCCTGTACTGTATAATGATGAAGTGATTTTATATCCAAAAGGTCAACTTCACAGTGACATCATAATGTTCTGCATGAAACACTTTTCTGGCCATTAAGTCAATGTCATATCTCAGGAACAGAAGGAGTACTATTTGGTCAGATACTGAATTGATGACACTAACTTTAATTGTCCACTTTGAAACCGTGCTGATTGCATAGATCTTCTTTGCTCTCAGGAGGAAGATGTGTGTGAAGCATCCATGTTTTCGCAGACACTGATGCAAACTTTAAGAGAAACATGATTGGTACATGGAGGCATACAACCTCATGGCAATAATTCAAGTTGAAGCTTTGAAATGTAATGTCTTGATATTTAGATTAATTGTAATAAGCCACGTCCACTTTAAGGAATCATCACCAAATTTCATGCATCGGTTTATGAGTCATGACCCTAGATGGCGCAAAGCGAATTTCTGTAGTACGAATCTCTGTAGCTGTTAATGAGATATAAACTTTCCACGTGTCGCGCCCCTTAGTGGCAGAAAATACCAAGATCGCTTTGCGAAGCTTGGACAAAGCATCTGCACATTTGCCTTAAGTTTGGTTACAATTAACCAAGCCATTTTTGATTAATGAATATTCATGTAAAATTTAACTGAAAGACAAATGTATAACTTCAAAGAGGATACAGGCATGCAGCTGTGGGGCAATAATTCTAGTTAAATGGTTATTTAATTTCAGTAAAAAATATTCAGTATTCTTACTTTCAATGCAATCATTAACTGCTTTAAACAGTTTACCCATGAGGATCTATAAAGTATTTCTGATTCTGATTCTGTTAACTGCCACAACAAACGCAGGCACATACACATTTGTTCACTGTGTGTTTCTACCAAAAACAAATTTGCTCTTGTCAGGGGGGACTTGGCTCAAAATATATTTCCAAGGGAGCATATTATTGAAAGTGTTTGACCGCCACTGCATTGATAAGTGTCTGAGATCTGATGATGCCTTTTGATGTCTTTATTTCATTGTATTTATTGTAAAGGTCTGTGAATGTCAGAGATAAAGCTGTAATTTTTTTTAAACATACCATGAATGAAACAGGTTTTTCAACAATGTTATTTTCAGGTGAACTATATCCTGGAGTCTCGGGCCAGCACCTCCCGGGCTGATTACTTTGCCCAGAAGCAACGGAAACTGAGCCGTCGGACCAGCTTCAGTTTTCAGAAGGAGAAGAAGACTGGCCAATAGACAGACCTAAGCTGCTCAGCCACCTGTCTACCTGTATATGCACAGATGGATCTACACACATACTCATAAACAGACAGCATTAGTCTAAACATAAGAGGAGACTGATAGGAAAGTCAAGTCAGAGAAGACGGAAAGGAAACAGCAGGTAGACGTGTGTCTGCTTCAGTTGAACAAGGTGGATGCCTCTGAAACTCCATGGGCAATGAGAGTCCGCGAGCAAAAGCAAATTAAATATTCTTTTTCTACTAAAAGAAAAAGTCTTTGAAGAATTGTGGGACAGAGTTTTGGCTGCCGTCAGTTGATGTTTGTTCATCTCTGAATAGAAGCGCCGTCCTCCAGGATGGATTTGTACAGCTTCAATAAGTTGGTTATGTACACTCAACAAACAAAACAAAGCTACATGCTACATCTTTGCTCCTGGCCTCAGTTTTTACCAGATTTGACATAACAACACGGACATTTTTATTCAATTTTAATTAATTTTATTTGTCAGTCTATACAATTCTCTGACAAAATGGCAGTTGAAATGTAGCTTCCACTTATCCCTCTTTTTACTCACCACACACATGCAACTAAGGACAGGCTGTAGTACAGAGCTCGTACAGCAGTTGAGGGGTTCAGTGCCTTGCCCAAGAGCACATCAGCAGTGCCCAGGAGGTTATCTATTACCTCTCCAGCTGCTGGTCCACTCCATACTTGATCTATAAGGGGGATCTGAAACGGTGTCCCCCTGGTTCCTAAGCCAAGTCAGCCAATGAACTGAACTACTGCTGCCCTCCCAAAACATTTACATTTTTAATGTACTATACATGAAAATTTATATTCAGGAAATGAAATGATGATACAGAAATGAAATTACCCAGGCTGGATTTTAAATTCAGACCAATACTCTTCTGGCTTGAATCCGGATAACAAATCATTGACATTATCTACCCCCAGTTATAGGCCAGTTTATTAAGTCCACCTAGCCTAAACTAAATCCCTGTATTACGTTGGCTGACAGGTGTTTGTTATTTAGTCTACCCTTCTTTATGGAAATGTGATGGACAAAATAAGAGAAACACCTCTGTATATATCAACACCTCACAGTCAACAAAAACTGAACATTCTACCCTTCATGAAGGGAAAAAAAAAGTTGTATCAGACTGCATTAGTTTTAGCTTGGTGGACCTGCTTAACTGGCAGCTGAGTGCATTAACAGTGTTCAGTGTGATTCAGAAGGGTGTGACCATGGCACAAAATGACACTGCATATGAAAGCTTTATTAAGCTTTTTAAAGGGACAGCAGCAGCAACAAGGTATCCCTTCTGTGTGACTCTGAGTTTGGGTTTAAACCATATCACCATTTTGAAGCCACAGAATTCACTTTCGGGCACTGTTGTAGAACTGAGGTTCATCAAGCAAGTACCATAGCTAAATGCAGTAGATGGAGATAAAGCTGTCAATAAAGCCAATGTACCCACAAATGTCAGTCTCATAAAGCCTTAAAGCTACCCTGTGGTATTTTTTGCCACTTGTAGTGCTGTGCACCTGTGTTCAGATAAAGACACAGGACGCACTAAACACATTCCTTCTGACGGTTCAGGCTGTTCCACTGATGGACAGTTGGTGGCAGTATCGCACCAAGAAATGAAGCAGTGCTCCAGCAGAAGACAGGTAAAAAAAACAACAACTGCAAGCTAGTTTAACATGTCAGTAAACAATGGTAATACTCAATAAACCAGCTTTATGAATGTTTTTTAAGGGAGTAAATGCTTTGTTACAGTAACACACATTTATACAAAGAACTCCAAGTGTGTTTGCCTGGAACCATACTCGCCATACTGGTGCACCATAGAGAAGTTCATTTGCTGTACACACAGATACAATGTACTTAGGTGAGAAATTAAATGTCAGTGTAACTGGTTACAGAAATATTCTACAGGGTACCCTTTAAAAGGTGATTTTGGAATATTTTCAAGTCCATCTTAATGCATCACTCACATGCCATATGTATGTTAAAAGTGTTATTATAGATGTTGCTTATTGCTTCTCTCCATACTTTCCATGACTTGAGGATGACTACACTACAAGGCCCTGATCACACAAAGTGTTTTAGCAGCTTGAGGCAGGGTTTTGCAAATGTTTTTAATGAGAATGAAGCTTTTTGCTGGCTTGAAAAACTTCAACTCAGGGCGGAAAAACACCTCACATCATCTTTACTTTTTTCGCGTTGTCCAGTCAGATGATTTTAAAGTTAACAGTTGGTAAACAATGGAGGTTGTGGTTGCTGGATACCCAGAGCTATATGACTTTACAAATCACAGTTACCACCTTCTCAACAGAACACAGCAGGGGTGGAAGCATGTAAGTGCAGTACTTGGAATGGCCGTCATGGAGGCGAAGCTCCTGGACCAACTGGTGGTACTCCCCATGATCCACCCTCTTTTTTAGGGTCTCATGTACCCACACAGTTCTCCGTTTCCTGGTGCCCAACAAACTTTACTGACAGCCTCTCACCCTCAACCAGAGCTACAGCAAGCACTCTGCCTGTCCATTTTAGGAACTAGCTACTAATTACTGTGAAAATAAGTTAGTAGTTTTATAGCCAAAATAAACAGTAGTTTGAATACACCGGAAGTTTAGAGTAAGGAGGTGATGGGGCTGTTGTATGGGGTGCCGTTTGTAAAGTGGCTCACACTGAAAGTAACATCAACATTTTGCCACATTTAGCTTCAAACAATGTTTAAAAAAATGTTTTTTAACATCACCTTTTACCACATTTACAGCAATATTTGTTTAACTTAGAAATATATCAAATAGTTAAATCTAAATATTAAATGTGGCACCTAAATGTTAAATGTTAAATCTAAATATTGAATCTAAATCCAAATGTTAAATCTAAATAATAAATCTAAATGTGAAATCTAAATCTAAATATTAAATCTAAATGCTAAATCTAAATGTTAAATCTAAATATTAAATCTAAATCTAAATGTTAAATCTAAATGCTAAATATTAAATCTAAATCAAAATGCTAAATCTAAATGTTAAATGTTAAATCTAAATGTTCTGGGTAAAACTAAATATTTAGCTAATATGCAAATTCACACTGCTGGTCACCGGAAGTACCAAAATAAAAGCTTGAGATGGTCAGACTGTATTCATAGTATCAAATAACGAATTAAAACCAACTTATCGGGGGAAATGAACACTTGAACATACATTAGCGTGATAATAACTACCTAAAATAACAAGAAACATGTTTGGAGAAATTTTATTTGACGTGTACTTTGAGTTGTTAGTGTCCCTTGGGAGGGAATCGCCTTGTTGTTAACAAATACTTCCAGGTAGAAAACCAGCGGAGTTTAGCTACAAATATATATGAATATCTTACATTTTTCACGTCACTATATCACCGTTTAGACTAATCTGATGTTTGTAAAGTCTATAAATACAATGATTGAACAAACATTACTATTTCTGTGTGCATGTTTTGTAAATAATAGCATGGTTATCATAGATTAGCGGGGCTAACCATTAGCTGTTAGCCCCATTAGCAGTGTCCGTAATGACTCATTAACTCTAAACAGTCCATGAAAAAAATATCTTTTCCAGCGGATATCTTAGTTACAACATGATTGAGCTAGCAAAGCAGTTTTGTGTTGCTATGTGTGCTATTTATTCAGTTTTGGGAAATCACGATGTCTAGAACGCATCAATGGCTGCAGCTGACAGGGACAGCTAACAGCAGCAGCAAAGCTAACATCAGGACGTCATCTGTTAAAAGCCTCCCGTTACTCCAGTTAGCTCAATCATGTTGTAACTAAGGCATCTGCTGGAAAAAAAAAAAAATTTTCACGGACTGTTTAGTCATTACAGACACCACTAACGGGGCTAACAGCTAACGGTTAGCCCCGCTAATCTATGATAACCATTCAATCATTGTGTTTATAGACTTTACAAACATCAGATTAGTCTAAACGGTGATATAGTTACATGAAAAATGTGAGATATTACATTTTGGTACTTCCGGTGACCGACAGTGTGAATTTGCATATTAGCTAGATATAAAGGCTGCATCCCAAGTCTCTTAAAATTACTGCTAACCACCTTATCTAGCCACCTTATCTAACTGTTTAGTCCCTCCCACTTAGGAAAACATGCAAGGAGTCAGGAGTTAGGAGTGAGGAGCGAGGATTGCTGATAAGAGACATGAGACGGCCTTACTCTGAAGCGTCACGTAAAGCAACATCCTATTCTGGTGACCGCACCACAGCTGGATCTGCTGCGTAACGGAGCCAGCGTTTGGCGTACACCCCAAGTCCCATTATATTCGCTGATCAAAGCCGTAACCCCATCCCCCCCCCCCCCCCCCCCCCCCCGCCATCATGACTTTGGTCACACACTTTTGCATGTATTACTATTGTTATTGAGTCATTTGCAGAAGACGTTAAAGAATGGTCTGTAGCCCTGCCACTGTCACTGTGATGAGCATCATTATCATTATTATTATCATCATCATCATCATCATCATCATCATCATCATCATTATTATCACTATTATTAAATCTACTCGCCATCATTCAACAAGTCAGCTGCTGAGTGAATAAGACATATCAGACCTGTCAGTCTACCTCAGTCAATCAATTTTATTTATAAAGCCCAATATCACAAATCACAATTTGCCTCACAGGGCTTTACAGCATACAACATCCCTCTGTCCTTAGGACCCTCACAGCTGATCAGGAAAAACTCCCCAAAAAAACCCTTTAATGGGGAAAAAACGGTAGAAACTTCAGGAAGAGCAACTGAGGAGGGATCCCTCTTCCAGGACGGACAGACGTGCAATAGATGTCGTACAGAACAGATCAGCATAATAAATTAACAATAATCCGTATGACACAATGAGACAGAAAGAGAGAGAGAGAGAGAGACAGAGAGAGATGCAGGACAGACGGTAATGACAGTAGCTTACAACAACATTAATGAAAGTAATAATATTAATTAATATTAATATTAATGATTAATATTACCTACAGCCTATTAAACATTATTCCACTCACATGACATGCAGGACAATTAAGGATGGGCAAATGTGTTTGTGTGTGTGTGTGTGTGCGTGCATGGTGTTATATCAACACGTGTGGTTCTGGACATGAGCAGCTGCACATTTAACAGCCACACATCACTGACAGTCCGCTGAACAACGCAACGGGTTGTGAATGAAATAAACTTAATTACAACAGTCTTGCAGGAAATATCATTAACGTTACTCTTTGTAGTCACGTAGGCAGGGTCCAAAACTAATTTTTTCACTTACCAGCCTGGCTAGAAAAGGGTATAAGGTATGTGGTGAAAGTGCCACACCCTTTCAGCACAGTAGAAACTCTGGGGCCATATTCACAATGCTTCCTAGTACAAAGAGTTGCTCCTGGTGACAAAATTCTATGAAAATTCCATAGCGTTTTCTAAGAATTCCCCCTAAAAGTCAAGACGAGAGTCTGGTAAAGATAAATGTTTATAAGGTAATATAAGGTGAAAAACTGTTAGGAGAGGCTTAAGGATTTCTTAAGCAGAGGAGAAAATGGTGGAAACACAAAGAGGTCAGAGAAATATTCTCCAAACACTGAAAAACACTGAATGACAGTGAGTAAATTAAATGCTACAGATAAGATCATGCAAGAATAATGTTTGTGGTTGATCTCATTAGGGATAAGCGCACATTACCTACCCACCAAAATAACGCTATAATCTGAGATGGGCAAAAATACATCAAAATGTATTTTGATACAAAATACCCCTCAAATAAATGTATCAAAATAAAATACAAAATACTGGTGCCAGATGGTTGTTACATACATCTTGTGATGCAGTTTCTTGGACACATCATCAGTGATAGTACCTAGGGTCACAGGGGGTTTCGGGTCTTTCAACTTCAGACCCCCTCACCCAGGCGACCCGACCGGGAGGGATCAGTTCCCGGCCTGTGTCCAAGAAGCGATCGCCCACTGCTTGTCTCCTGATCCACAGCCATCGTGAGGCTCTCTCTGCAGCCTCGGAAGCTGTACTGATGGCTCTTCTCTTGTGTGCTCCTGTGATGCCCAGGAGACTGTAGGCCTTACAGAGTGACTTTCCTGCAAAGCCCCTTCCCCCGACTTCAACAGGCAAGCACCGCGCACGCCACCCCCGTCTGCGGCACTACTCCACCAGCTCCACATATTTCTCCCTCTTCCTCTCACTGGCTTCCTCCATCCTCTCTTCCCAGGGCACCGTTAGCTCCAACGAGACAACCTGCTTGGATTTCTCTGAGAGCAGGACGATGTCTGGTCTAAGGCTGATTTCCACGATGTTTTCAGGGAATCTAAGTTGCTTTCCCAGGTCCACCCTTAGCTGCCAGTCCTTCGCTGTTCCCAGGAGGCCTGTTTGGGCTTTCGGTTGGGAAGGTTGTTGTTGTCCGGCTCACACGAATGAGATTTCACACCTTGGTGGTTGCAAGCGCTTGTTCTGGTCGATGGCAGTGTTGATGGACTCAGCAACCGCCTTCAGCACCTGGTCATGGCGCCAGCGATAGCAGCCATCTCCAAGTGCTTTAGGACAGCTGCTGAGGATGTGCTCCAGAGTTCCTCTTCCTTGGTACAAGGGACATGCTGGAGTATCGACCTTGCCCCAACAGAAGAGGTTCGATGGGCTGGGCAGGACATCATAGACAGACTGAATGAGGAATCTGGTGCAGTAGGGTTCCACCCTCCACAACTCAGGCCATGAGATCTTCCTATCCATGGCTTCTTCCCATCTGGTCCATGCACCCTGTTGTCTCAATCCCACCGTCTGGCTTGCATGCTGCTCCTCGACCCCAGCCCTCACTTCACGTTGGACCAGGTCCCGCCTTTCCTTGCCCTCAAGTTTGTTGTAGTGACATGTTGGAATGGTTCCCAGGCCTGCACTGCCGGTCACCTCAGTTCCCACGAGCTCTCTGTGACGCATCCGTGATTCTGCCTGGTCCACAGCCTCCTGTGCCCTCCACTTTCTGCCAGTCCTCACCTTGATGCCAGCTTGAGATACTTTCCGGTCCTTGGATTCCCTGTACTGGAGCACCTCCCTCGCTCTGGTAACCATGAACTCCTCGGTAAGGCTGTTGATGGGGAGCGTCAGCTTGTTCTTGTTGCCATAGAGGGCGATGCTGCTTAGACTTCGAGGTAAGCCCAACCAACGTCGCAGGTGGCTGCTGACCCTCCTCTCAAGTCCTTCCACAGTGGAGATTGGAAATTCGTATACCAGCAATGGCCACAGTATCCTAGGCAGGGCACCATGCTGGTTTAACCACGCCTTGAATTTCCCCGGAAGACCTGACTTGTCGACTGTAGTCAGCCAGCTCTCCAGTTGTTCACTGGTTGCCCTGATGGGAGCGGCATCCTTTATCAAAATAAAATACATGTGTTTTGTATTTTCAAATACAGAAAGTACTTTTTTTCTTTTTTCTTTTTAGCAGCGACCCACAGCTCTATAGGTCACTCTGTCAGTCGGTTGGTTGGTTGGTCAGTCCACAAAGCTTTCCATGAATAACTCAAAAAGTCCATGACCAAAAATGCTCAAAATTTGCATACTGCAGCTAGAGACCATGAGTAACTATACCAGAAAGAATGCCCACGATTCGTCCATAGGTGGGACTATACTAACTGATTCAATTCTTTTTGTGAATAAAAAGTCCTTGACCAAAAATGCTCAAAATTTACATGCTGCAATTAGAGACCACAAGTAACTATGCCAGAAAGAACAACCATGATTCATCCATTAATGGCGTGATAGTAGCAAATTTGGTCACAGCTATTGCAAATTGCACTTATAGCAAAGTATTCAGGTTTGGGCTTTAGGCAGTACTCCAGTTGAGGGGGGATGGCATCCCCCTTGAAATAAAAACGGTCAAAATCATCCCCCTTCTAAAACTGCCATCCTCCCTTTCCATCCCTTGTGTCACTTTTTGAATGAATGTGGTATTACTGCTATTTCAACATTTAGTTTTATCTTTGGTTTTACGCATATCGAGTAAAATACTGTGGGCGAGGGCACGCATGCAAAGCTATTTTTATATCGTATCTCAGCGAGCTGCGCCGTGGATGTTATGCCTGTGCTCTATAGAGGGTGCCCGAACAGCGCATAGTGCGTCCAAATTCACACTTGTTCTTCTCTATGGATTTTCTCTGCAACCGTGTGTCATAGCGAGAAGCCACTCATATCACGTGAAACAGCGGAACCGCAGCTTTTCAACAAGACCGACTTGTCAGTAGTCCAATGTTTTCACAGCGAAAAAAATGATAAAATTACACTAAAATGATGTATAACAGAGCTTTCATACAGCTTTGCACACACATTACTCTTGGATGGATTACTCACGAATGCAGGGTCGCACAGAAATGCCACGCATATCACATGAAAGCGCAGGACAGGAGCTTTCCAATGATACCACACACATCATTGTGCTGTGATCCCATCACGCTAAAAATACAGATCAATTGTCTACAAAATAAAAACCTGACGAATTTTTTTACAATCCATTATACAGATCTTGTTATCAGTCACTTCATACAGTGAGGAATAATATTATTACTATTTTTCTATGATCTTAGATGTAAATATTGCATGTTTCTTTCAGGTAAAACACATTTTTGACTTGTGAATGAGTCAATGGAATTTCTTGCAATAATGAAAAAATACTGGCAATCATGTCCGCCTGGCACAAACCACATGTTTTGGACAGCTGTGAAGTGACAGAATGTCCCACCATCATGGTTCTTATATTGCCAGATTCCAGAGAGTCTCCCCTCTTCATATATGGCAGAATATGTCAACTTCCAACTTGCTATGGTGAGATACATGTAAAAATGTAAGAATTTAGTCACACGGATTTTTTTTTTCATTGATATAAAAATTTATATAAAATAAAGGCACATAGAAGGACATGGAATGATGAAAATGATGATGAATGAAAAAAACAAGGCATAGCATGCGTATGTAGCCTTTATAATGACTGTGATATGAGCTTAAAAGTAAAGGCAGGAAAAATACTCCAAAAAGGCCTAGGACCCAAAGGGTTAAACAGTGATATTAAAAGGAAGGTGAGAAATTATTTTCAACCCCAAAACTATTTCATCTTCAGTGGGTTTTTTTTTTAAATCCACACTTGAATGTTGGGCATTTTCAAGAAAATATGTAGTTTTCTTAAAAATCAACTGGAAGAGTAATGTCATGTGCTTCCTGCTTCCGGCTTTCTTACAGTGCAGACGCTCTGCTGCTTGCACTCCGCTTTGCTTACATTCTTTTGCTTTCATTCTTGTTTTTTCCTGCTAAAAGCTACAGAAAGTAGATCCTGGATACTTATAAAGCATTGGGACCTTAATTTGTGAGAGATACAGAGGACTACTGCCATATTTTCACCACTTTTTCACAACTTTAGTACGGTGTGAGCAGGGCTGAGGCACAGTGCAAGCCTGAGTGGAGCCGACTTGTGAAGCAACCTGTAGCAACTTAGCTTGGTTTGCTAAGCTAATGGCTACATCCAGCCCTCCTGATGAAAACCAGCAACTTGTTAAGAAAAACAGGATCATTGCCAACCTCAAGGAAGACATCCGAAGGCTGTCAGCGGAACTCAAGTCCCAATCTGAGCTGCTGACAAACATCCTGGACGTGGCTCACGAGCAGTCTCTACAGATCGCTTTGTTAAAAGTTGCTCTTCAGGACACAGTAGCCTGGGATCCTACCTCCTCTCCTCCGCAGCCCAGCAGTTCAATGCCCCGTTGTAAGCTGCAATGGTCGGAGGTGGTGTTACGGAGCAAAAAAAGGACCTTGCTTGGCATTGGTCTCTCATCCCACCTCAGCCTTTCCAACAGATTTGCTCCTCTGTCATCGTGTGTCGAAGCGCCGGACTCCGATGAGCTCAAGGATGATGCAGCCCGTCCCACGTCTCCCCAGTCCGGGAGTCATCCTCTGCCGGCAGCTCCCCTCCTGGCAGCTCCCCTCCCGGCTAACAGCTGGCAGCCTCCCCACGCGGACAGCTCTGTGTCCCCCCCCGCACACACCACGGAAACAGAGCGGCAACAGAGGAAACAGAGTCGCTTAATTCATAAAGGTGAGACTATGAAACTGAGCAATAACAAAGTTAACGGGTCACAAGCCAGTGCCAGGCCGAGAGCCAGAGAGCATTCTGCCAAAAACAAAGCTAAGAGGATAGACACTATTCTGATTGGGGATTTTATAACGAGGCAGGTGGAAATGGCCAGGACTGAAAATCTAACTGTGAATAACACATCAGTCAGAGAGGTGGCAGCTGTGCTACCAGACATTATGTCTACACGGCCACATATTAAGAAGATTGTTATTCATGCTGGCTCATTTGACATCCTCACGAATAAATCTGGGTCTGAGACCCTAAAGAAAGACTTTTTGTTTTTATTGGAAACACTTAAAAAAACTTCACTCAGGAGTGTCTTTCATCTCTGGACCTATCCCAACACTCGGCAGAGGTTGCGAGTCCTTCAGCAGACTCCTTGGCTTAAGCACCTGGCTGTCATCAGCCTGCCTCGAGCAACAGGTTGGATATATTGACAATTTTACTATTTTTTAGAACATAAAAAGCCGCTTCATGTCAGACGGGATTTACCCAAACAACCTTGGCTCCAGACATCTTGGCTGCAACATACGTCACACCATCGAGTCATCTTATCAGAACATATATGCACTGATAAGCAGGAAGGTCAGCACACAGGGAGCAGACAGACAGTTACTGCTCCAAAAACAACAACCGCCTCCCATGATGATGATGTCACGGTCTGTGGCTCTGTCCTCCACATTACAAGAAACCTGCAGAGATTGTCTCTGTCCCAGCAAGAATGTCAAGAAAAGAAGAGATAGGACAGTCACCACGCCGCTTTCCCCCTTATGCCGGCAATTTCACTCAGCCGGCGGCATGGCGAAAATAAAAACAACTGCAGAAAATCAAGGACAGTCAACCCATCAAATCTGATATGTATCTCATGTCAAACACAGTCTGTCTCTAAACTTATGCCAGATAACGTTTCACAACTAGCACTTCTAAATATCAGGTCTCTGGCTGGCAAATCCTTCTTAATCAATGATTTTATTAACAAGCACAAACTTGATTTTATGTTTTTAACTGAAACTTGGCTAGGTCAGGAAAATAGTGCAGCAGTTTTAATTGAGACAGCCCCTCCAAACTTTAGTTTCTTTAGTGAAGCAAGAATACATAAGAGAGGAGGCAGAGTTGCCACTCTGTTCAAGGACAGCTTCCAGTGTAAGCAAATGTTTTATGGTCAATTTGACTCCTTTGAATATGTTGCCACTCAGTTAAAATCCCCGTCGAGCAATTTTAGTGACCATCTACAGACCCCCCAAATATGACGCAAGGTTTTTTGATGAGTTTGCCAAATTGCTGTCTATTGTGTGCATGGAATTTGACTGTGTTGTTTTAGTGGGAGATTTTAACATTCATGTTGATAATCTTACAGATGGGTGTGCTAAGGAACTGTTAAATATTCTGGATAACTTTGGGCTTTCTCAGCATGTCACAGAACCAACACATAACAGAGGACACATATTAGATCTAATTATTTCCAAAGGTCTTAATATCTCTGAGGTTGTGGTGAACGATGTCGCTTTATCTGACCATTACTGTGTTTCATTTAAAATGACCACTCTTGCTAATCCTATGAAAAGTGAAGCAGAGGTGATCAGAAAGCGTTATATAAATGATAACACCTGTGCATTATTCACACTGGGTTTTACACCATCGCAAACCCTGCCCTCAGCTCTAGTTGATGACCTTGTAAGCAGTTTTAGTTCCAATGTTATGACTGTTATTGATTCTATCGCCCCAATTAAGATCAAAGTTATGTCAGGCAGGAAAAAGGCACCCTGGAGAAACGCCACACTGGTTAAAGAATACAAAAGAGTATGTAGACAAGCTGAACGCAGGTGGCGAAACTCCAGGTATATTACGACATTTACAACTATTACCAGGAACTGAAGAATGCAAGGCAATCATATTTTTCAGAGATTATCAATAGAAATAGTAATAATGCCCGCACACTTTTTTCTGTAGTGGACAGACTGACCAACCCCACAGCATCACTCCCTCCTGAACTACTGTCTAACAAGTCATGTAATGACTTTGCAGCCTTCTTCACAAACAAAATATTACAGATAAGACAGGCAGTGTGCAGCTCCAGCTCAGGAATGATAACACTTGTGCCTTCCTGTCCTCCGGTTAATCTAGGACATTTTAGTCTCCTAGATTACACAACTCTAACAGAAACGGTTTCAAAATTAAAGCCCACAACATGCTGCCTTGATATTCTGCCTTCAAACTTTTTTAAAACCATTTTTAACTGCATAGCTCCAGATGTACTGCAGATAATAAATACTTCTCTTGAAGCAGGCCAGTTGCCCCAGGCCTTGAAAACTGCAGTAATAAAACCTCTGCTAAAAAAATCAAATCTGGACACCGCAACAATTAGTTACTATAGGCCAATATCAAATCTGCCATTTTTGGGGAAAATCATTGAAAGGGTTGTCTTTCAGCAAATCCATACTTTTATGATGCAAAACAATCTTTTTAACACATTTCAGTCTGGATTTCGGCCACATCACAGCACTGAGACTGTACTTATCAAAGTCTTAAATGATATTCATCAGAATAATGATGCATGCAAATCCTCTGTCCTGGTATTACTAGATCTCAGTGCTGCATCTGCTACAGTTGATCATAATATACTACTTAGCAGATTGGAAAAGTGGGTGGGACTCACCGGCACTGTGCTACAGTGGTTCAAATCTTACTTACAAGATAGGGACTTTTTTGTGTCAATTGGTAACCATGAATCTGAGCGAACTACGATCACATGTGGGGTTCCTCAAGGGTCCATTCTCGGACCACTTCTATTCAACATCTCTATGCTATGCCTAGCCCAGATTATGGAACATCACAACATCTCCTATCATACGTATGCCGACGACACACAACTCTATATCTCAGTGTCATCACACGACTATAGTCCCTTACTCTCATTGAGTAACTGTATTCATCAAATCAATGACTGGATGTGCCAGAATTTTCTCCAGCTAAATCCAGAAAAGACAGAGGTATTAATTTTTGGCCCTAGAAATGAAAGGGCAAAGATCAGCGCCCACCTTGGCTCTATGTCATTGACAGCTACAAATCAAGCCGGAAATCTTGGTGTTATTATTGACTCAGACCTGAACTTCAACAGCCATTTAAAGTTTATTACTAAATCTGCCTATTACCACCTGAAAAATATAGCTAGAATTAAGGGGTTTCTGTCTAAACAAGACATGGAAAAACTTATTCATGCATTCATTTTTAGTAGGTTGGATTATTGCAATGTCTTATTTACAGGCCTTAACAAAAATCAATCAGACAGCTGCAGCTGATTCGGAACACTGCCGCCAGAGTCCTTACAAACACCAGGAAACTGGACCATATTACACCGGTCATTAAATCGCTACACTGGCTTCCTGTGAGTCAAAGAATAGATTTTAAAATCTTACTGCTGGTCTACAAAGCCCTAAATGGTCTCGGACCAAAATACATGCTTGATCTACTGGTTCCCTACGAAGCATCCAGACCCCTTAGGTCATCTGGAACAGGTTTGTTGTGTGTTCCAAGAACAAGAACCAAGCAAGGTGAGGCAGCATTCAGTTATTATGCTCCTCACCTGTGGAACAAACTTCCTGTAGATCTGAGGTCTGCTCAAACTGTCAGCTCCTTTAAATCAGGGCTAAAAACACTATTGTTTACTGAAGCGTACTCTTAGATTAAATATTTACCTGCTGTATTCTACTGCCCGTACTTTTTAACTACACACTGCTGATTTATGCCTTTTATTATTCTACTTCTTTTCTTATCCTGACTGTTCAGTGTATTGAGCCTGTTTTTATTTTATGTTACTGTTCCTTTTTAATCAACTGTTTTTATTGTTTTAATTTGTGTCTTGTTGCTTTTAATGTCTCTGTAAAGCACTTTGAATTACCTTGTGTTGAATTGTGCTATACAAATAAACTTGCCTTGCCTTGCATAAGATTTCTGCTCAGTCATTCTAACAAAACCATAATGAGCTTGTTTTCTTCACATAACACATGAGGATAACTAGCAAGGGTAAGAAATGTTAAGAACAAACAGCATGACTATGAAAATCTCTGGAAACTTTTATAAGATAGGAGAGAGCGGGGTAGGCGCCATAGAATTGGTCCTATGTATTTTGTATTATTTGTATTTTTAATATATTTTTATATTTTAAGTTTCAATTTGCGCTCCATGCCCTGAAGTTGGGAATTTTAACCTACAATATTTGTGTTTGTATCAATAAAGATCAACATTTTTCCCAATTTCTTTTTCATTTTTTTCATGAAGGGGTTGTTTAATTTATATGATTTAATTAATCACAATTAAAAATAACCCTTAGATACCAGTTTTGATCATATACCACCAACTGCTTTTTTGAAAAATACACTATAATTCAATATTCTAAAAGCAAAATTGACTTTATTATTATTATCATCGGTTGACCCAAGTAGAAGAAGAAGAAATGATTTTGCACTTGCATTTGACCCTAACTATGTATAGCAGTGGTGCTATGGCAGACGCTCTGCGCTGTCATCAGCACAAATTATGTCCCCATGTGATAAAATCCACCATCCCCCCTGATTTTTTTTTTTACAACTTGAGTACTGGCTATAGGATATACACAGTTAGCAGTTACACAGTTAAGACAGTTAGCATAAGCATCCCTAGCTTGATATTATAACTATCAACACCATGTATTTATACAATAGACTATGTAGCCAGACCCAGACATAAATCATACATCAAGTCAGTTGACGAAAATGACGAAAATATTTAGCTTGACAGACAATGGGTTGAACTTGGAAGACGTGAGCAGCAAGGTAATATGCTAGTAGTGTGGGTGTTAGGTTCCGGTTTTGTTTGAATCCCAAAGCAGATACTGATGCAGGTAAGTAACAAAAAAAGGTTTATTAATAACACAAAAAAACAAAAGAGCAGGCAGTGGAGGCAGGGAGCTGGCTGGCTCGTAGAATATTCACCGAAGGATGGATTGAAAAAACTCAGGCACACGGTGAGGCACAAAGGACGACCTGAGCACAACAGGAAAAAACCACAGGTAAGTTCAAAAGAACTCTAGCAACACTAGATGAACAGGCAGCAAAAACACAGCTATGCAACAAGTTGATCACAAGATACAAAATGTAAGAACACAGAGCTCTACCGAACATGACGGAATTATCTGGCAGCATAGTGGAGTGAAGACCAGGCTTTTGTAGACAGGAAGATGAGGTGAGTGAAGACAGGTGTGCCTCATCTGCTGCTGCAGGAGAAGCCAGCCACGCCCCCTGACACACACATGCACTGCAGAACAGAAAAGAGGGGAGGGAGAGAGAGCAAACACAAAAACATACCACAGGAACCAAAATCATCACAGTGGGTCCATCCACGTGAGCAGCATGCCTGGCAAGTCTAGTCTAGCTGTGCTGTGAACTGTCCACCAACGGTCTAGCTACTGTAGCTAGTTAACTTGTTTGCTGTCTAACTTGGAGCCTTTGGAGCCTGTGTTCAACTTTTTTCAAATGAAAAAGAGAAAAAAAAGCTAGGGACATGTAGGCTACCCTAAAATATTATTTATTGATTCAGATTTAGATTCAGACAACTTTATTGATCCCCCATGAGGCAATTCATTTGTAGCATACTCATCCCAATCATCAACCACAACAACATACAATTTCCCATGTTATGCACAGTCCAGTAAAACAGACCACTAGGTCATTGAAGGGCACATTGAATGGCCCAAGTTTAAAAAACATAGATAAAAATATTAAAAAATATTGTTACATCCAATATTATAAGAATGTGTAGCCTATTATTTTTGTTTTTGAATCGTGGAGGAAGTATTTTAAATACAAAATTACTCCACTCAAAAGTATTTTGTTACAAATTACATTTGCTTTTTATCGGCCTTATCAAATATAAATTACAAAATACTCAAATGTAATTGAAATACGTATTTTAAATACAAGTAATAGAAATACTGCCTATCCCTGGCTATAATGCTAGAAAAAAAATGTTCACAATACTAAGATATTTGGAAAACTGGAAAAACACAACAGTGCATTAGTGATGACTTTGCACAACCTTCTACCAGCAGAGTGATCATCCTAACAATAGCCCCTTTTCCATCGCAGGAATGATTCTCATTTACCCTTTACTCATTTTGAAAAACCTGAGCATGTTTCCACCGAAATTACCCGGGTAAAAAACTTTCCCTCACCCCCAAACTTTCCCTGAAAAAAGTACCTAGTAGGGGGGGTAGGACTTTTCAGATTACCCGGAATTCTTGAGGGGCAGGGCTGTGTGCTGAAGAACGCTGATTGGTGGAACACACACTTCCAGCATTCGGTACTTCCTGGTACGGGCAGCCGCTGCAAACTTTATTTCACTTCTACAAGCTTCACTTCATTTGTGTTTTGATTAAGGTTGGGTACTGAAATTCGGTACTAAATTAGTCCCGGGTCTAAATTATCAAAGACCGTAGTATTGATAAGCGTGAAAGGTATTGGTCCTTTTGTGCTGGCGCTGAACTCCTGCCCTGTGAGGCAAATTGTGATTTATGATATTGGGCTTTATAAATAAAATTGATTGATTGACACACACACCGACGTGACACGGTAACCGGTGAACAGCCGAGTGGCCGCAGTGGAAACAAAGTGAAGCTAACTCGACAATTACTGGAGTTGACAGCAGCTACACTCGTTACTGTACTGTAAGTGGCGGCTGGAGCAGCAGCAGCAACATTAAACTCTGTCTCTTGGTCATCAGTCGGTAAAATCTCAGCCTCGGCAAGTTCTTTTGCTTTAAGTTTTTGTTTTTTTGCGGGAGGCTCCGCAATACCTGGCCAGCATCACCACATGATACTTTTTCTTACTTCTTCTTCTTCTACGGGGGTTCAGAGCATGGAGGTACATTAACACTAGGTTCGTTCGAGATGAGCCAGGCCTGCACAGATTCGATCACCGGCGATCGGCACACAATGCATGCCGGTTAGTTTTGTGTCTGACTTCATCCCGACTTGCTCTGACATATTACAAAAGTGGACGGCGATAAAACCGCGAGAGCGAGGCGGCTGCAGTTTTTAGAGCCAGGCGCTGCAGTTGGTCTCTACCGACTGCACTGCCTGGCTCTCACCTGATCTAACAGCTGATTGGTTTAGATGTCGACTCAACAAGATGACGTTTTAGATACAGAGTCTACTGTATATTAACACTGGACTTTTTAATTACTTAAGTATTTAGCAACACAGAGACTTGTGGTCAGTGAGATGTGAGGATTCTTAAACTAACATCTGTACAGATGTGAAGCCCTGACTGTATCTGACTGATCTTTAATGAAAGCTGTTGTCTAGTATTTGTTTTTCCTCTGAAAATATGAACCTTATAGTCAAGCACAGTTTATTCAGCCTGTGTAGTTGAGGGGACAGGTCAAACTGATATGATGCTGATTTACAGGAGAGTTCATGTCAAATGGAGGATAAACCATGAACATAAATTACAGATCACCTGCAAAGCATTTTAATAAATTAATCTATCATAATTAAAACAACTGGAGACTGAAAACAAACTGATATATGGGTCTGATCGCTTCTTTAATGAACTGACATCATTCCAGACAGGATGTTAGTGTGTCTGTGGCTTCCTGTACGGACTGAAGGCTGCGGGAAACTGTCGGGAAACTGTCCAACTTCACCGCGGCTTTTTGTCACCGCCCCCCGCTGCGGCCGCCTGCTCTCGTCTACTTTCCAGGGGAGGCGCAGTTCATCTCCAACGAGCCTATTAACAAAGTAGCAGAGTGAGAGAGTGGTACATCCTGTCAGCCGAGGGGTTTCCTATCTGTGCAGCCGAGCACCGCAGCACCTCCACGGACTATTACATCCAGACAGTCCCGGTATTTCTTCTGCAGGCTCCACTTCACTCAGCTGCCTGACAAACCTGCTGCTTCTTCCCACATTAACCTGAATAACAAACCAGGGCTCGGTGCTCCGGTTGGATCCAAACGGAGAGCCGGGGCTAGCTGGGAAGCTAGCGGAGGCTAACTGGCTGTGCCTCCCTCCTGTCATGCTGCAGCTAACGCTCCGCTAGTCTCACAGCTGCGCCTCGCCAATGAGCCTAACAACAGCTATCCACCTCGGCACGCTGTGTTAACGTCATGACTGACGCACTTACGTGACCAAAGATCGTCCCTGCCTGAAATACACATTACTCTACCAGAGACAAAATCTACCCGTAATTGGCAAGTGGCGAGTGTTAATTTTGGACCCTGCCTGTCTCCTATCGTCCTAAATTTGTTTCAAGTGACTAGTGACATCAAAATAATAGTTAGCATGTTAGCCGTTAGCCTAGATACAGCCGGGGCGCAT